>NC_137008.1:34708482-35168482 GCF_032717465.1 Coenobita brevimanus | reverse complement strand
CAATCACTCACAGCATTTCCCACTCTTACACATACTCTACTCTCTCTCTCTCTCTCTCTCTCTCTCTCTCTCTATATATATATATATATATATATATATATATATATATGTGTGTGTGTGTGTGTGTGTGTGTGTGTGTGTGTGTGTGTAATCATAAGAAGAACTATCGTTACCCCCAGGAATGTTCGATGCAAAACGAACGTTAGCTTGACTATGTGGGTTTGTCCTTGCTGTTCGCCCTTCCCCTATCTAGCCGTTTGAGAGTCCGATGACACAATTTCGAGTCATCATAAATCCAACCGTTGAGATTCTGATGACTTGAATTCGAGTCATACGAAACAATATTTTCTTTTTGCTTGTTTTTCATCTCCTGTCTAGCCTTGTTCCACATACACCATTTTGTTTATCCTTGTCCAACTATCTGTTTTTACAGTGACGAGTACATCAGATAGAAATGCATAATAAATAGCTTCTTACCATAAATAATATCGGTATTACCAGCATGGACATATGCCTGTGTGACAGCAAGAGCTTTCGCTTTTCTCCATGAAAAGTAACATAAATTGCCATAACCTATATATCAATAGAAAGAGAATTTACTGTAGATTGACTTGGTGCAATCAAATTTCACGTAACTCTAATACTTTACTTTTTACAAAGAAAATTCTACGGAAGGGTGTGCGATTTTTCCTTTTCGGCTAACTTCTACTCGTCCTATTGGCCTTTTAGCTATCGTATTTGCTTTTTCAACCATACTACGATAAAGGGCAACTATTCAGCTTTAAAACGGTACCAGATTCATTAGTCTACCGTAATAAGTTGGTGTACAGTGGCCGATTAAGTATAAATATCGCTGTGCGACAGTGCACTCAATGTGTACAAGGCTGAATCTGGCACAGACACAATCGGCGGAGGGCCGAAAATCTCAAAGGGCTAGTGTTGCCATATCACAATCCTGTTACAAGAGTTGAAATAATGAGCAACAAATGAGCCGTTCGTTCGTTCATTCAAAGAATGGCCCGGTCAGTGGGGTGTGGGCTGAGTTAAAAATAGTAATGGGGAAGAGGAGGGCCTGGGCCTAGCACACACGCCCTGTTTTCTGGCTGGATGTGTGATGTGTGTGGAAAAAAAAGAGCCATATGGTGGGGAAATATAGAGGACTTCTTTGCGTTACGCGGAGTGCCCCACCGGGGATTAATAATGAAGCTCGGCACATTTATTATTTTCCTACTATTCAACACTTATTATCTATATAATACAACAAATTCATTATTTTGAAGTGTATTAAATCTATAGGCATCGACTTTTTTTTTTTTATGATAGTGTAGCAGGGGTGCACGAGTTCAAATAATTTTGTTTGCTTTAGAAGGGTGGTTAAATGCTTCAGATGGATGCTTCAGTTAGTGGCATCCATGCGTCGACGTCTAGAGGCTGTTTTCGAAGCAGGGGTGGGTACACAAAATATTAAAGCAATGAGACTGAACATGTATTATTATTTTCTTTCTACTCAACATTTACTATATGTAGAAAGCAATACTATCATCATTACATTGAAATTTACTAACTTGGCTCGTATCCGCTGAAGTACTATCATACAGGACGTCTGGCATGGGTGCATATACTCATTGCCCATCAGCATATGTGTTGCCGACTATACACCATTCTGTTATATTTCTATTTAATGAATTCGGTGTTGGATAATAAAACATATCTCTATGCACAGAGGCCAAACGATCCAATTAGCTTTTATTACCTCTAGAACAAAGTCTAATATCTGTCTCACATATCCGACATGGACGGGTTTGAGGTACAAACTTTCCTGTCCCGCCATTCCACAACGCTTCGTCGTTGTATCATGGTGAATAGCTCTGAAGGGTAACGATAGTTTTTCTTATGACTGTACGTATGTGTGTACTTTATATGAATATATACGTGTGTGTGTGTGTGTGTGTGTGTGTGTGTGTGTGTGTATGTGCATACGAGTATATCTATATTAAGTTAATATGTATGTATGTTTTATGTTGTGGAAAGGAGCAATTTTATATGTAATAAGATATTTATGTTTATGTCAGCTTACATGTGTGTGTGTGTTGTTACATAGCCTATGATTTCATCATCATCCTTTGTATAATTCTAACGTACAGTTGCTGCATGTTTGATCACGATTCGCCTCGTGGCTTCCATAGTGACCAAGCTTCCGTGTTCTACCTCACTTCCCCCTTCTTCTCCCTTATAGTAGAGTAAGTCATTCTTTCTGTTGTTCAGAGCAGGAGTGTCAACTCTTTGTCCCCTATGGCTTCATTTGCGCGTCCTTCTTACAAGTTGTATCAAGCTCTGTCGGCCCCTATATAATGAGCTCAGTCTCTGCATTAATTGCCACTTAGATCTACTCCTCATTTTGTTCACATCTCTGTCCTTCCCTGTACAGTTATTATTATTTTTGTGAGTGCTCAGGAAGTCTCCAACCATCTAGCTGCTGTGTAATTTGAGTATAAGTGTTATTACATTTTGTTCTTGTACTGTATAGCATAAGTTGTTAATTCGTAGGCCAGGTGAAGTTTTTGTGATTCATGTGGAGTTTTTGATGTCAGCCATTGTTAATAATATTTTGTATCTGTAATAATATATTTTGCATTAACTGAGCATTAACCGGTTTTCTCATTTTATCAGGGCTGACTTAGATAAATTTACTCTTGCTAATTTCGTGTTAAGAGAGGCTATTCCAGTTAACCATATATTTAACCTGTTTTTTGCCATTACATTATCCTTATGAGTCCTGAATGTTTAGTTGTTAGTTTGAGCATTAAACTTTAACTTGTAATTTTACCTAACTCTTTTGTTTTGAACCTAGAACTTTGCGGAACAGTAGTGATTTTTAGTATTCTCACTTAAAGTGTTCATTATCTCTCTCTGTTCTGTAACATAAATTTGGCGACCTCTTATCAGGATATTCAGGATATTATCATAAGGATAATGCTTGATATTTTGTGACTGTGATTTATTCATGATGTCTACTATTACTACGCTTGATGAAGCCTAAGATTTTTTGTGAAATGTGCAAACAGTGTGTGATGTAGAAAACAGAACAAAGAATGAACTTAAGCTTGTTGCTCAACAATTGGGAATTGTTGTTCACTCTCATCATTCTAAAGATCAAATTGTTGGCATGATTAATAAAAGCTTGTTTGATGTAACTCCTCCAGATGAGAAAACGCAGATTGAAATAGCTAAGTTACAGCTAGCCCTGCAGGAGGCTCGTGCTAAGGAGGCTGAGTTTCAGGCACGTGCTAAGGAGGCTGAGTCTCAGGCTCGTATTCAGGAGGCACAGGCACAGGCTCAGGCACAAATTGAACTAGCTAGGATTCAGGCAGACCATGAGTATCGCATGAAACAAGGTGGAACTGGATCATCTAGCTCTGATGATTTTGATGTGGCTAAAAATGTAAAACTTGTCCTCCTTTTAATGAATCTGATTTAACAAAGTATTTTCAGTTGTTTGAGAGGGTAGCTACAGGTTTTAATTGGCCCAAAAAGCATTGGCCAGTACTCCTTCAAACTGTTCTCACCGGTAAAGCCCAAGTAACTTATGCATCTTTGCCTCAGGATCAATCTGATAATTATGATGTAGTTAAGAGCTTGATTCTTAAGGCCTATGAGCTTGTTCCTGAGGCCTATAGAGTAAAATTTAGAACAACTTATAAGCAAGATAAGCAATCCCATGTCGAGTATGCAAAAATTAAAGAAGATCTGTTAGGGCAGTGGTTAAATTCTATGAATGTGGATTCTGATTTTGGTAAATTTAAGCAGATGATTTTGCTGGAGGACTTCAAAAGGTGTATTGATAATGATGTAAGCCTATATCTTGATGAGAAAAGAATAGATAATTTGTCTGATGCTGCAGTTTTAGCTGATGAATATGTTCTTACTCACAAGAGATATTCTAAAGAAAAAAGGAAAGCTGAGAGTAAGTACGTTGCCTCAACTCAGAGTACAGGTAACAGGAAAGAGAATAAAGATGATGTTTCTCAGGAAGTAAATACCAGCTCCACCTCTAGATTTCAGAAAAGTAAATGTACTTATTGTAGTAAGCTTGGTCATACTACAGAGAAATGTTTCAGGAGACAGTATGATGTGAACAAAAAGGAGTCTTTAAATATTCAGTCAATTGGTCTAGTGTCCACCCTTGAGAGTTCCCAGAATTCTTTAACCGAGTTAACTGAACCTGCTTTGAGGGGTAAACTAAATTCTCATGATGGAGCTCCTCTTTTGAGCAGTAACGTGGGTGACACTCTCAAGAGTTCATGTGCTAATTTCCTGTCTGATGGTTTTGTCAGTCCTCTGGACAGTAATGACAGGAAATCAGTTAAAATATATCGTGATACAGGTGCTTGCCAGTCCCTTATGCTGACCAGTGTTCTAGGCTCTAATGTTAATTCCTCTGATGAAACTGTAATCTTACAAGGTGTAGGGAATAATTACTTCTTTGTCCCTCTGTGCAGAGTGAATTTAGAGTCTGGTTTTGTTAATGGTTCCATTATGGTTGGGTTGGTTGAGACACTCCCAATGTCAGGTGTAACTTTCTTACTTGGAAATGATATTGGTGGAAGTCAAGTGTGTCCAGCTCCTCAGTTGTCTAGTGAACCAGTGACTGCGACCCAGGATTGTGATATCCCTGACGTGTTCTCTGCATGTGCTGTCACTAGGGCTAAGTCTAAAGTTACTGGTGACTTAGAGGATAATGATGATGATGATGTTATCCTAGCTGACACTTTTCTTGCTAATTTGGACCACTCACCAGATGAGGCAGTACCCTGTAGTGTTGATAATTTGTCTCGTCAAGAGTTGGTTGAGTTGCAGGTTGCTGACCCTGAGTTGAAAGGTCTAGCTAACTCTGCTTGCAGTGAGGAAGAGTCAGCTGGTTCTTCAACTTGTTATTATATAAAGTCAGGAGTACTTATGAGGAAGTGGAGACCCCCAACAGCATCAGCCGACTGTGAATGGGAGGTTGTACATCAAGTTGTCATCCCTCGCGTTTGTAGGCAGGATATCATTAGAGTGGCTCATGATTCCAGTTTGGCAGGACACCTTGGAGAGAGGAAGACTGCAGCACATATGTTAGGACTCCATATTATAATTACAAATCATAATAGATAGATAGATAGAGAGACAGATAGAAGCAGGGAGTCAGATGATGAGAAGGTATTGTGTCTGCGAGAATCGAGCAATGCTAAACATGCTTACACACTCTTAACTCAAGGAATGCTTTATAGGCACACGACAGCGCCTAGTGACCATACACACACATACACACATACTCACACACAGGCTTCTAGAACTTTCCACTCACAAGGAACACACGTGATACGTCTCCCGTTTCACCAGAATTTAGGAAAGAAAGGGCAGAAGAAGACAGGCCATAGAACAGGCAGGTCAGAAGGAGAAAGGGCTTAGCAACTTGAGAGAGAGACTGAGAGAGCAAGACAGGAGATAGCTAGCGGGACTCTTACTTTATACTTCGCTCTGTGTGAGAGACTTGTTAATATTTCCAAGACAAATAAAAATAGTCCCATACTATTCTTTACCTCTCCTGTCACTACATGACAAATGGGAAAGAAGATTATCTACTTACAAGCTACTCAAATATAACAACCGCTCGCCCACAAGTCTAATATATAGAAAACTCCACTACAAGTAACTACAAAGTTTTTTTGACATTTTGGTGGCAGCGAACGTATACGCACCTCGTCTACGAATCAACAGTGAATTCCTACAAAATATCAAGATTGAAAACAAAAAAATACCTCTCACAACCAACAACTCGACCAGCTCCTGACAATATTCTCTCCAACCAGCCCCCCTCCGTCTCCCCGATCATCATGCTGATGCAAAGGTGAAGAGGTCACAGGATGCCTTGCAAGTAGTTTAACAATATATTGATACAAACAATCTTGAAATTTCTACGATGAACCAAGGAACTACAATCATCTACAATCATACAAGTAACAGCTCTACGAGTCGTCTGTATAATCTTCTACACGCACCTACGAGTAGTGGCAGTCTTCAGCCTACAACGAGTAAATCACAAGAGAAAAGGACCGAGAAAACATTGACATAGAAAAACGGAACAAACGAAGAATGAGACACAACTCATAACCACCAGACCTCACCCTCCTCTCTCTGCTACAGCCACCCAACCTCCACGCTTACGCAGGTGTGAAGAGGTCAAGACGACGAAGCAAATACCAAGTCCATATTCACAACACATTTTACTCACTCATCTTCACTCAAGTTACTCATCGCTACTCATTCACTCACCACAGCTACCAGTGTGGGAAGTCGACGTCATCATGCGTGCTTGCTGAAAAGACGCCATGTCAGTCAACACACCAGCTGCACCACCACTCACACCATTCCCACCACGGTAAAAATTAGTGAGTTACATAGTTACTTCATTTATACAATACACAGTGATAGACAGTAAGCTTCTGCACAAACATATAAAACGTGCTGTATAGTTACAGCTTAAATACACATACTTACTTCAGTTATCTGCATAACTCAAACACTAAATAATCACCAACAATAAATATTCTACACTGTATATATTCATTCATTTATTATAACGTTTATTTACTACCAACGAGTGTTACCATTTATACCTACATAAAATACGTGTTTCATACATACAACTATACATTATTACATCTACAAAGTAATAAAGAAAATATACCATCACAGTTACTCAATGAGCGATTAAAAGAACTGTATTAAACATTTATTAATTAAAGCTACCTAGTGGAAACATATAAATTAAGTTACAAGGTAAACTAGAGAAAAAAAAAAAATGGCCAACACAAATGACGTTAGCAAGAGTGAACACCTTCAACACAATCGTGAAGACAATGATTTCCACACAGTGCTGACACACATATTACCCACGATAGGTACAAGTGAAGAACAAGTCAGTGTATATAGTTAATACTGTATATAGTGTATATATATATATATTTTTTTTTTATATAAAATAACAAAATATGGGACTATATTATATCATTTTCAGTAATACCTGTGCAATATAAACTAAACTTTAACAAAGTATCCCAAGGAAATTAGCCAGTAATTATGCAACCATGAACAACATAGAAAATGCGTACACAAGCGAATGAAAACAAACTATAGAAAATCAATACATACCAAAAAAAAAAAAGAAGAAAGAAAGAAAAAGTAAGAAAAAAAGAGAAATAGAGAAAGATCACATAACAAACAAATGAAAATAAGTGTAAGTGTTACTACATATGTCAAAATACCACATAAACTACAAACAAAAAAGCAAATTGTTGTCTCCACAAGCAAGTGGCATGACACATCATCACTATCATCGACTGCAGCATGACCGGATTCATATGTCAGGACTGCAATTATTACAGTTATGTAACTCCATATTATAATTATGTAACGACAAACGATTGCATTATGTTACACTTGCTACAATTATGTAACTACAAACGATATGTAACAATTATGTAACGACAAACGATTGCATTATGTTACACTTGCTACAATTATGTAACTACAAACAATTTATGTAACAGTTGCATTAACAAGATGTAACTTTTATGTAACTTTAACTACAATTATGTAACTACAAACAATATGTACCATTTATGTAACAGTTGCATTAACAAGATGTAACTTTTATGTAACTTTAACTACAATTATGTAACTACAAACGATATGTAACAATTATGTAACGACAAACGATTGCATTATGTTACACTTTGCCAATTAACAGTTGCATTAACAAGATGTAACTTTTATGTACCATTTATGTAACAGTTGCATTAACAAGATGTAACTTTTATGTAACTTTAACTACAATTATGTAACTACAAACGATATGTAACAATTATGTAACGACAAACGATTGCATTATGTTACACTTTGCCAATTAACAGTTGCATTAACAAGATGTAACTTTTATGTACCATTTATGTAACAGTTGCATTAACAAGATGTAACTTTTATGTAACTTTAACTACAATTATGTAACTACAAACGATATGTAACAATTATGTAACGACAAACGATTGCATTATGTTACACTTTGCCAATTAACAGTTGCATTAACAAGATGTAACTTTTATGTACCATTTATGTAACAGTTGCATTAACAAGATGTAACTTTTATGTAACTTTAACTACAATTATGTAACTACAAACGATATGTAACAATTATGTAACGACAAACGATTGCATTATGTTACACTTTGCCAATTAACAGTTGCATTAACAAGATGTAACTTTTATGTACCACTTATGTAACAGTTGCTTTAACAAGATGTAACTTTTATGTAACTTTAACTGCAATTATAAGGCCAAGACACTTATGTAACAGTTGCATTAACAAAATGTAAGTACAGTTATAAGGCCAACACAATTATGCATTTCACCACAATACTTCGTAACCCAGGTACATACTGTATTACAGTTAAATAATTTACTTTTAATGCATTAATTCAAATATGTATACAACTTGTTTAAAATGTAATATTACTGAATAATTGCTATTTACTATGAATATTATATGTATACAATATTTATACAATTATGTTACTTTTACAATATTATGTCTTTCACTTAATTAGCTTATAAGTTCATTATAATATGTATATAATATGTATTAATATGTTATGACTATTAGCTGTCGATGGTACGCCATTTTCGCACGGCCGAGCATATGTTAGGACTCCATATTATAATTACAAATCATAATAGATAGATAGATAGAGAGACAGATAGAAGCAGGGAGTCAGATGATGAGAAGGTATTGTGTCTGCGAGAATCAAGCAATGCTAAACATGCTTACACATTCTTAACTCAAGGAATGCTTTATAGGTACACGACAGCGCCTAGTGACCATACACGCACATACACACATACTCACACACAGGCTTCTAGAACTTTCCACTCACAAGGAACACACGTGATACGTCTCCTGTTTCACCAGAATTTAGGAATGAGAGGGCAGAAGGAGACGGGCCATAGAACAGGCAGGTCAGAAGGAGAAAGGGCTTAGCAACTTGAGAGAGAGACTGAGAGAGCAAGACAGGAGATAGCTAGCGGGACTCTTACTTTATACTTCGCTCTGTGTGAGAGACTTGTTAATATTTCCAAGACAAATAAAAATAGTCCCATACTATTCTTTACCTCTCCTGTCACTACATGACAAATGGGAAAGAAGATTATCTACTTACAAGCTACTCAAATATAACAACCGCCCGCCCACAAGTCTGATATATAGAAAAGTCCACTACAAGTAACTACAAAGTTTTTTATGACACGCATTTTGAAGCACTTCTACTGGCCAGGTATCTTCAGAGATGTTTCCTGGTATTGTAAGTCTTGTCACACCTGTCAAGTTGTGGGGAAGTGTAATCAGACCGAAAAGGTTGCACCTCTAGTTCCCATTCCTCCTTTTGAGGCGCCATTCACCCGTGTGTTGGTGGATATTGTGGGGCGTCTTCCTAAGACTTCTTCACGATTTTCTTATGTGTTGACCCTGATTGATATGACTACTCGTTATCCTGAAGCCATTCCACTTAGAAATATCTCAGCAAAGAACGTGGTTAAGGAAATACTAAAGTTCTTCACAAAGTTTGGTCTGCCCAAGGAGGTGCAGTCAGACCGGGGAAGCAATTTCATGTCAAATGTTTTCAAGCAGTCTCTGAAAGAGTTGGGCATCACCCAGATCACGTCTTCAGCTTACCATCCCCAGACCCAAGGAGCATTGGAGAAATATCATCAGACACTCAAATCGATGCTCAAGAAATACTGTTTGGAACATCAGAAAGACTGGGATAAAGGTCTTCCATTCGTTGTATTTGCCGCAAGAGAATTTCCAAATGAATCACTGGGCTTCTCACCCTTTGAACTACTGTTTGGCCATGAAGTAAGAGGACTCCTAAAGCTACTCAAGGAATGCTGGCTGTCGGAGGAAGATGACGTCAACCTGCTGGAGTATGTGATGGAGTTCAAAGAACGGCTGTCCACTGCTTTACAGCTGGTGAGAGAGAATTTAGGAGCTGCTCAGAAGAAGATAAAGACTTGGTATGATAAGAAGTCCAGGTTACGCCACTTTCAGCCAGGAGATCAGGTTTTGATTCTGCTACCAGTGCATGGGCAACCTCTTCAAGCCAAGTTTAGTGGTCCTTATTTCGTGGAGAAGAAACTCAGTGATGTCAACTATGTCATCGCCACACCAGATCGTAGAAAGAACAAGCAACTTTGTCACATCAACATGCTAAAGTTATATCACAGGCGGGACGAAAATAACCCAGTCTGCACTGTAGCTGTTCCACCTGAGTCTGCAAGTGAAGTTCTCCCATGCAGTATGAGCCTGAGTGATAGTTTGGGGAAGAATCCTGATATCATGAATGATTTCCAGACTAAGCTTTCTCATCTAGCTCCCGAGGAAAGGCAGGAGTTTTCGGCACTACTGCAGGAGTACCCGCAAGTGTTCCGTGCCACTCCAGGAAGAACCACTGTGTTGATGCATGATGTCAATGTTGGAGACGCAAAGCCAATTAAACTGCCTCCTTACCGTGTGAACCCAGTGAAAGTTCCTCTCATCCAGAAGGAGCTTGGCTACCTGTTGGACCACAAGATGATTGAGCCCTGTCAGAGCGAGTGGAGTTCTCCTGTCACTCTAGTCCCTAAGCCAGGTGGGTCACAGCGGCTTTGCATCGACTACAGATGTGTTAATCAGATAACCAAAACAGACACTTACCCTCTCCCTCGCGTGGAAGATTGCATAGACAAGATCAGAAAGGCTAGGTACATAAGTAAGTTTGATTAGTTTAAGGGATACTGGCAAGTACCTATAACTGAACGTGCTAGGGAGATCTCATGTTTTGTAACACTAGGGAAGACTTTTGCATGTTCTGTAATGCCATATGGTATGAAGAATGCATCAGCCACATTTCAGAAGCTCATGAATGTTGTAACAGAGGGTTTGGCAGGGTGTGTTGTTTGTATTGATGATGTATTAATCTTCAGTGACAACTGGAAAGATCACCTATGCCATGTCAGTAAATTTCTTGAGCGTTTGGTTCAGGCTAATCTTGTAGCTAATTTATCAAAGTGTGAGTTTGGTCAAGCTAAAGTTCAGTACCTTGGGTACGTAATTGGTGATGGACACGTTGCACCACCAGGAGCTAAGGTTCAGGTTATAAGTGATCTTCCCAGACCTAAAAGTAGGAAAGAGCTACAAAGATTTTTGGGAATGGTAGGTTATTACAGGAGATTTGTTCTTAACTTTTCAATTCTTGTATCACCACTTACAGACCTCCTGAAAAAGGGAGTTAAATTTGTCTGGACTGATAACTGTGAATCCTCTTTCAGCAAACTTAAAGCTATCCTATTAAGTCAGCCAGTGCTCGCTACTCCAAATTTTGCTAAACCTTTTAAGATGGCTGTTGATGCAAGTGATACAGGAGCTGGGGCTGTTTTGCTGCAAGAGGATGATCAGGGTATTGAACACCCTGTATCTTATTACAGTAAGAAGTTCACTCCACCTCAAAAGAACTATTCAACTATTGAGAAAGAGCTTTTGGCCTTGATTTTGGGTTTACAGCATTTTTCATTTTATTTGTGTTCTGGTTTTGACCCCATAGTCATTTATACCGATCATAACCCACTGAAATTCCTTAGTAAGTTTAAAGATAAAAATCAGAGATTGACAAGATGGAGTCTACTTCTTCAGGAGTATTCATTAGACATACAACATGTCAAGGGGAAAGAAAATGTTATTGCAGATTACTTATCTAGACTTTAGACAGATTGTTTTAGAGTAATGAGAAATTTCCTTTGTAAATTTTTTTTTTTTTTTTTTGTGGGGAGGTGTTACATAGCCTATGATTTCATCATCCTTTGTATAATTCTAACGTACAGTTGCTGCATGTTTGATCACGATTCGCCTCGTGGCTTCCATAGTGACCAAGCTTCCGTGTTCTACCTCACTTCCCCCTTCTTCTCCCTTATAGTAGAGTAAGTCGTTCTTTCTGCTGTTCAGAGCAGGAGTGTCAACTCTTTGTCCCCTATGGCTTCATTTGCGCGTCCTTCTTACAAGTTGTATCAAGCTCTGCCGGCCCCTATATAATGAGTTCAGTCTCTGCATTAATTGCCACTTAGATCTACTCCTCATTTTGTTCACATCTCTGTCCTCCCCTGTACAGTTGTTATTATTTTTTTGAGTGCTCAGGAAGTCTCCAACCATCTAGCTGCTGTGTAATTTGAGTATAAGTGTTATTACATTTTGTTCTTGTACTGTATAGCATAAGGTGTTAATTCGTAGGCCTGGTGAGGTTTTTGTGATTAATGTAAAGTTTTTACTATCAGCCATTGTTAATAATATTTTTTATCTGTAATAATATATCTTGCATTAACTGAGCATTATCCGGTTTTCTCATTTTATCAGGGCTGACTTAGATAAATTTACTCTTGCTTATTTCGTGTTAATAGAGGCTATTGCAGTTAACCATATATTTAACCTGTTTTTTGCCATTACATTATCCTTATGAGTCCTGAATGTTTAGTTGTTAGTTTGAGCATTAAACTTTAACTTGTAATTTTACATAACTCTTTTGTTTTGAACCTGGAACTTTGCGGGACAGTAGTGATTTTTAGTATTCTCACTTGAAGTGTTCATTATCTCTCTCTGTTCCGTAACAGTGTGTGTATATATATATATATATATATATATATATATATATATATATATATATATATATATATATATATATAGATAGATAGATAGACAAATAGATAGATAGATAGATAGATTGATGGAGAAAAGCTAAACCATTTAAGATTTGCAGATGACATTGTCCTGAACTCAGAAACAGCAGAGGCATTGCAAGAAATGTTAAATGACCTGAACAGGGAAAGTCTGAAAGTAGGACTGAAGATGAACCGGAGTAAAACTAAAGTAATGTTTAATCCACAAACACCAAACAGCGTTATCAGAATAAGCGATGAAATTCTTGAAGAAGTTAAGGAGTACAACTACTTGGGACAAATACTAAAATTAACGAAAGATCATGATAGCTAATTGAAATGACGCATTACAATTGGATGGAAGGCTTTCGGTAAATATAGAGACATTATGAAAAGTAGCTTGCCAGTTTGTATGAAACGAAAAGTATATAACTAATGTATAATTCCAGCTATGACGTATGGTTGTGAGACCAGGAAACTGACAAAATCAATGGAAAACAAATTAATCCGTTCTCAGAGAGCAATGGAAAGGTCAATGTTGGGAATATCTAAGACACAGGAAAAGATCAACTTGGGTGAGAGAGCAGACTAAAGTCAAATGATATTATAGAAGTTATAAAAGATCAGAAATGGAGGTGGGCAGGCCATATAGCAAGAATAAGGGATAACCGATGGAGAAAGGGGCTGACGGCCTGGACACCAAGATAATGTAAGCGTAGCAGAAAAAGGCCAGACAGGAGATGGAGAGATGAGATACAGAAATTTGCAGGGAAAACGTGGCACAGACTGGCTCAGTCAAGGAATTCGTGGTAAAGGTTGGGGGAGGCCTTTGTTCAGCAATGGACTAGTTATGGCTGATGATATATATATATATATATATATATATATATATATATATATATATATATATATATATATATATATATATATATATATATATATATATATATATATATATATATATATATATATATAATATTCTCAGCCAGTGCATGAGATTCTACAGAAGGGCAACATGTTTGATTTATGGATGTTTATAAGTTTATATGCGTAGGAAATCTTACTATATGCAAGAGGAATTAATTGTAAGTCAGTGTTTTTTTTTTTTTTTCTGTGTTTGATGCTCGTTCTCCTATTTTTATATACGTTTTGCCACTAATACAGTATTTTAACCTGATTCCAAATTTGAATGCATTTTTGGGGAGGAATTATTTGTAAAAAGTTAGGTTAGGTTAGGTTTGGTTAGTTCTATCTACCTATCTATTGCCAGACGCATCAATCCCATAAAGGGTGGCCACAAACAAATCGCCTCCATGTCGCCCTGTCCCCCGCCATTTCATTGGCCTGCTCCCAGCTCACACCTCCCTCACTCATATACCTCTCCACTCCATCCCTCCATCTCATCCTTGGCCTTCCCCTCCCTCTCCTCCCCGTCCACCTCACTCACATACACTCTCCTCGTCAGTCTCTTGCTCTCCATCCTCTCCACATGGCCAAACCACCTCAGTGTATTTCTCCTAACGTTTCCTATCACATCCACATCCACACCACAACGCTCGTTCACTTCCTCATTTGTCAGTCTGTCTCTTCATGTGACTCCACATGCTCCTCTCAAATAGCTCATTTCCACTGCTCTCACTCTTAACTTCTGTCCCTCCAAGAAGGACCATTCGTCAGAGTTGATATCACAATACTGTCATGTAGTAGCTTTTTCACTTCCCTGCTCACTTCCCTGTTTCTTATTACTGTTTCAAGGAACCAGCAACCTTGCTGAACCCCTTCAAGGACATCGCCCTCTAAATTTCCATCCTTACTCATCACACTACCCAAGTACTTAAACGCACTCACATTTTCCATTTCCTCATCATCCAACCTCACTGTACATTCACTGACTTCACTTCTCTCGAAAACCATAACTTTACTCTTCCCTACATTCACCTTTAGATTCCGTTTCTTACACACTCTCCCAAACTCATCCACCAAGCCTTGCAGCTCCCCTTCGTCTTCACTTAACAACACAGCATCATCTGCAAATAATAGTACAGCGAGTTTCCAAACACTGCCCTCTCTCACTAGGGCCACTCCAACATCCACTGCCCTACCTTGTATCTAATTTATAACCCCATCCAACCTTCATTTAGATATATTCACTCAGTTCACCATCCACACGCACTGCACCCTCATACATACTCTTCACGGCCTTCAACAACTTCCCATCTACTCCATATATTCGTAATACTTTCCACAATCCTTGTCTATCCACCCTGTCATATGGTATCTCCAAATCCATGAAGGTCGCATACAACTTCTTTCCCTTCTCTATAGACTTTTCCAGTAAAGATCTAAGAATGAATATCTGATCTACACAACCTCTTCCCTTCGTAAAACCTCCCTGTTCTTCTCCAACTAATTCCTCTGTTATTTCCCTAATTCTGTCAATAAGTATCCTACCAAATACTTTTCCTATTACACTAAGAAGACAAATACCCCTATGATTACCACACACTTCTCTTTCCCCTTTTCATTTGTACATGGGAATAATTATACCTGAATTCCAATCCTCTGGGACTCTACCTTCCTCCCAGGTCAATCTGCACATCTTACCACAACCTTTCTAGTACTATTTCTCCCTCATGCTTTAGTTAATAATAATAATTTAGGTAAAAATGATAATAAGTAATATTTAAGTATAACATTTATTTCATCTCAAAATTTTAATTATCGTTTAGCGACTCAGAAATGCGCTGCATATCTTCTTAGACAGGTCCGTGTTTTCGTATCTTGAACCTCTTGTGTTTGGTGCACGTTCTCCCGTTTCTATGCAAATTTCGTCACTAATACTTTTTTTTTTTTTTTTCTAGCGGGAATAAGTGTTATACTTAAATATTATTATTATTATTATTATTATTAATATTATTATTATTAACCAACGTATTTATTATTAAATAACCCAACCTAATCTAACTTTTTAAAGAATTATTTCTCCCAAAAAATAAATTCAAATATGGAGTCAGCTTTAAAACTGTATTAGTGACGAAATTAACAGCTATCGGAGATCGTACATCAAACACAAAAATCCCTTTTTTTTTTTAAGTATGAATATGTACTTGTTCCTTTTTCTCATTTTTTTATGCATTTGAGAGTATAAGTACGTGTAAATACGTACATGTACAGTATAAGTATGTATAATTGTGTATGTGTGTTCATGCATACAAGTATGAAAGCCTGTGACTGTATGTGAATGAAAGAAAATATATCGGTATGTATATAAATGTCTATGAATGCATATTTACCAATATATGTAAACCATAATTTCATCTAGAGGAGCCATCATGTGTGTATCAGAAAGGTGCTTTTAGGAGCGTTATACTCTCAAAAGGCTCAGGCAATATAAACACATTACAGTTTATGTGAATACTTTGTATATATGATTTGACTAAATAACAAAAATCTGTTTCAATTTGCTGTCACTGAAACACACTTTGCATACCTATGAGAAGTGGTCTGCCAAGCTACTCGGCCCTCCGATTTTCTGGTGTCATTACTTATTTTTCAGACAAAATAACCCGTTGCCCCTCTGAGTTAAATGGTTGTTCATTGTTTCTGTGTTTGGTAGTGCTGTGGGTCTTTTAAGTTCGCTTAGGTTTGCATTCAAGGGACACTTGCAATATTTGCAATTGCTCTTAGTGTCATCTCCTAGTGTAGTAAGCCGCTTTTAGTCACTGAGCCACTCAGCTCGAAAAAGCTGGCTGTACTTCTTTCTGTTATGCTAGGTGTTTTTAGGTCGACTTCTCGTCCTACGAACACTAGCTACTGAGCCGGATTCTCTTTTGAGACCGGAACTAGAATACACAACAAGAGGAACAGGGCATAAAAACTCAGCTGACCAACCTTACACGTATATTGCCTGAACTACTATCTTTACATTATACAACAATTACATACATACACAGGTTAAGGGGGGACACTGTCAGGCTGACAGACCTTGGTCCGGACTGCTAGGGACTGGGCTGCTTACAGGTGGCGCCCGGGCATGGGAGGTAGCTTGTCGGGTATGCCTTCCTGTAGGAGGCACGGGACTACTGCCAGGGGTGACGTCGTCCGGGTGGGCTGCTGGTTGGCGTGAAGGGAGGCCCTTTCCTGGTGGGGCCTCGACCTATAAGGTGGCCCTCTGGACTGGGGCCGAACAGGGCCAACAGGCGGGCTTGCCTCCACCTGCTCCTGGAGAAGGGTGTCTGCAGATGGGGCCGGGGAGGTCCCCCCTGGGGTCCTGGGAGTGCCCCTAGGTGTCTGGGGGCTGTGGTCTCTGCAGGGTAGCTTCGCCATCAGGAGTTGCCTGCGGCGTTCCGTCCTCATGGAGTCCATCAGCGGCGGGTGTCATCCAGGGGTGGCCTGTAGGGCGTGGATCCCCGGGCTTGGGATGGACCCTCGCCACAACTCCTCTAACTGCAACTCTTCTGGGGGACTGCACCTGTGAGGAGTGAGAGAGAAGCGTCCTGCTCTGCCTCTGGATGGATGGTGGGCCGAGCCAGGGACTTGCTCCAAAAAGGGTAGTGTCAAGGGCTGTGGACGAAGGGCGTACAGTGGCTGTCCCTTCCTGCCCAGTGCGTACAGCGGCCATCACCGCGGGTCCACGAGCCCTAGAGACAACAGCTGAAGTGTGTACAGTGGCTGTCACCACGGGACTGCTCCCTAGGAAGGTGGCAGATGAAGGGCGTACAGTGGCCGTCCCTTCCTTCCCGATGCATACAGTGGCCATCACTGCGGGTCTGCCTCTTCCTGGTTTACCAGCCAAAGTGCGTACAGTGGCCGTCACTTCCTGCCTGGTGTGTACAGTGGCCATAACCGTGGGGCTGGTTCCAGGGTGGCTGCAGCCAACGTGCATACAGTGGCTGTCACATCCTGCCTGGTGCGTACAGTGGCCATCACTGAGGGGCTGCAGGGAGTAACAGCTGAGGGGCGTACAGTGGCCACCACCGCGGTGCTGCTTGGGACAGTGCTAAGACGAGTCCCACCCCGATCCTGGCGAGTGATGATCTGGCTGGAGTGTAGTGTACCGGCACTGCATACCTCGCGTTGAGTCTGCTTGAGAGGAGCAGGGGCGCATGGTGGCGTGGGACGTAGGACCCTCTGGCTCGGATCCCTTACATGCCCTACATGCCTCCCCGTGGCTTCCCCTATGGGTAGATATTTCGCCACCCTGGCCGTGGGTCCTCTGTGGGGTGGGTGTTGCGACACCCCTCCCTGGGCTTCCCGTGCGGGTGGGCACTTTACATTCTTATTGTTTCCTAATAACACATTATGAAGGGCACTCAACACTCAGGATAACGTTCCTCATGAAAGGCTAGCCAGAGTGTGTCACTGAGCATAGGGTGAAACCACTGAGCTCTATAACATGGACAGGCTGTCTAATGGGTTGCTTCGCATAGTTTGTTGGTCCGCCATCAAGGCGGCGCTGGTGTAGTGGCAGCACTGAGCTCTATAACATGGAGAGGTTATCTCCGCAGCGAGCATGTAGCTTTAGCCGCCACACTGAAACACCGGCACTCGTCGCCTCCACCGAGGTAATGCAATTGGATCACTGTTCTTAGCTTGCTGTTTCTGTTCCGCTGTTGCTTACATAAGCTAAGCAGTCGGCCATGGCACTATATTTTCCGAATTCATCGGCTGATCTAAAAAGGCGTGGGCGACCGGTGTAGTGCATAAACATCAGCGCCGCCCTGGGTCCCTGGTGGCGGTTACATAAACTACGCGGTGCAACCCATGAGAAAGCCTCTCCATACCATAGAGCTCAGTGAGTGGCAGTCATGTTAAAACCCACCGCCTGGCACCCGCGCCCTTTGCCGATGAGTTCAGCAAATATACTCGTAGTGCCAAGGTCCACCGTACAGCTTAGGGACGCAAAAACGGGCACAGGAATTAATCGAAGAGAGATGGCATTACATTTCAAAGTTTAAGAAATATATCTTGTTGCTAACAGGCTACTATGAGATTAATGATAAACACAATACACTTGTTTACATTCATGCAACATGAAGGATATTCGCATCGCATATAATAAAAAATAATAAAAAAGCATGTGTTCAAAGACGAGAGAGAGAGAGAGAGAGAGAGAGAGAGAGAGAGAGAGAGAGAGAGAGAAATAGTTGTAATACTCGTATAGAGCTCAGTGTTTCGATGTCACTAATTTCTCATATTTATTAAAAAATACACTGTACCAGCATCTACAGGCAATAGTTATTTGAGCACTTTTATAGACAAGAGAGAGAAGGCCTCCTCAGTGCAAGTGAGTGTAGTTAAAATCTATCATGAAACTGAGAAGTGCTTTAAAATTTTACCAAGGAACAAAAAGAACATCAGCCTATGACACCAGTTTTTCGATAGCTGTGTTATACATCTCACACGGTATAACTATACACAGAATGTTTGATTCTCTAAACACCCATATGTTTGACACATCGAGTGATGACAATCACTTTCACAAATTGAGAAAACTGATATCACAGTATTGCCATGGCACATCACAGAGGAAGCTGTTGGTGCTAAAGTAAGAAAGCAGCTGGCTAGGTTGATTGCAATTAAAAATCAGTAGGAAATAATTATGAAAGTATGTTTACGAATATGAAGATATGTGTAGGTAGTACTATTAATAGCTGATATATAATGACACTTCAACTGTATGTACTTTATAATGGCGATATATACATAGTTTTCATATAATTATGTGCTCGTTCCATCGACCTCAGTTTTATCTTTACTGTCATAATGAAACAGACATTAGGTTAAGGAGATCATAAAGAAAAAGAAATATATGTTGTGCATTGCAAAAACCTATACCGTTTTTTATTCATACTTTTGGCTAAATGTATCCCATAAAATTCTTAAAACTAGGCAGAAAAAAATCATAATCTATATATAATTTTGCATTACCTATACATAAAGGCAGCAATGAAAAGGACACCAAGCTAAGAACAGTGTTCCAGTTGCATTACCATGGTGGAGGCGACAAGTGTGGTGTGTCTGTATGGCAACCATAAGTCACACGTTCGCCGCGGAGACCGCCCCTCCATGTTTATAAAGCTCAGTGATCCTAACAGGATCAGAACAGGACGGTCACAGTGAGTGGTCCAGCACGAGTAGGTCCAGGGACACTAACGATCGCTATGGACGTCGTGTGCCCATTGTATTTATAGTAACTTATTTTTTTTCTGAAGCTGGTGTTATTATATTATTTATTCTTGTCTTAATTAAGTAAAAAAAAAATCGCTAATAGTGTCGCCAAACAAGAAAGTAGCTAAAGGTCGCCAAGTCGCTAAACGGCAGAAAAAGTAGCAGACTTCAAAAGTTGCCAAGCCTAGCGACAAAGTCGCCAAGTTGGCAAACGTGACTGCTTATTCAGATTAAAGCTGAGCTTACCTTGACAAGTGTAATTAATCAGAGACGTAATTAATCATCTGATCTTTAGCAAATTATGAAGTATTTCAAAGGGTATGATTGGTTTTACCCTTATTGTAGTAGTAACAACAGCAGCAGCAGCAGTAGTAGTAGTAATGGTAGTAGTAGCTGTAGTAGTAGTAGTAGTAATAGTAGTACTAGTAGTAACGGTAGTAGTAGACCCAGTAGCTACAGATGCAATAATATCAACTGTGGTAGTTGTAGATGCAAATGTAGTTTTATAGTAGTTTGTAGTGCAGTTGTATTTAGTGTGGCTGCAGCTGTTGTACTGTACCTGTAATTATCCCTCCCCGCCCGGGGACGGGTATTGTTTTCACTTGGTTTGTCTGACTGTCTATTGTAACGACCCTGAGTTCAAGTGCGATTTTTGATGTCAAATATTGTGAACTCGAGACCAGGTTCGTTTAGCACTGGATATTACAAGAAAAGATATCAAATCTCAAGTATGAGAAAAACCAAGGATGTTTTGGAAACTAATAAATACAAAATTAACATTTTCTTATGACAAACAAATACCCAACAAGAAAACAACTGAACTTATTGTAAATTTAGAAAATCAAACAAAATGAGCCAAATTCAAGATTCGTTCATTTCGAGATGCCTGGACACACTGTGTTTAAAAGACTGCAGATCATAAGAAGCAGGGAATACAGACAGAGGGAGACAGTTCCAGAGCTGACCTGTTGCATAAATGAAGGACTGGTTAACTCTTGCATTAGAAAGTTGGACAAAAAAAGGATGAGAGTTGCTAAACAGGTGCTACACGCCCGTCGTAGAGGTGGAGGGATAAAAGCAGACAGTTCAGAGGAGCTGTGGCCAATGAAGTAGGGATAGAAATGAGATAAACATGCAACAGTGCGGAGAAGAGACAGAGGTTGAAGGGAGCCAGTAAGAGGAGGAGAGTTGTTGCGACGAAAAGCCTTAGACTTCACCCTATTGAGAAAAGCTGTATGTGGGGAGCCTTCCAACACACGAGAGTTGTGCTCTACACAGGGACGAATAAAACCCGTGTATGATATCAACAACTGTGCAGGAGTAAAGAAGGTACGAAGTCGCCTTAGCACACCTAATCTCTTGGAAGCAAATTTTACAAGAGGTGTATTATCATCTTTCCAAGATAAGTCCCGAAAGAATGAAATCCCAAGTATGTTCAAGGATGATGGAGGATTAAGCTGGATATTATTGAACATTAGTGGGTATTCCTGTGGAACATTATGTCGGTTTGATAGGTATAAGAACTGAGTTTTTGGTGCATTAAAAACAAAAAGATTATTTTTACCCCAGTCAGAGATACGAGCCAAATCAAACATTAGGCGTACCATAGCCTCATCCCATGTTTATTGAAGTAACTGCTGAGATGGACGTTGCGAGAACCGGATGAAAAGGCGAAGGTGGAATCATCAGTATTTGAGTGGACAGGGCTTCATGTACAGCGTAGAAGGTCATTGATGAACTTAAAGGAAGAGAGTTGGTGATAAAACAGAGCCCTTAGGAAAACCATTATTGATAGATCTAGGAGAAGAACGATGGCCGTCTACAACAGCAGCTATAGAACGACCAGAAAGGAAGCTATAGATGAAGACACAGATAGAAGGATAGAAATTGTATGAGGGCAGTTTGGAAATTAAAGATTTATGCCAGACTCGATCGAAAGCCTTTGAGATGTCATGTGCCATAGCAAAGCTTTTGATAGACAAAGGAAAAAGAGTTTACCTAGGCAGGGTGTAAGCACAGAACCCAGTTCTTGAGGACAACAGGAGGGACTCCATCAGGCCCATATGCCTCGTCAGTACTGAGGCCAATGATGACAGAAAATACATCAGCTGAAGAAATTTTAATGTCAGCCATGAGGAAGTCAGAGGAGGAGGGGGAAGTGATGGAGAACCATCACCAGAATCGTTTAAGGTGGAAATGGAGAAAGTCTGAGTGAAGAGATCTGCTTTATCAGTAGAATAAATAGCTACAGAGCCATCAGAGTAGAAAAGAGGAGGGAAGGATGAGGAGATAAAATTGTTAGAAAGGTTTTTGGCAAGATGACAGAAGGAGTGGGAAGAATTCGAGTTGGAGAGTTGGGAGCATTTAGTACGGATGAAACTATTTTTAGCAGGGCGAAGAACACTCTTAGCACAATTTCGGGCAGAAACATAAAAAAAGATGTGATTCAGGGGTGGGTTGCCTCTTGTACCTTTTATAGGCCCTCTCCTTGTTGCAGACAGCATTAGAACAAGCGTGATTAAACCAAGGCTTGCTTGCATAAGACAAAGGATATGAGAAGGGAATGTATGCTTCCATGCGCGAGAGAATAACCTCTGTAATGTGCAAGGCACACTTAGATGGCTCCCGGCCATGGAAGCAATAATCACTCCAGGGAAAATCAAAGAAGTACTGCCTGAGGACCTCCCAATTAGCAACTCTGAAGTGCCACAATCGACGTTTCTTTGGAGGGTCCACAGGCTGTACTGGAGCGATAGGACAGGTAAAGGTAATAAGTTTGTGATCAGAGAAGCTCTATAGAGAGGAAAGATTAACAGTGTAAGCAGGATTAGTTGTAAGGAAGAGGTCAAGTATGTTGGAGCTCTCTCCAAGGCGGTCAGGGATACAGGTAGGGTGCTGTATAAGCTGCACTAGGCCATTAAGGATAGAAAAGATGTAGGCTTGTTCGCCAGGTGGATCAGTGAAAGGACAAGAGAGCCAAATGTGGTGGTGAACATTGAAATCTAGAATGCAGATTTCAGAGATAGGAGAAATGGCTAGGATGTGTTCCATCGTAGAAAGAAGATAGTTGAAGAATTTTTCATAGTCAGTAGAATTAGGGGATAAGTAGATACCACAGATATATTTAGTCAGAATGACAGGGAAGCCGAAGCCAGAGAGTAGAAAATTCAGAAACATCAATTTCGGTAACATGAGAGCAAGATAAATCACAACAGGCACCTTTGGCTTTGAAATGAGTATAGAGTAAGTAGGAGGATACAGAAAATGGTTTGCTATCTGTTGCCTCAGACAACTGGGTCTCAGTTAAGAAGGTGAGGTTTAAAGGCGAAGAGGTGGTGCTGAACGGAGGTAAAGTTAGAGGAAAGGCCGAGAATGTTGCAGAAATGAAGAAGTGAGTCAGACAGTGGTTCCAGGCAGGTGGTTGAGTCGTCACCGGGAGAGGGGCGGCGTCACCGGGAGAGGGGAGTGGAGTACTCTGATTGGCCTACACCTGTCGGCTTTATCGTGGCGCCAAGATCTGCCGGCAGAAGAAACCACTGGCACCAGCCAGTGACGCAAGCCACAGGCAGAGGCGTAACACTGTTAACAACTTTACGTGCAAACTGCTGATGCGATTCTGACTGAAGATACAAAGATGGTGGGCTATGACCTTCTGATCACCTGATTAAATTTTGGGCTAAATTGGGCCAAGGCCCAGACTGTAGGCCCAAAACAGTTTTTTTTTTTTTTCGCCATAACTCCTTTCAAATTCGTCATATCGGCATGAGACCAAAACCTAAATGTGCGTCTTTCAAATCTGCATCCTATAACATGCCTCACTACATCAGGGGGGTCACCCACCAGTAAGCAGCAAGGGGGTCAATGTCAGTTGGGTAGGGCTTAAAATTTCAAATGGGCATAAAATCGTCAGTTTTCACCCAATTTACTCCAAATTTATATGTGACATCTTTGGCTAGATATCCTGTTGAGTTTATACGTCAGCACCAAAATGACTGCCGGGGACGGGTTTGCTGTACCTTGGTACCGCTTCTTGTTGCAGTTGTATTAGTGGTGGCAATGGTTTTATTTGGTTGTGGTAGCGCTTGTGGTGTTGTGGTGGTAGTGGTAATGGTAAATTTAGTGGTGGTGGTGGTTGTGGTGATTGTTATACTCGTGTTTGTGATGGTGGTGGTGGACGTGGTAGTAGTGGTAATGGTGGTAGTAGTGGTAGTGGTAGCAGTATTGGTAGTGGTAGTGGTAACGGTGCTAGTAGTAGTGGTGTTACTGCTAGCAGTGGTTGTGGTAGTGCTGGTGGTAGTATTGATGGTAGTGGTAGTCGTAGTGGTAGCAGTGGTAGTTGTGATGCTAGTGGTAGTCGTAGTGGTAGCAGTGGTAGTGGTGATGGTAGTGATATTGGTGGTGGCAGTGTTTGTGTTGGCGGTGGTAGTGGTAAGAGTAATGTTATTGGTGGTTGCAGTACTGGTTGTATTGGTAGTGGTGGTAGTGGTAGTAATGGTACTGGTACTGCTAATGATGTTACTGTGGTAGTGGTGGTAATGATAGCGGTAGTGTCGATAGTGCTGACAATGGTATTGTTATTGGTGGTGACTGTGCTGGAGGTAGTGGTGGTGGTGGAGGTATGGTGGTGGTGGTGGAGGTATGGTGGTGGTGGTGGTGGTGGTGAAGCCAGTGGTAATGGTACTGGTTGTCGGTGTGCTGGTGGTACGGACGGTTGTAATGGGGTAATGGTAGTGATGATGGTGGTGGTCGTGGTTTTGATCGTGGTAGTGGCGGTGGTAGTGGTGGTATTGATGGTGATGGTAGTGGTGGTGCTGGTGGTATTGATGGTGATGGTAGTGGTGGTGCTGGTGGTATTGATGGTGATGGTAGTGGTGGTGCTGGTGGTATTGATGGTGATGGTAGTGGCAGTGGTGGTGGTGGAATGGTAGTGGTGGTGAAAGTTGCAGTGAGTGGGATGGGTGGGTGTGGATTGGTTGAGGTGAGAAGGCAGGGTGATTTGAATTGGTAAGTGTGGGTGGGTGGGTGGAGTGGACAATGGGAAAATAGGTCTATGGTGTGAAATGTCTATGGGATGATAATGTCCATGGTAGGAATCGGTCGGTATACGAATAAGTCCATATGGGAAGATAGCTCCTTGGGAAATATGTCCCTGTGGAAAGTGGCCGAAGTCGGAACGTGGATCCAATGGGTTAAAATAAATCCACAAGGGAAATAGATCCATTGCAGTGCATACAGGTAGGTCCATGTGTGAATTCGGTGTTTCCCTTAGGGATGAAAACTAGGTAGATGAGAGAAAATAGGTTCACAAGCAAAACAGATCGAATGAACAAATTTGGTCATGGGGAAAAATAGATCCATGGAGAGAATTAAGTCAATGGAAATAATAAATGTGGTGGAAAACGGATCTATGGGGAAAATGGGTCCATAGGGATAATAGGTCCATGGAGGAAATAGGTTCGTGAGGGAAGATAAGACGACAGTAGAATTATTCTCATGGGGGAAAAAGGTTCAAGTTTAAAGTTTCCATGAGTAAATAATTGGTCCATGGGGAACATAGGTCCATGAGTAAAGTAGGTCCACTGGAAGAGTAAGTCCACTGGAAAAACAGATCAGTCTGGAAAATAATCTCCACGAGAAAATTCGGTCCACAGTTGGAACAGGTCCAGTGATTAAGGTAAGTCCAAAGAGGGAAAATAGGTCCATGGGAAAATTAAGTCTAATAGGCAAAATATGTACTGAGGGGGTTAATTTATTAATGCATGAATGAACAGGTGGGTTGACACCTATCGGGTGTAGCCAGAGACTGACTTACGAACTATTACTAATGAAACAACATGTATGCATTTTAAAACACCTCTAACTTTCCACAGTATCTTGCGTCATTAAGAATACATGAGATACCACTACTATTACTACTGCTGCTGCTGCTGATGATGATGATGATGATGATGGGCTGCTGCCGACTCAGCGGACGCCAAAACCTGACCCAGAACCACCGCAAGCACTACCACCACTACCACCACTATCACTGCGACCACTCCACCACCATTGCCACTATCACCACTACCACTACCACCACGACCACTACCAGTATCACTACGACCAGTACCATCACGACCATCATTCCACCACGACCACCACCACCATTCCCACTACTAGCACCAATACTACTACCACCACCACTGCCATTACCATCACTACCACTACAACCACCACCAACACCACTACCACGACCACTAACACTACCACCATCACCACCACCACAACCACCACCACTAACACTACCCCCACCACCACCATCCTTACAACCACCGATAACACCTCCACCATTACAAACACCGATACCACCACAGTCATCATCGCCACAATGACTACCACCACCTCCACAACTACCACCACTACAACTACCACCACCATCACTACCACCTCCACCACTATCACTACCATCACCACCACCGCCAACACTACGATCACCACTACCGCCAACAACACTACCACAACCACTATCACTACCACCACCACCACCGCCGACACCACCACCACCGCCACCAACAACAGCAACAACACTACCACCACCACTATCACTACCATCACCACCACCGCCAACAACAACAACAACAACACTATCACCACCACCACCACCACCGCCAACAACACTACCACCACCACAACCAACAACAACACTACCACCACCACTATCACTACCACCACCACCACCGCCAACAACACTACCACCACCACCACCGCCAACAACACTACCATCACCACCACCGCCAACAACACTACCACCACCACCACAGCCAACAACACTACCACCACCACCACAGCCAACAACACTACCACCACCACCACCGCCAACAACACTATCATCACCACTATCACTACCACCACCAATATCACTACCACCACCACCACCGCCAACAACACTACCACCACCACCACCGCTAACAACACTACCACTACCACCACCGCTAACAACACTACCACCACCACCACCACCACCGCTAACAACACTACCATCACCACTATCACTACCACCACCGCCAACAACACTACCACCACCACTATCACTACCACCGCCAACAACACTACCACCACCAATATCACTACCACCACCACCACCGCCAACAACACTTCCACCACCACCACCGCTAACAACACTACCACTACCACCACCGCTAACAACATTACCACCACCACCACCACCACCACCGCTAACAACACTACCATCACCACTATCACTACCACCACCGCCAACAACACTACCACCACCACTATCACTACCACCGCCAACAAAACTACCACCACCAATATCACTACCACCACCACCACCGCCAACAACACTTCCACCACCACCACCGCTAACAACACTACCACTACCACCACCGCTAACACCACCACCACCACCACCACCACCACCGCTAACAACACTACCATCACCACTATCACTACCACCACCGCCAACAACACTACCACCACCACTATCACTACCACCGCCAACAACACTACCACCACCACCTCCACGGCCAACAACAACACAACCACCACCACCACCGCCAACAACACTTCCACCACCAACAACAACAACACTACCACCACCACCACCACCACCACCACGGCCAACAACACTACCACCACCACCACCGCCAACAACACTACCACCACCACCACCACCACCACCGCCAACAACACTACCACCACCACCACCACCACCGCCAACAACACTACCACCACCACCACCACCACCGCCAACAACACTACCACCACCACCACGGCCAACAATACTACCACCATCATCACCGCCAACAACACTACCACCACCACCACAGCCAACAACACTACCACCATCACTTCCACCACCACCACCACCACCGCCAACAACACTACCACCACCACCTCCAACAACACTACCACCACCACCACCACCACCACCACCACCACCACCGCCAACAACACTACCACCACCATCACCGCCAACAACACTACCACCATCACCTCCACCACCACCGCCAACAACAACACTACAACCATCACCACCGCCAACAACACTACCACCATCACCACTGCCAACAACACTACCACCACCACCACGGCCAACAACACTACTACCACCATCACCGCCAACAACACTACCACCATCACCTCCACCACCACCACCACCACCGCCAACAACACTACCACCACCACCACCACCACCATCACCACCACCATCACGGCCAACAACACTACCACCACCATCACCGCCAACAACACTACCACCACCACCACCACCACCGCCAACAACACTACCACCACCACCGCCAACAACACTACCACCACCACCGCCAACAACACTACCACCACCACCACCACCATCACCACCACCATCACGGCCAATAACACTACCACCACCACCACCGCCAACAACACTACCACCACCACCACCGCCAACAACACTACCACCACCACCGCCAACAACACTACCACCACCACCACCGCCAACAACACTACCACCACCACCACCGCCAACAACACTACCACCACCACTACCACTATCACCACCACCATCACGGCCAACAACACTACCACCACCATCACCGCCAACAACACTACCACCACCACCACCACCACCGCAAACAACACTACCACCACCACCACCGCCAACAACACTACCACCACCACCACCACCACCACCACCGCCAACAACAACACTACCACCACCACCACCGCCAACAACACTACCACCATCACCTCCACCACCACCGCCAACAACAACACTATAACCACCACCACCGTCAACAACACTACCACCATCACCTCCACCACCACCGCCAGCAACAACACTACAACCATCACCACCGCCAACAACACTACCACCATCACCACCGCCAACAACACTACCACCACCACCACGGCCAACAACACTACCACCACCACCACGGCCAACAACACTACTACCACCATCACCGCCAACAACACTACCACCACCACCATCACCACCACCACCACCACCGCCAGCAACAACACTACAACCATCACCACCGCCAACAACACTACCACCACCACCATCACCACCACCACCACCGCCAACAACACTACCACCACCACCACGGCAAACAACACTACCACCACCACCACCGCCAACAACACTACCACCACCACCTCCACCACCACCGCCAACAACACTACCACCACCACCTCCACCACCACCGCCAACAACACTACCACCACCACCACCGCCAACAACACTACCACCACCACCACCACCACCGCCAACAACACTACAACCAACACCATCATCACCACCGCCACAATTATCACCACCACTGCTGCAAGTTACATCTACAACTGCAATTGCAGTTACATCAACTAAAGAAACACTAACTACAATACAAACCAGAATCCCCCCCAGGGAGAGATCTCACCAGCCGCTAGCCGATACATACCTAGCGCGGCTTGGAATATGATCGTGTCCTTGACGTACTTTCACCAATTTCTAACTCTCAAGAGATTTTCATCCTTCCTACACACCTGTACAATTGTGTGACGATATCTTGAGCGGTTGCGAAGTTACCGTGGTAACAGATACACAGACCTTACATACATTCACCAATTACGAACTCGTAGGAGATTTTCATCCTTACTACACACCTGTACAATTTTGTAATGATATCTTGAGCGGTTGCGAAGTTATCGTGCTAACAGACACATAGACACACAAACTGAAAACATTACTCGGAGATTTTCATGTCTACTACACACCTGTAAAATACTGTGATGATGTTTTGAGCGGTTGAGAAGTTATCATGGTAACAGACAGACCTTGACCTACTTTCACTAGTTTCGAACTCGTGATCGTTTTTTTTATTTTTCCTACTACACACCTGTAAAATTTTGTGATGACGTCTTGAGCGGTTGCGAAGTTATCGTGCTAACACACACACACACACACACACACACACACACACACAATGAAAACAATACCAGCTTCGCTATAGCGGCTGGTAACTACGATAAAACTACATTTCCATCTACATGTACCGCAGTTACTGTTATTGCACCTACAGTATAGCTACTATGACCAGACTAATAATAACAATAATAATAATAATAATAATAATAATAATAATAAATAATAATGTCTTTCATCTTTGAGAGAAAGGAAGGGGCTGCGGTGTATTGGTGTTGTGATGAGGAAGGGTGGACTGGAATCGTTTGGGCATGTAAAGAGGATGGAAGATGACAGTTGCGTGCGGAACCTGAGAAGTGTGAACGTCAGGGTTGTGTTACGAGAGACAGACCGAAAAAGATCTGGGACGAGGCCATAGAGGGATAAGGGACTTAATAAGGAAGTTACCGGAGATCGAGCAGCGTGGAGAGCCGCCGTTAGGTGACCAAGGGTGACGCATGCATGTTGGAACCTTCATAAACAAACATGATACGATACGATATTCTTTGATACATTTGATTATGGATGCTAAAAATCAGACGATAAGTTACACTCGTGTAATTAAGCCCGTTAAAGCATTAATCTGATTTGTGATATATCTCAACAAAGATACTGTTGCCTTGCTTCTTATCACCATCCATTATTTCCCCTTAGACAGACATCTATACTGATACACTCATCTTCTCTCCCTCCCGCATTTAAATCCTTCTAAACTCGCACAGGGGACTTAAGAGTGTCAGTGCTAAGTAATAAACTCGGGAGTGAAGCCAACCGTACTCTCTCTCTCTCTCTCTCTCTCTCTCTCTCTCTCCAAAGATATATGAAACTCCACGGAAATGCCCCGCCGCCTCTTCCACGTGCGTGGATTTTAACACCGAAGAGGATATTATTAGGGTCCTAAGCACCCCCGTTAGAAAATATCACATGACAACAAACTGAAACGCTCATCTGGGACTCAGTTCGAACCATCATCCCAAGTTTTATCGAAATCATTTTTCCGGTTTTGGGTAGGCCACACACACACACACACACACACACACACACACACACACACACACACACACACACACACACACACACACACACACACACAAACACACACACACACACACACAGGATTATGGTATATTAGATTCCAGTTAACTCCAAATGATTTTATGCAGATCAGGGTGAGTCCTAGAGGCCTGAGAGAGTTAGTACCAGTACTAATAATTCTCGTGGCTGAGGCAACTGTAGTATTCTCTTCCTGCTAACGCGAGACGATTTCATTCAGTTAAGAGTGAGTCACAGGAGGCTGAGCTTGGCAATGTCGTTCGACTTTTACGGCATGCTGGGAAAACGTAATTAGCAGTTTTCCCCTCCATTTAAGTCACACAAAATGAAGGTAGTCCGGTGAAAACAGAATATGCAATAAAGTATCCTTCAACAATACTCTAACGATATTGATGATGGCTAGCATGTTTAGAGTAGAATTAAAAAGACACAACGATTTACTTCAAACGCATGCTGCATCGATACAGCCTGAATTATCATCTCACATTTCTCTTGCACAAACCCACTCCTATTTCATGCATCCATACCTATCTCTCTCTCACATACACACATATAGCTCACACACCCGCACATATTTCACACACCCACATCTATCTTAAACACCCACCTGTCTCATACACCCTCACCTGTCTCTCACGTACATCTATCTCATATGCTCCACCTGTCTTATACACCTACGAACACATCTATCTCGTACATTCAACCAATCTCACACACCAACTGTACATCAGTCTCAAACCCACATCTGATTCATGAAATCACATGTGTCTCATACATTCACATCTGACACAGACACCCACCCCTATATCGTATGTCCACACCTGACTGACATACCCACACCTGACCCACATATATACAGAGGACGGCCTTGGTGGGTACAGCGAAGCGGGGGGTCCTACATCATCTTGCCCTGCCGTCCCAGATAAGAGAGTCAAGGAGGACAGTTCATCGCTCTTCACTCATATTTACATAGACAACTTCATAATCTGCGCGGGTTGATCAGGGGCCTCGAGGACTGGGGAGGGGCCAGGGGGTGTCGGGTTGCAGGCGTACGTGGCAAGTGGATGAGATTTTGCTTGGATTATGATAGAAATGTTCACACTAATGCACTGGATAGACGTGAGGTTGTGGGGCAGTCAGGGCCCTCTTCATCTCGAGGCCCACCCACACAGTTTCTTTCGCGCCACCCACATGGTTGTTAAATCACACATTATTTACCGATTACGTCACCCACACACTGGATCATACTAGTTATTATACAGCAGGGTTCTTCAGTTACTTTCTTTAAGAGTTCAGTTACACAACCTTTCTCTGTGGTTGAAGTCCATACATCCATACATATATATATATATATATATATATATATATATATATATATATATATATATAGCAGCAGAAGCAGCCGTTTGAGTGTCCACTGCAGGACCGCCCTATCCCAACCGAGGTGAGGACGATACAGCCCATGTATCTCTACCAAGTGGCTTATGCTGTCTGGTTGAGACTGTATGTAGGGTGAAAAGTGCTAGTACTTTTAAGTGTGACTGTAGTGTTGAAGTGGCTCTGGATGTGTGTGTAGTCTGTGAACCAAGTGTAATAGGCCCGCGCAAGCCGTCTGGGTGCAACCATACTTTATAATACGCGACACTGTTTCAACCACAGCCCCCCAATGTCCGCCAAAGCAGTACGTGGCCAGGAGAACACTCCCAGAGTTTCTTACCCTGGCGGGGCGCTAACCCTGGTTCTTCCATGCACGGTTTAAAAACGAACACTTTACCACTGTACCATAGAGACTCCACACACACACACACACACACACACACACACACACACATATATATATATATATCAATTTATATATATATATATATATATATATATATATATATATATATATATATATATATATATATATATATATATATATATATATATATATATATATATATATATATATACACTGTATATACATCTCTCTCTATAAATATGTATATATATCTATCTTTCTTTTTACCTGCCTATCTATCCATCACTCTGTCTATCTATCTATCTCTCTCTATCTATCTATCTATCTATCTATCTATATATATATATATATATATATATATATATATATATATATATATATATATATATATATATATATCTATATCTATATATATATGCGTATATATATTATATTTTTATATACTGCTCAAAACAAATTTTACAACACTTTCATGAATGAGGAAGAAAGGGATGAAACTCATGAATGTTAATTTACAATAAGGTAAATGAACAAAATAAGCAAGTTTATTCACCAAGCTACCACGCTCCCTTCTCTAACTGGCAATAATAATATATATATATATATATATATATATATATATATATATATATATATATATATATATACATATATTTTCAATGGGACGTACACAAAGACCAAAAGTAATCATACAACACTTTCTGTAGGATAACAAGATAACAGTGAACTGTAACTTTTGTTGTTGTTATTGTACCAGTACTATACTTCACGAAGTATGGGGGGAAATGTGAGATTACTAATCTTGGAAAACAGTAAATAGGTTCACTAGTGGTAGCGGAGCAGTATTTGTCCTTATCAGCTATTCATTGTTGAGAAATCAGCCTCACATCAATAAGATATGCCATACCATTTTTACAAAATGCAATAGAGTTTTGTAAAGATTTTGGTAAACAACTGGAGGTACCATAGGTGGCCGGATGTTAACGAGTTACAGAGTCACAGTCTCTTTGGATATCATTCTTGAAAAGATCCAGTTATTTGTGGAAAGCTCAAACTACAAAATCCAAACGATTCTCTGTGGATAATCCATTGCTCTTTCTTACTTTGTCAGGAAATTTGTTAACATATATGTAGCCTAGATCTCATACTACGTTAGAATAATATTCTGGCTGTGTTCAATTCTATGATATTGGGATATGACTTCAATCTGCGTTTTTACCTGCGGCGATAGCAGCAGGTCAATGAGTGGTTAGCGTTCTACTTCATCTGCTTCTGCTTCTGGCGGATTTGTTAAAAGGAGGCCTTTGGCGACATAAAAAAGGTACTATATCAGGTAATTTGACATGAAAAATCCATATCTGCCATCACCTGACACCTGAGGTGGCGCCATCTAGCGACAGCTTTAGTAAACGTGCACAATATAAGCCTGCTGAGACATAAATGTGGTCCCGTATATGGAAATTTGACATGAAGAATCCATATTTGCTGTCAGCTGACAGCTGTGGTCACGCAAACCTCCAGAATCTGGGTAGTGGATCTCTCTGTTAAAGCTTTTTACGGCAAAATTGTTTGAAACAAGAGTCTCGCCGCATGTCCCAGAGCAATTCTGCTCTCGTTTTTTTAGTGTCGGTTAACAATGCTACTTTCAGGTTTGAAGTTGATTCTATGCATATTAGGCATACTGGCTTTGTGATACATAAAAGAACAACGAATATGTATTTTTCTGGTCATTCGATTGTAAACGAACAATTTTGTCTTTTTTTTTTTTACTTTTTTTTTTTTTTTTTTTTTTCATTCCCATAATATTCGAGTTTAAGTGCCAACTACTGTCAGGCTGCCGGTATTCCAGCGCTATCGTATGGAGAGGCTTTCCCATGGGTAGCACCACGTAATTTATGTAGCCGCCGCCAGGTCGGCGTTGGTGTAGCGGCAGCCATGTTACACCACGCCTGATGCCCGTGTTTTTGTACTGAGCTGCTCTGTGGGTTTTTGAAAGCAGGTGATGATTCCGGAAAATATAGAGCCATGGTCCACTGTGCAGCTTACGGATACAAAAATGGGCAACAGTTCATCGAAGAGAGATGGTGTTACTTTTCGCAAGTTAGAAATATATCTTGTTGTTAATTCTATAGCATAACTAACCCCTGGGGAGGGGCGGGAAGATTCTTCCCCAGTATCCCTGCATGAATGAGGCCACTAAAAGGGGCCTATTTATCTCCAGTCTTTCTCTCCATGTCCTCTTCTCTTCTGTTCGCACTCTCTTCTAGATATTTCCATGCTTCTTCCGACCTTTATCAATCTGGACATTCGGTTTGTGCTATAAAGGGTAAGTTCTGCATTGCAGCAACCTATGGCGTTGTTTTATACTCATTGGCTAAATGTACCCGATATAATTCGTTGGACTAGGCAGAAAAAAAATAATAATCCATATATGTTTTTGTATTACAAGCGACGAGTGTATCTTTATTAATAACCACTGCTTAATGGAAAACGTAGGCCTATTTGAATCTGAATTTGAGTGCTGGTGTTTCAATATGGCGGCCAAAATCACACGCCCGCGGCGGAGACAGCCTCTCTATACTACAGAGTTCAGTGAGATAGACAAGCACTCCCTCACAAGTTTCGTCTCCTTGACAATAAGACATAGTTACAGTACCAGCCTTATTACTGCTATCACTGATCTACCATCAATACTATCACCTCTCTTTGAAACACTACCAATATATTAATACCATAGTCATTGATAGTAATTTATCGATCAGGTTCGAGTTAGGTTCGTCATCATTTCAGCTGTGCGAGCGGAGTGCAGTGAAAGTAATTAATTTCGGTGTTATGTGAAAAAGGTGAAAGAATGCGCAACTTCATCAATGGAAGTCACTGAGTGACTGGGGTGTCACAACCAGCTGCTTGTCATAGGAGCCTTCAGCCGCATGAGTTGAACTCAAACTATTTGAACCTTTAATACGTAACGACATTCACTTTAGTACTTCCACAAATACCACCATAATGTTGTTCATCCATAAGCAGTCTAACAATTTCAGTACTTCTTTTAACCCACCAAATCAACAAGCTAATATACAATGTATGAGTATTTGCAATACCCCTTGTTACATAAGGCATTTTCACGGCTAGGAACGGGCCTACTGTTCTTAGCTTACAAGTACTAAATCATGACAATATCACACTGGCATTGTTATGCGGCGTATTCTGAGTCCCGACTTCTCGGGTTCAGGTACGGTGCAACCTTGGGTTCTTTGTTAAAGATGGGAGAAACACAAGTATTACTGCATCTCATTTTCAGGCAAAATTCTCCTTGATTTTGTCTGTCTCGTAACGTATAGGCCCAACAACAACAGCAGATATGTCTCGTCACATGCACAACATTCCCATAAAGCTATATGTTTCCTGTCATAATTGACTTAGAATAATTAGGTTTAGTTAGTTTAGGTTGAGTTCAGTTGGTATAACATAGGGGGAAATCTGAGGGGATAAATTTGTAGTTTTGGACAACAAAACTTCTTCTAACCTACCAATATCCTAAACTGGCCTATCATAACCTTGGCTATCCAACTCTAACCTACCGTATTCAAAGCGTAATTGTGGGGAAACCCGTCGAGGGAGGATTTTCCGCTGCTGCATGTTGCTGTACTGGGCCTTTGCACCTCCACGTTAGGTGCCATACCCTTAACACAATGAGGATTTGGTTTAATGCGCAAGAGATATTGTAGGAGCAAGGTGACTGACACACACACACACACACACACACACACACTAGAAAGCGAGAAAGACCTAGGTGTGATTATCAATAACAGACTATCTCCGGCTGACCACATCAGCGAGAAGGTACGGAACATGTATACACTGCTTGCAAATATGAGAATAGCATTCACATACATAAATGAAGACATGCTAAGAAGGATAATAACATCATTCATTAGACCAACCCTGGAATATGCATCAGTAGTCTGGAGTCCTCATCTCAAAAAGCATATAGACAAGATTGAAAAAGTTCAAAGGGCCGCTACAAGATGGATACCAAGCTTAAGAGACCTAAGCTACGAAGAAAGACTAAATAAACTGAATCTACCAACACTACAGGAGAGAAGGAAAAGAGGTGACATGATAATGCTATATAAGTGCATATCAGGAAAGGAGAAAATAGACATAAATGATTACTTAACATATGGAGAAGCATCAGCAAGAGGACACTGCAAAAAACTGCATAAGAAGAGAGGTGATAAAGACGTAAGGAAATTCAGTTTCCCAAACAGAGCAATTGATCAATGGAATGCACTACCGAATGAAATAGTGTGCCAAAACAATTCACAAATTTAAGGATATGTACGATAAATATGGTCTAAGACACGGGACAATACGAGCTTGACTCATTCCTGTAAAGATACAATTAGGTAAGAACACACACACACACACACACACACACACACACACACACACACACACACACACACACACACACACAAACTTGTGCTAGCTAAACCAAAGTTAAACTGCCATAATCTTCATATTTCACAGTACTCACTTACCAATCACAGCAACAAAAAACAGTAGGTTATAATCTATAATGTTACAGGAAATCTGTGAAAATAGTCATAATGTGAAATCACTAGTTAATCAGTGAAATGGATTTTTAGACCAGGATTATTTTGGTTAGATTTCAGTCAGGTTTGGTTAAATATGGCTAGGTTGGATTAGATTAGATTAATTTAGATTATGCTTTGTGCAACTTACCATAACCTAGTCATAACTTTTATCAAACAAACCATACTAACCAAACCTAACATTACTCTAACATTATATACCCTAAACAAACCCTTCTAAAATATTGTAATTTAACCTCACCTAACTAGAACCTTCATATATACTAATATAACCATTGTCAGCTCAACCTAAGTTAAATCCGTTTCACAAAATGACTAAGGCTTTCATAAAATTACTGTACATTTTCCAAATGTCCCTGGAATAAAAAAATTTACCTGCAAATAGGCAACCTGACTTACTTTGCATCAGTAACTATTAGGATGAAAACTGAATCTATCTACCTATCTATTGCCAGACGCCTCAATCCCGTTTGGGGTGGCCACAAACAAATCGCCTCCAAGTCGCCCTGTCCCCTGCCATTTCACTACCCTGCTCCCAACTCACACCCCCCTCTCTCATATACCTCTCCACCCCATCCCTCCATCTCATCCTCGGCCTCCCCCTCCCTCTTCCCCCCTCCACCTTACTCACATACACTCTCTTCGTGAGTCTTTCACCCTCCATCCTCTCCACATGGCCAAACCACCTCAGTGTGTTCCTCATAACTCTCCCTATCACATCCACATCCACACCACAACGTTCCTTTATATCCTCATTCGTCAGCCTATCTCTCCATGTGACTCCACAGGCTCCTCTTAAATAACTCATTTCCACTGCTCTCACTCTTGATTTGTGTCCTTCCAACAACGTCCAAGCTTCACTTCCGTACGTTAGAGTTGGTATCACAATACTGTCATGTTGTAACTTTTTCACTTCCATGTTCACTTCCCTGTTTCTTGTCACTGCTTTCAAAGAACCAGCAACCTTTCTTCCCTGCTGTACCCTTTCAAGCACTTCACCCTCCAAACCTCCATCCTTACTCATCACACTACCCAAGTACTTAAACGTACTCACATTTTCCAATTCCTCCTCATCCAACCTCGCTGTACATTCACTGACTTCACCTCTCTCAAAGACCATCACTTTACTCTTCCCTACATTCACCTTCAGTTTCCGTTTCTTACACACTCTCCCAAACTCATCCACCAAGCCTTGCAGCTCCCCTTCGTCTTCACTCAACAACACAGTATCATCTGCAAACAACAGTACAGGGAGTTTCCAAACACTATCCTCTCTCACCAGGGCCACTCCAACATCCACTACCCTACCTTGTACCTCTTTTATTACCCCATCCATGTACAGATTGAACAACCATGGAGACATGACACATCCCTGTTTCTACCCAACTTTCAAAGAGAAAAATTCACCTAGTTCACCATCCACACGCACTGCAGCCTTCGCACCATCGTACATACTCTTCACAGCATTCAACAACTTCCTATCTACTCCATATATTCTTAACACTTTCCACAATCCTTGTCTATCCACCCTGTCATATGCTTTCTCCAAATCCATGAAAGCCGCATACAACTTCTTTCCCTTCTCTAGAAACTTTTCCACTAAAGATCTAAGAATGAATATCTGATCTACACAACCTCTTCCCTTCCTAAAGCCTCCCTGTTCTTCTCCAACTAATTTCTCTGTTCTTTCTCTAACTCTGTCAATAAGTATCCTACCATACACTTTTCCTATTATACTAAGAAGACAAATGCCCCTATCATTACCACACACTTCTTTTTCCCCTTTTCCTTTGTACAAGGGAATAATTATACCTGACTTCCAATCCTCCGGGACTCTACCTTCCTCCCAGGCTAATCTGCACATCTTCCACATCCATTCTACTACTATCTCTCCCCCATGCTTCAGCATTTCACCACACACTCCATCAATTCCTGGGGCTTTCCCAGATTTAACTTTCTTCATTGCTTCCACAACTTCTATCCTACTGATTTCTTCCTGTCTTCTCACCTCCCTCCTTCTCCCAGCCATTCCCCAGCCACTTATACTCACATTACTTCCATCCTCTACGTTCAACAATTCCTTAAAGTGTTCTCTCCATCTGCTCACTTTTTTTCCCTTCTCCACTAGTAATCTACCATTTTTATCTTTCACTCCCCTGCTAACTTCACTTCCACCCTGTCTTACTCTTTTCACCTCTTTCCAGAACATTTTCTTAGTCCCTCCACTTTACACTCAAATTCCTACCAAATTCCTCATCCACTCTCTTCTTACTCTCTCTTACTAATCTTTTCACCTCTCTCTTTCTTTCTACATATAACTCTCTCTTCCGCCTCTCAGCTTCTTCCACGCCCCTATTTCTCATCCATTCATTGTATGCTTTCTTCTTTTGTGCCACAGCCTGTTTCACCTCTTCAGTCCACCACGCTGTTCCTTGCACCCCCCTCCGTCTTCTCTTCCTTCCACACACCACATCACATGCTGCACATATTTCTTCTGTAAATATGCTACACACACCTTCCACGTCTCCCATCTGCTCCAATTCATATTTGCACAATCGTTCCTCCACTTCTCTCTTATACTCTGCCTTTTTCTCATCCTCTTGTAACCTTTCCACTCTCCTTGCAACTACTCGTTCCTCTCGTCTTTCCCTTCTTCTATTTCTCCATTCTAATTGGACCTTGATTCTGGCCACCACCAAGTAGTGGTCAGAAAGTCCACTCCCCCAACCTCTATAAACTCTTGCATCCATTACACATCTTCGCATCCTTTCATCCACACACACATAATCAATCATTGCCTTCCTTTCATTCAGTTCACCACCCACCCTTCTCATCACTCGCCATGTATACCTGTGGATCATTTTATGCCTGAAGAGAGTATTGGCTACCATCAACCCCCTCCCAGCACAAATGTCCACTAACGCACTCCCATTCTCATCTATCTCAGCAGGCACACCCCACTCACCAACTATTCCATCCACCTCCGCATTCCCAACTTTACCATTCATATCACCAATCAAAAACACTCTCTCATTCCTTCCAAACTTTTCCATGCACACTTCTACATTTGTCCAGAACTCTTCTCTCACTCTTCTAGCACGATCTTGCGTTGGCGCATACACACACACAATCGCCCACATTTATGTTTCAACTTTCAACTTTACCCACACAATCCTTGACCCAACTGATCCATACTGTCTTATGCTCTTCTTCCATCTTTTACTCACAACTATACATACTCCTTCCTTCGCCCTTTCATTCTCACCTACTCCTGCACATATACCCCATCCATACTCCCATTCTCTCACACTTTCTCCTCTCCATTTTGTTTCAGTTATTCCACATACATCCACTTTCGCACCCTCAAGCACCTGGACAATCTCTCTCTCTTTCACCTCATCATTCGCTCCTCTTACCTTCCATGTACTCATTACCAAGTCCTTTGTCCGGTCCTGGGTCGTCATCGTTTGGGTCAGTCCTTGTCCGAGGCTTCTTGTTTGTTTTTTTAGTTAGTTGTTTTCCGGGGAGGGGCACTAACCCTCCGCCAACCCTTTTAGTCGCCTTTTACGACAAACAGGGATACTGGGGGAGTATTCTTGAAAACCCCCCCAACAGAAATCACACTGAACTGTTAATATATTTCTGAATATAAATACCTATATGCACTGAGCAAACAACTGGATTAGACACACGTTGGTGCAGCATGAATTATGGCTAAATGTATTGAAGAAACAGCATTAAACAGTATGTGGCTCTACTGCCGAGTTGACTACATCCACATACCACACATATTCCCCAGTTACGTCATTATTACTAGAATATGATATCTTGTTACCCAGTAACTGCTTTTGACGCATACCATTCCACTCCAAATAAGGTAATGAGGCAGTAATTCATCTAAATACGAGCGAGGAGCACCACGCACATCATCCACTTGTTGTTGTTGTCCAGGAAAGGCGCCTTTTGATCGCTAGGGCTTCCCCGATGCTGCCGGTCCCATAAGGCGCTTATGAGCCATGTTTTCCAACATGGCCGCGCCCAGCAGAGCTTTTGAGTATGAGCCTTTCACGAAAAGGCGATGTGTAATGGCGCCTTTGGCACAAAAGGCGCCGTTATACGTTTTGAGTATCCGGCCCCAGATCTCACAACCGTATGTCATAGCTGGGATTATACATCCGTTATATACTTTTCGCTTCATAAATATTGGCAAGTTATTTTTCATGAAGTCTCATTGTTTAAAGAAAGCTTTCCATCCAACTGAAATGCGTCTTTTACTTTGCTATCATGGACTTTTGTTAGTTTTAGTATTTGCTCCAAGTAAATGTACCCCTCAACTTCTTCAAAAATTTTCACTTATTTAGATGCGCTCTTTGGCGTATTTGGTTTAAACGTTACTTTAGTTTTACCCTGGTTCATAATTTAGCCGTACATTGAGACTTTCTCTGCTGAGGTACTGTAACATTTCTTGCATTGTATCTGCTGTTTCTGAGATTAGGACAATGTCATCTGATAACCGTAAATGGTTTAGGCCGTCTCTATCTACAGTATGTTTACTCTTTTGTTTTCCCAGTCTGGTTTTCTGAAAATACTTTCTAGGCATGCTGTAAATAATTTTGATGAAAGTGTATCTCCTTGACGCACGCCCTTCTCAATCCTATTTTTTCTGAGTAAAATTTAGTCACATTTGTGCGAAAGATTTGTCACATCAGCAAGATATGGGGGCAGGGGTAGGGAGGAAAACTCTGTAGCGAACTTTTTTTTTTTTTTTTTTTTTTTTTTTTTGATATCTCAGCCAATTTTGATGTTACAAAAAAGATAGACGCAAATTTGGAAAACGCATAAAAATCGTCAATTATTTTCATTTCATAGACCACCCCGTAATTCCCAATGATTTTCCCGTAAATCGAGGAAAAGATTTTTTATAAAGCAGATTAGCGTAACATCCGGCTGCAGAAGAAGTAACGGTCTGGTTGTGTGAGTAGCGCGGCAGTGTTTTCCGACGATTGCTGAAAGCAACCAGGTTTTGCCTTTTCAAAACAAATAATACCATCTGTTTGGCCCTAGACCTAAAATTAATAGAAGAGGAGTATTGGTTTTAGGAAGTGTGAGGTAATATTTCTGGTGTAACGTAATACGTTCTTTTTAGTAATTTCAGGTCAGGAAATCAGAGGAAGATGAAAAGCCACATGAGACAATATTCAGCACTGCCTGACTTGCTCGCTCGCTAGCTCGAACACATTCCACACTTTTAGTGTGTACGCTTATTACACGTTTTAACTGTAGCAGCATCCTCTATATACTGTACAGTATATGTTTTCGAGCATTTTACGATGTTCTCATTTACTCCTTGTTCCCGCAATGGATTTATAACTGCTGTGTGCTCCACTGAGTTGATAGCCTTTTCGTAATCAACAAAATCTAAGCAGAGTGGTTAATTATATTCTGTAGTTTTCTCAATCAGCTCATTCATTGTGTGTATATGATCAGTAGTCGAATAGCCACTTTGGAATCCTGCTTGCTCACGAGGTTGGTTTTCTTCCAAATCTCTTGTTATTCTGTTCATTTGGACCTTAGTGAAGAGTTTGTAAATAACTGACATGTTAATTGGTCGATAGTTCTTAAGATATTTTGAGTCGCCTTTTTTGCAGAGCAAAATCACTGTTGCTTTAAACCATGTTTCTGGAATTTTCTTCTTGTTGACTCACCGAGTGAATAAGTGAGCGAGCCTGTATTGTACTTCTACTCTTGCATCCGGCAGTAAATCTGCAACTATTCCATCTTCTCCTGGGGCCTTCCCTCTTGTCATACTTTTAAGAGAAATAATTACTTCGTTTTGTGTTACCTAAGGTTTTTCACTTGTGTCAACTGAAACGTTAGCTATTGGTACTATTGTCTTTCGTGTATACAGGTCTTTGTAAAATTCAACTCTATTCACCATCCTGTCTCTGCATTAGTGACTTCACCATTTTTGTCTTTTAGTGATACAATTGTTGCTTTCTTAGTGCTATTTTACTTCAGACCTGTTTCAGACCCCCCCCCCCTTTTTTTAATGGTTTCATTGATACGAGGTATGTTTCTCTTTCATTTTTCTTCTCTCTGCCTCTTGTTGATAAGCTTAATTAATACTTGAGAGGAGTAGACTGTAGCACCAGTCGAGCAGGGCAGTACTCCCAATGTGGATGGAAAGCTGATAACAGGGAGAGCTGGAGCCCCCGTTTCATCAGTCCTCGGGACTAGTTCCCGACCATCCCCCTTTGCTGAACTTTTTCAGGGTCTCAGTAACACAGAGTAGGCCAGCATGCTCTCCAATACAAGTTTCTCTATCAACACCAAACTACATGCACAGTGCACACTACACTTCCTTTCCCAAAATTTAAAAAAAAAAAAAAAAATCATGGCTGCAAAATACATAGCCTCGGAGTCCCCGGGGTGGGGGGGGGATCATGAATGCCCCCACCCTCCAGCCCTCTCCCGATGACGACTCGAGCTGCTTGGAACCACTGTCTGACTCACTTCATTTCTGCAACATTCGTGGCGTTTCCTCCAACTTTCGCTCTGATGAACACCACCTCTCCTCCTCTAAATCTCACGTTTTCCTGAGACTCAGCTGTCTGAGGCAACTGACAGTAAACCCTTTTCTGTATCCTCCTACTTTCTCTATACTCATTTCAAAGCCAAAGGTGGCTGTTGTGTATATATACGCAACAATTTATCTTGCTCTCGTGTTCCTGAACTTGATTCTTCTGAATTCTCAACACTATGGCTTCGGCTTTCCTGTCATTCTCTGACTAAATATATTTCCGCTGTTTACTAATCTCCTAATTCTACTGACAATCCAAAATTCTTCGACTATCTTACTTCTACGTGGAACACATTCTATCCATTTCTCCTTTCTCTGAAATCTCCATTCTAGGAGATTTGCATGTTCTCCACCACCTTTGGCTCTCCTCTCCTTTCACTGATCCACCTGGTGAACAAACCTACACCTTTTCTATCCTTAATGACCTAGAGCAGCTTGTACAGCACCCTACCCGTATCCCTGACCGCCTTGGAGAGAGCTCCAACATACTTGACCTCTTCCTTACAACTAATCCTTCAGCTAACACTGTTAATCTTTCTCTCCGTTGGGCTCCTCCAATCACAACCTTATCACCTTAACCTGTCCTATCGCTCCGATACGGCCTGTGGACCTTCCAAAGAAACGTCGTCTGTGGCACTTTGGAGCTGCGGATTGGGAGACCCTCAGGCAGTACTTCTTTGATTTTTCCCTGGAATGATTATTGCTTCCATGGCCGGGAGCCATCTGAGTGTGTTTTGCGCATTACGTAGGTTATTCTCTCGGGCGTGGAAGCATGCATTCCTTTCTCATATCCTTTGACTAACACAAGAAAGCCTTGGTTTAATCACGCTTGTTCTAATGCTGTCTGCACCAAGGAGAAGGCCTACAAAAGGTACCAGTGCCAACCGACCCCTGAATCACATCTTTTATACGTTTCGGCCCGGAATCGTACTAAGTCTGTTCTTCGCGCTGCTAAAAATAATTTCATCCGTGCTAAATGCACTCAAATCTCCAACTCGAATTCTTCCCGTTCCTTCTGGCACCTTGCCAAAAACCTTTCCAACAACTTTACCTCATCATCCTTCCCTCCTCTTTTCTACTCTGATGGCTCTGTAGCTATTTCCTCTACTGATAAAGCAGATCTCTTCGCTCAGACTTTTGCCTCCAATTCCACCTTAGACAATTCCAGTGCTGTTTCTCCATTACTTCCCCCTCTGACTTCCTCATGGCTGACATTAAAATTTCTTCAGCTGATGTATTTTCTGCCATTGCTGGCCTCAATACTAACAAGGCATATGGGTCTGATGGAGTCCTTCCTGTTGTTCTCAAGAACTGTGCTTCTGTGCTTACACCCTGCCTAGGTAAACTCTTTTGTCTTTGTCTGTCAACTTGTACCCCTTTCGCGCACGATAAGTTTCAATAAGTTTTCTGATCCCGGAATTTCGACTACGAAGCCGCCCGGCCGGTGAGCGTGCGCGCGGGCAATTTGAGCGAATGAAACACATTCTTGCCTTATTTTCGCCCCCAAAAAATCAATGTATTCCCATGAAACCTATGTCCAGGTATGCATGGATGTTTGTTCTATCTGATAAACATGACCAAAACACAGGAAAACAACAGCACAGAAAGTTATGAGCCCTGGAAGGCATGTCGAGTAAACATTTTTGACTTCCCAACATCGCCGTTTGAATGTTTTCGATCCTACTGGAAAATGATCTATAATTTTTTATAGAGAATTTCATCAGCTTTCTAACGAAACCAATCTGGTTTAGATACGATGTATACTTTTCGAGAAAATGGTCAAAAACTGAGGGCCATTTTCGAAAAATTTTCACTGACCTCTGAGAGCTAAGTTTTCCCAGGGACCTAACGTTTTTATTACATAGTAATATGCCCCCATTATCCAGCTTTCCCACTGTGACGGGAAAACCCCATACGCCTCATAGTTCTCGAGTAAATCGAAAAAAAGTACAAGGCACTCCGTGCGTGATTGACTTTCGTGATGCGCGCATGGCGTACGCAATGTTCCCGTCTACGTAACCACGAATTCTTATGAGAAATATTACATATTTATGTATTGTACATATATAGAATTTCTTGCTCTTCATCATGGTTCAAACGTGAAATCGATACGTCCAATAGTTTCCGAGTAATTGGCAGAGAAAATGAGAGTATTACTACGAGCCTTTCTCAATGGTAACAGCCGGGAAGAGACACTCATTTCCACCGTCTTTTATCGCACAACACGTAACATAATGCTTACATTTTGGTATTGATCATACGTAGAATTTAGTGGTATAGATCATGGTTGTTACAGAAAATCGATAAGTCAAACAGTTTTTGAGTAATTGGCCGACAAAGTGAGGTTAGTACTCCGAGCGCTTGTCACTGACAACAAACGCGAGGAAAAAGAAAAAAACCCTCGCCTTTTACCCCCCAAAACGCTACCAAAGGCTTACATTCGGGTATTGATTATACGTAGAATTTAGTGGTATTGATGATGGTTGTAATAGAAAATCGATGTCTAATAGTTTTCGAGTAATTGGCCGACAAAGTGAGGTTATTACTCCGAGCGAATGTCACTGATAACAAACGCGAGGGAAAAAAAAAAACATTTCCCTCGCCTTTTATCCCCCAAAACGCTACAAAAGGCTTACATTTTGATATTGATCATACTTAGAATTTAGTGGTATTGATGATGATTGTAACAGAAAATCGATAAGTCTAATAGTTTTCGAGTAACTGGCCGACAAAATGATGTTATTACTCCGAGCGCTTGTCATGTCACACAACAACCGCTAAGAACAAAAACATTTCTCTCGCCTTTTACCCCCCAAAACGCTACCAAAGGCTTACATTCTGGTATTGATCTTACGTAGAATTTAGTGGTATTGATGATGGTTGTAACAGGAAATCGATAAGTCTAATAGTTTTCGAGTAATTGGCCGACAAAGTGAGGTTACTCTTCCGATCGCTACCAACTTTTACACACACTGTTTCTTCCTCGCACACCGGCCTGAAGACTATGCTACTAACTTTCTTTTTCCCCTATCTGTACAGACTATTACATCTTCCATGGATGTTTTTCTATTGTTATAACCTACTACACATAAACATAACTCTTCTATAGTTACTGCTGTGGAGATTTACTTTCTTTCATATGTGTAATCTGTAGGAGAAAATGGTTATTTGTCTGAAAGTGTGAGAGGTAATGGTAATAGATTATTACATATATCAACAAAATTTGCAGAACTCACTTCCTCCAGGGGTGTTGATCCAGTTAGACCACGGATTTGAAGATGAGGAGTTATGTAGTGTGTGTGTGAGTCAGCTTCTCCCTGAGAGTATGAGGCAACGCTATTTTTAGCACACACCACACTCGTTCACGGAAACTCGCAGCTTGTTTGACGTATATTTCATACAATTCCATACGCATTTACACTATCAGAATCACAACAATTCCAGCCCTAAAACACCGGTAATTCTCCCCTCCCAACTTCTGGTTTGCCCCTTCACAACACTCTGTTTCATGCCACACATAACGCTTGCTAGCTCCATAATTTCACCAAGCCATCCACAGTATGTTTCACACAATATATATTTATGCCTTGGCTTCATTTATATACGTATTTCCACTCACGCCATATGGCCTACGGGGGGGGGGGTGGAGTGGTGAAACCCCGCTACACTGACCATGTGTCTGGTTCCAAGGCCCAACGATTGCTAACGGCCAGAATTGCTTTTCAATACATATATGAATGTTCCATCAACAATATCACGTCACTATATGTTCACATACAATGTATTATCTCACTGAGTCAATAGGGTCTTTGCCTTGGGCAAGAGGGGGAGAATTATGGACGATTTAAAGGGAACCACGAGCTGTCAAACATCACTGGCTGACTGCTCAACAAACACTGAGGTTGGAGGGAGCGGGCTGAGGCAGATAAGGCAAAGCAGTGTTGCCAATGACTTACCTCCAGTAGGCCTTGGCTACCCTAAGACGTGCCGAAAAATCACGCAAATCGACCTATAAGTTTTTTTCTGACGAATATTTTTGGGCCTTGAAGGGGCCTTAACGACGCGATTCGCGTGACTGTGCCTGGTAGAGTACAGGCCGATGTCACGCGAATCGCGTGACTGTGCCTGAGAGGGGTACCTTTCCTTCTTGCTGGAAGTTTGCTCTCATTCAGCCAGTCACAAAGATGGGTGACTATTCCCAGCCCTCAAACTATCGTCCAATTGCTTTAACATCCTGTATCTCAAAAGTTTTTGAGTCAATTCTTAATAGAAAAATTTTAAAGCATCTTTCCTATCACAACCTTCTTTCTGATCGTCAGTATGGGTTCCATCAGGGACGCTCCACTGGCGATCTTCTCACCTACCTTTCAGACGCATGGTCATCCTCCTTTCGGAACTTTGGCGAAAGCTTTGCCATTGCACTTGACATCTCAAAGGCTTGTGTTCGAGTCTGGCATAAATCACTAATTTCCAAACTGCCCTCTTACGGTTTCTATCCTTCTATTTGTACCTTCATCGCTAGCTTCCTTTCTGGTCGTTCTATAGCCGCTGTTGTAGATGGCCATCGTTCTTCTCCCAGATCTATCAACAGTGGTGTTCCTCAGGGCTCTGTCCTATCACCAGCTCTATTCCTTTTATTCATCAATGACCTTCTAAGCTGTACATCTAACCCTATCCACTTGTACGCTGATGACTCCACTCTTCACCTTTCCATTCGGTTCCCACAATGTCCATCTCAGCATTTACCTCAACAAACAAGGGATGAAGCTATGGCACACCTAATGTCTGACTAGGCTCGTATCTCTGACTGGGGTAAAAAAAAATCTGGTTGTCTTTAATGCATCAAAGACTCAGTTCTTACATCTATCAACCCGACAAAATCTTCCACAGGTGTACCCACTGATGTTTAATAATATTCAGCTTAATCCTGCATCATCCTTGAACATACTTGGGGTTTCATTTACTCGAGACTTATCATGGAATGATCATATTGGATCTCTTGTAAAATCTGCTTCCAAGAGATTAGGTGTGCTAAGCCGACTCCGTTCCTTCTTTACCCCTGCACAATTGTTGACTTTATATATGGGTTTTATCTGCCCTTGTGTGGAGTATAACTCTCACGTGTGGGGACATTCCCCACATACAGCTCTTCTCAATAGAGTCAAAGGCTTTTAGTCTCATTAACTCTACTCCTCTTACTGACTCCCTTCAACCTCTGTCTCTCCGCCGCACTGTTGCATCTTTATCTCTTTTCTATCGCTACTTCAGTGGTCACTGCTCCTCTGAACTAACTGCATGCATCCCTTTACCTCTACGACGCCCGCCTAGCAGCAAACTCTCATCCCTTTTCTGTCCAACTCTCTAATGCAAGAGTTAACCGTTACTCCCAGTCCTTCATATATGCAACAGGTCAACTCTGGGACTGTCTCCCTCTGTCTGTATTTCCTGCTTCCTATGATCTCCAGTCTTTCAAACGTAGTGTGTCCAGGCATCTCGAAATGATCGGATCTTGAATTTGGCTCTCTCTTGCATTTTGTTTTTCTCTTGGAAGGAATAGTTATTGCGGGCTCGTGGTCTTTGGTTCCTTCTTTCTCGCATTTAAAAAAAAAAAATGATCTTTATATATCTTCTTTTTTTTTCACTTTCATCTCCTTTCCTCTGTTCATGACTTAGAGTGTCTTTTCTGAATACATGTTGGTTTTAGGTGTAATAGCTTTCTCTACTACCACTGCTTATTCTCTAAGCATTTTCGCTAGGCTGTCATTCAGCTCTTTAATGTTACACTGAGCATAGCTTAAACCTTGAATTCTGTTTGTTATTTCTAAATGAAAGGCTGCTTTGTTTTCGCTTACTTTTCTTGGGCATACCTTTTCATTTTTAAGCATCTTCTTTCACTTTTGAAACTGAATCTGGATGTGCAACCAACCATTCTGTGGTCACTTCCTATATTTACTTAGTAAATAACTGTGACAATTATGATCGTGTTATTCTTTTCTGCTATGAAGTCGATTTTATTCTGTTTCTCCATTTGTACTTACCCAGGTCCATTTTCTCCCTGTTCTTTTGTGAAAGAATGTGTTCATTATTCTCATGTCATACATTTCAGCAAAATTTACCACCATTTCACCTCTGTCATTCCTTTCTCCCACTCCGAATTTTCCCATAGATGTTTTTCCATTTTTTCAGTATGCCAACTTTTGCATTGAAGTGTCCAGTGAGTATAGTATACTGTGGTTTCTTCTTCCATAATCTGTGAGATATCATCATAAAATGTTTCTATTTCTCCATCTGAGTTTTGAGGAGATGTATTATTTTCAGGATGTATCTTTTGCCTAGTCTATTTTACAGTCCATGCTACTGTCAGATACACTGCTGAATTTAACAGTGTTGTCCGTAAGATTTCTGTTAATTAAAAATCCTACACCACTATTTAATTTTCCTCTGTAGTGAAATAGGTGGTTGCTGTCTTTGAGCTGAATTAAATTTACTTCTTCTCTGTGAATCTTACTCAAACCTTCAATATCCCAGTTAATGTTTTCTGGTTCAGTTACCGTAATAAGTTATCAACTTTGTAAACTTCTATGAGGGTTCTTACAATGAACAGTAGTACTGCACAATGTAGGCACTGATTTGCCAACACAGTGGCTAATCAGTTTCGGTGGCACATTGCCCGTAAGCACAGGAGGCAGTCCGGTTGGACCTTAAGTAGACGATGATCCAACAAGAGCGTCCGTCAAATCATTAACAGTATAATTCATGTTTGGTTCGGAGGATTGTGGCAAATATTCTCACCTCTTTGCCACATGCTTACTGCTAAGATGTTACTTTTGTGCCACTTTTTTCAGTATATTCAGTGGAGCCCTATATATCTATGGGGTGTCCCATGGTCCACGCCGTCGAAGATGGTACCTCATATCCGCAAGACTTTCCCCTGTCGACCATATATATATATATATATATATATATATATATATAGTTATTATACAGTCGTGTTCATAAATAATCACCTATCCTCTAGGACCCCGTGACTCAGACTGACTCCTTTATGCGCGGCAAGTCACACTGGAATAAGAGGGCTTAAGAGGGAGAGGTCAGAGAGAGGAAGAAAGGTGGGTGGGGAGACGAGCGATGGTGCAGGGTTGGGGTGAGGGAGGGGAGGGAGGGGAAGGGAGGGAGGGGAGGAAGGGGAAGGTAGGGAAGGGAGAATGAAATGGGAAGTGGTGGTCGCATTACTTGTTTATTTTCTTTCATTCAGGGCTTGATATAAAGGAGTTAATATTCGGTAGATAATGCTGCATTACACATTGTATAGCGGTGTCAGATAACTAGCTTTAGATAGGTGGCGATATTAAGAGCTGGCTCGTGAGGGAAATATACTGACGTGACAAATAAAAAATAAGTGAGGAGCCAGATATTTGTGCTTGTCCGTGTATTTTGACTTCAGATGCAGAATGGAATCTGGATGGCGTTGACTTCCGTAATGTTTGTGTAAGAAACGTCCTCTACCCTTACATATTATTATTTTTTGAAACTAAATATTATATGCTACCTTTGACATGGCTGTGTCCACAATAAATCTGATCATCCTCTCGGTACACTCCGTCTATACAGTTACTATCATGTCAACTCTTATGACATCTCTACGTGAAAAGGCTATTGAAAATAACTGTGCATGAGAGGTAAATAAATTTGATGTCTGTGCACATGGGTGGATATAATAACGATATCTTTCATAATCTGTTAGAAGGAAAATTAAACAAAATCCTACCCAAACGCCCGAAATTTATGTGTCAGTGTTTACCGACATTGGTTAAGCCAAAGCAACCAGGAAAGCCTTTGTAAGTAGTCCAGTGGCCTCCTGCCTCACCTCTTGCTGTCTTCGTGGTACCGAAGAAACAGTGTTTTTCTTAATGGTTTGCCGGTTTCGTCTGAACAACTCTCACCCGTCCTTCGTGTGCTGGTGGAGGCTTGCTGGTGTCCTCTCTTTCTCTGATTCCCACATATTAACAGTCTGATCCCAAAGTCTCGATGGCTCTGCACTAATGTATGATCTATCACGTTAGTATATTTCTCTCAGACACCCCTTGATGTCGCCACTGTAAAGCTTGTTATCTGAAACCGCTATACAATGTGTAATGCAGCAGTATCTACCAAATATTAACTCCTTTATATCATGCCCTGAATGAAAGAGTATAGGCAAATAATGTGACCACCACTTCGCATTTCACCCTTCATCCTCTACCTCCCCTCCCTCACCCCACCCCCATTCCCTCCTCTCTCTGATCCCTCCCTCTCAGCCCCTCTTAATCCAGTGTGACTTGCCGAGCATTAACCCGCCCCATCCCGACGACATATGGGTACGTCACCACGATTTGCATTTGCCAGTCCCGGCGACGTACCAGTACGTCGTGCATTTGCAAGGTACCTAATTTGCACAATTTTCAATTTTCGCACGTGATTTTTCGTATGTATACACGGGACACCTTCCTCTATTCCTGTACAAGATACCAAGCAGGGACAATGCCTTACACTGCATAACCTCCCCCCTCCCCCCCTCACACCATTGTCTTGGCAAAGGACCTATTACCAGTGACCTGGCTAGTAAAGTTATTCAGGGCCAGAGTGATTCCCCAATCGATGACAATGTGGAGGACAATGTTTACATAGCATTAGAAGAAGAAACAGCCAGAAATAATGATCAGGTAGTGTGGCAAAAATAGGTCAGGTATGGTGATTAGTTAGTGAGTGAAACAATGCTTATAATGCCTTTATTACTGCTTGAAAACCAATATACTGTCATACTACATATACATTCGTACCAAGTAAATAAATAAATACCGTTTATGAGTGGATAAAATAGTTACCCTCCCATAGAACTCGTTTTCTTTGGTGCCAGCATGTTAGAAAACCCACTCAGGTAAGGAGGAACTCCTACCTGGACTGGGCACTTTAAACCTCAGGTGAGCGATTTCTCTATGAATTTTCGATGTTTCTCACCAAAAGCGAAGGTTTTAGCCAAAAAAAAAAAAAATCGAAAATGCCTCGGGACTGGGGGATGTCGGAGGTGCGGAAAACCTCGGGAAGTGACGGGTTAAGGAGCCAGCCTGAGGCACGGGGTACCGGAGGACAGGTGATTATATATGACCGCGACTGAATTATATATATATATATATATATATATATATATATATATATATATATATATATATATATATATATATATATATATATATATATATATATATATATTGTTACGGAAAAGAGAAAGATAATGAACACTTCAAGTCAGAATACTAAAAATCACTACTATCCCGCAAAGTTCCAGGTTCAAAACAAAAGAGTTAGGTAAAATTACAAGTTAAAGTTTAATGCTCAAACTAACAACTAAACATTCAGGACTCATAAGGATAATGTAATGGCAAAAAACAGGTTAAATATATGGTTAACTGCAATAGCCTCTATTAACACGAAATTAGCAAGAGTAAATTTATCTAAGTCAGCTCTGATAAAATGAGAAAACCGGATAATGCTCAGTTAATGCAAGATATATTATTACAGATCTATCTATCTATCTATTGCCAGACGCCTCAATCCCGTTTGGGGTGGCCACAAACAAATCGCCTCCAAGTCGCCCTGTCCCTCGCCATTTCACTGCCCTGCTCCCAACTCACACCCCCTTCTCTCATATACCTCTCCACCCCATCCCTCCATCTCATCCTCGGCCTCCCCCTCCCTCTTCCCCCCTCCACCTTACTCACATACACTCTCTTCGTCATTCTTTCACCCTCCATCCTCTCCACATGGCCAAACCACCTTAGTGTGTTCCTCATAACGCTCCCTATCACATCCACATCAACACCACAACGTTCCTTTATAGCCTCATTTGTCAGCCTATCTCTCCATGTGACTCCACAGGCTCCTCTTAAATAACTCATTTCCACTGCTCTCACTCTTGACTTGTGTCCTTCCAACAACGTTCAAGCTTCACTTCCGTACGTTAGAGTTGGTATCACAATACTGTCATGTAGTAACTTTTTCACTTCCATGCTCACTTCCCTGTTTCTTATCACTGCTTTCAAAGAACCAGCAACCTTTCTTCCCTGCTGTACCCTTTCAAGCACTTCACCCTCCAAACCTCCATCCTTACTCATCAAACTACCCAAGTACTTAAATGTACTCACATTTTCCAATTCCTCACCATCCAACCTCGCTGTACATTCACTGACTTCACCTCTCTCAAAGACCATCACTTTACTCTTCCCTACATTCACCTTCAGATTCCGTTTCTTACACACTCTCCCAAACTCATCCACCAAGCCTTGCAGCTCCTCTTCGTCTTCACTCAACAACACAGTATCATCTGCAAACAATAGTACAGGGAGTTTCCAAACACTATCCTCTCTCACCAGGGCCACTCCAACATCCACTACCCTACCTTGTACCTCTTTTATTACCCCATCCATGTACAGATTGAACAACCATGGAGACATGACACATCCCTGTTTCAACCCAACTTTCAAAGAGAAAAATTCACCTAGTTCACCATCCACACGCACTGCAGCCTTCGCACCATCGTACATACTCTTCACAGCATTCAACAACTTCCCATCTACTCCATATATTCTTAATACTTTCCACAATCCTTGTCTATCCACCCTGTCATATGCTTTCTCCAAATCCATGAAAGCCACATACAACTTCTTTCCCTTCTCTAGAAACTTTTCCATTAAAGATCAAAGAATGAATATCTGATCTACACAACCTCTTCCCTTCCTAAAGCCTCCCTGTTCTTCTCCAACTAGTTCCTCTGTTCTTTCTCTAACTCTGTCAATAAGTATCCTACCATACACTTTTCCTATTATACTAAGAAGACAAATGCCTCTATGATTACCACACACTTCTTTTTCCCCTTTTCCTTTGTACAAGGGAATAATTATACCTGACTTCCAATCCTCCAGGACTCTACCTTCCTCCCAGGCTAATCTGCACATCTTCCACATCCATTCTACTACTATCTCTCCCCCATGCTTCAGCATTTCACCACACACTCCATCAATTCCTGGGGCTTTCCCAGATTTAACTTTCTTCATTGCTTCCACAACTTCTATCCTACTGATTTCTTCCTGTCTTCTCACCTCCCTCCTTCTCCCAGCCATTCCCCAGCCACTTATACTCGCATTACTTCCATCCTCTACGTTCAACAATTCCTTAAAGTGTTCTCTCCATCAGCTCACTTTTTCTCCCTTCTCCACTAGTAATCTACCATTTTTATCTTTCACAAAATATTACAGATACAAAATATTATTAACAATGGCTGACATCAAAAACTCTACATGAATCACAAAAACCTTACCAGGCCTACGAATTAACACCTTATGCTATACAGTACAAGAAAAAATGTAATAACACTTATACTCAAATTACACAGCAGCTAGATGGTTGGAGACTTCCTGAGCACTCACAAAAATAATAACAACTGTACAGGGGAGGACAGAGATGTGAACAAAATGAGGAGTAGATCTAAGTGGCAATTAATGCAGAGACTGAGCTCATTATATAGGGGCCGGCAGAGCTTGATACAACTTGTAAGAAGGACGCGCAAATGAAGCCATAGGGGACAAAGAGTTGATACTCCTGCTCTGAACAACAGAAAGAACGACTTACTCTACTAAAAGGGAGGAGAAGGGGGGAGTGAGGTAGAACACGGAAGCTTGGTCACTATGGAAGCCACGAGGTGAATCGTGATCAAATATGCAGGATACTGTGCGTTAGAATTATACAAAGGATAATGAAATCATAGGCTATGTAACAATATATATAATATATATATATATATATATATATATATATATATATATATATATATATACTGTATATATCTATATCTATCTATCTATCTATATATAACTATATCTATATATATATACACAATATATATATATATATATATATATATATATATATATATATATATACATAATATATATATATATATATATATATATATATATATATATATATATATATATATATATATATCTCATTTCCTGTGGCATCCCACGGGATGCACAGGGCCTCGATGAACTCCCTCCACCAATATTTGTCTCTTGCCATCTCCTTCAGGTTCCACCAACACTCTTCTCCTGCTTCTTTTTTCATTGTCCTCAACCAGGTTTCCCTTGGCCTACCTCTACCTCTTCTTCCTCTAGCAGTACACTCTGGCACATCCTGTAATAAACTGCCATCTTTTCTGTATATGTGCCCCAGCCACTTCCAGCAAGACAGTCTCACATATTCATTAACTGGTTCCAGTCTCGTAATATCCCTTACTCTTGCATTTGTAACTCTGTCTTGCCACTTTACCCCAAGAATCCTTCTCAGTATTTTATTCTCAAATCCTAATACTTTCTGATCTGTTGCAATTGTACTGTACCATGACTCATGTCCATAAATTTGGTATAACCATGGACTTGTAAATTTTCACCTTAGTATGTACCGAAAGCGTATTATTATTCCAAACAGATTTCAATATTCCAACTGCTCGCCAAGCCTGTCTAATCCTGTCCTCAATTTCATTTTTAATGATCCATTAGATGATACAATCGTTCCCAGATATTTAAAGTTTTCTACATTCTTCACCACATTATTCCCAATTACACAATCGATTTGGTTCTCCACGTTCATATTAATAATTTCAATCTTTCCACAATTTATTACCAATCCCACTTTTTCTCCTTCCTCCATCAGACAATCAAGCACCCTCTGCATCCCGTAAATACTTTCACAAATCAGTACAATATCATCAGCATAGTCCAAATCCATCAGCTTCTTATTTTCTTTCCAGTTAATTCCTCCACCTGTTCTCCTTACAACCTTTTTCATAACATAATCCTTAACCAAAACAAACAGCAATGGCGAAAGAACTCCTTGAATCACTCCTGACCTAACCTGAAATGGATCACTCAAAGAACCACCCCCCCATTACCTTACAGAAAGTACCTTCATGCAGGCTTCTAATAATATTTACAAACTTTTCTGGTATACCATAGAATCTCATAATTTTCAACATAGCTCCACGTGAAACACTATCAAACGCCTTTTCAAAATCCACAAAATACATACCAAGTGGCATTTTCATCTCATTAGCTTGTTGCATTAGATGCCTTACAATAAAAATCTGATCATTACAACGTCGACCCTTTCTAAATCCCGCTTGTTCTTCTCTTAAAATTTTATCAATTATCTATTCTGTTCAACAAGATTTTAGAAAAAACTTTTGCAACTACAGGTGTCAAAGTTATCCCCCTCCAATTGCCACACACACTTAAATCTCCCTTTTTTGGTACTTTTATAATCACTCCATTTTTCCACTCTTCTGGAATTCCACCATTATCCCAAGCCACATTAAAAAGTTTCAAAAGCACATTCATCAACTCGTCATTTTCCACCTTAAGCATTTCAGGGAATATTCCATCCTCTCCTGGGGCCTTAAAATTCTTTAACTCCTTCATAGATTTTGCTACCTCTTCCAAAGTTATATCCCCTGTTTCTATCTGCAAATCTCTCTCGGCTGGTAAAATGTCCTCTTCAGCTGGGATTGGTCTATTTTGAACAGATTCAAAGTGCTCTTTCCACCTTCCTTTTATATCCAAATCTTGTCATCAAATTACCATTTCTATCTCGTACAGGTATTTCCTTCCTTCTCTTTTCAGTCCCAGTTAACTCCTTTATGGCCTGATACGCTGCTCTTGTGCTCTGACCTTCATTTTTACTTAATTTAATTTCTGTCTTTGTCGCCTTTTCATCATATAGTCTCCTCTTATCACGTCTAACGAGTCTTTTTACTTCAGAATGTAAACTCCAGTACTTTGCTCTAAGTACCTCAACTACCTGGCCATCAGCATGTTGTTCTTTACTTCTTAACTTAGCCTCTTTCCTTTTCTGAATTGCATTCCATGTTTCATCTGACATCCACCTTTTCCTTCTCGCTTTTCCCTTTTTCTTAATAGCAACCTTAGCACTCTCATGCAAAACCTCTTTTACCTCTCTCCACATTTGACTAATATCATTGTCTTCAGATTCCATCAAATTCTGCAGGACTAGAAACCTGTTCCTACATTCCCACCAAAACTTTTCCCTCGTGCTCTCATCACTTCTCAGCTCATCAAAATCATAATTATTACCTCCTGTACAATTACCATTAACGTTTCTCTTAAGTTTTATTTTCATCTTTGACACAACAAGTTGATCACTACCTATACTTGCCCCCCTCCTTACGCAAACATCTTGTAAATAACTCCTATGCCTTCTGCTAATTGCAATGTGGTCAATCTGGTTACAATATTTACCACATGGTGAAATCCAAGTAGTCTTATGTATTTTTCTATGCTCAAAGATAGTTCCACCAATTATAAAGTCATTTGCCAAACAAAAGCTTCCGAAGCGCACCCCATTTTCGTTTCTTATACCAACACAACTCCTTACCCATACAATCTTCAAAGCCATCCCTACTAATGCCAACAATCGCATTAAAATCACCAATGCAAACTAATACGTCATGTCTTGCCACTCTATTCACTACATCCTGCAGCTTCTCATAAAAGTCATCCTTCATTTCATCAGCAGCCTCATTTGTTGGAGCGTACCCTACAACCATACTGATATTACCATGGTCAGATTTTAAACGAGCATAAAGCAAGCGCTCATTAATTGGTTCAAACTCACATACTGCCTTACAAGCATCTCTACTCATCATTAAGCCTACTCCTTGGTATATATATATATATATATATATATATATATATATATAGAGAGAGAGAGAGAGAGAGAGAGAGAGAGAGAGAGAGAGACTCTGTGGTACAGTGGTAGAGTGTGCGTCTCGTACACGGGTGGACCAGGGTTCGCGCCCCGCCAGGGTAATAAACTTTGGGAGTGTTCACCCGGCCACGTACTGCATTGGCGGACACAAAGGGTGCTGTGGTTGAACCAGTGTCGCATACTGTAAAGTATGCTTGCACCCAGTCGGCTTGCGCGGGCCGATTACACTTGGTTCACAGACTACACACACATCCAAAGCCACTCCAACACTACAGTTACACTTACAAGCACTTCTCACCCTACATACAATCTCTACCAGACAGCCTAAGCCACTTGGTAGAGATACATTGGCTGTATCGTCCCGACTTCGGTCGGGATAGGCCGGTCCTGCAGTGGATACTCAAACGGCTGATGATGATGATGATGATATATATATATATATATATATATATATATATATATATATATATATATATATATAGGGTCACATGTTGCTGTGGATGGAAGAATAGATGCAGAAGTGAAGTTTAGAATGAATGAAGTTGGAAAGGTGCTGAGAGGAATGAAAAAAGAGTTTAGATGTCGTTCGCTTAGAATGGATGTAAAGAGAAGCCTGTATGAGGGTGTTGTGGTACCGACTGTGTTATATGGGGCTGAAACATGGAATATGGGTGTAGTAGAGAGGAAATGTTTGAATGTAATGGAGATGAGGTGTCTGAGGAGTATGTATGGAGTGATGCGTATGGATCGAGTGAGAAATGATGAAGTGCGAAGGAGAACTGGAGTTGTTCGGGAGATGGCTGATCGAGTTGGGCAGCGGGTGTTGCGATGGTTTGGGCATATGGAAAGAATGGATAATGAGCGATTGTTGAGAAAGATAACTAGATCTGATGTGAAAAGTGTAAGGCTGAAAGGAAGACCACAAATAAGATGGATGGACAGTGTGAAGAGAGTGTTGGATGCGAGAGGGATGTCTGTTGAGCAAGGAAGAGTGACTGTGCGTGACAGAAATAAATGGAGAGAAATTGTGAATGAATAAATGATGACGCAGCCCTGAGGGGATATTCTCCTTCATTTTGTCTGATCAGCTGATCAGGTCAAGTGTGGGTAGGGGGTTGGATCTATTATGATGTGGCAGGGGTAAACCAGCTCTGCTGTCGGGCTCTGCTGCGGATGTCACTGATTGCACTGCGCAGTTGACCCTCGTGCGGTGTGGTGCGGTGAGGATCTATCCCTTCTCCCCAAGCTAAGATGCGAATGTGTTTGAGTGGATGAGTAAATTGGGAGGGTGTCGTCCTGTCTCGGCTACCTCCCTTCCTTGGGGGAAGCAGCCTAGGTATATATATATATATATAGATAGATAGATAGATAGGTAGACATAAATATTATATATATATATATATATATATATATATATATATATATATATATATATAAATATATATATATATATATATATATATATATATAATGTATGTATATATGGAAGGTGTGTGCAGGATATTCACAGAAGAAATATGTGCAGCATGTGATGTGGTGTGTGGGATGAAGAGAAGACGGAGGGGAGTGCAAGGAACAGCGTGGTGGAATGAAGAGGTGAGACAGGCTGTGGCGCAAAAGAAGAAAGCATACAATGCAAGGATGAGAAATAGGGGCGTGGAAGAAGTTGAGAGGCGGAAGAGAGAGTTATATGTAGAAAGAGAGGGTAAAAAGATTAGTAAGGGAGAGTAAGAAGAGAGTGGATAAGGAATTTGGAAAGAATTTGAGTGTAAAGTAGAAGGACTGTAAGAAAATGTTCTGGAAAGAGGTGAGGAGAGTAAGACAGGGTGGAAGTGAAGTTAGCAGGGGAGTGAAAGATAAAAATGGTAGATTACTAGTGGAGAAGGGAGAAAAAGTGAGCAGATTGAGAGAACACTTTAACCCGTCACGTCCCGAGGTTTTTCGCACCTCTGACATCCCCCAGTCCCGAGGTATTTTCGAATTTTTTTTTTTTGGCTAAAACCTTCGCTTTTGGTGAGAAACATCGAAAATTCATAGAGAAATCGCTCACCTGAGGTTTAAAGTGCCCAATCCAGGTAGGAATTCCTCCTTACCTGAGTGGGTTTTCTAACATGCTGGCACCAAAGAAAACGAGTTCTATGGGAGGGTAACTATTTTATCCACTTATAAACGGTATTTATTTATTTACTTGGTACGAATGTGTATGTAGTATGACAGTATATTGGTTTTCAAGCAGTAATAAAGGCATTATAAGCATTGTTTCACTCACTAACTAATCACCATACCTGACCTATTTTTGCCACATTACCTGATCATTATTTCTGGCTGTTTCTTCTTCTAATGCTATGTAAACATTGTCCTCCACATTGTCATCGATTGGGGAATCACTCTGGCCCTGAATAACTTTACTAGCCAGGTCACTGGTAACAGGTCCTTTGCCAAGACAATGTCGTGAGGGGGGGAGGGGGGAGGTTATGCAGTGTAAGGCATTGTCCCTCCTTGGTATCTTGTACAGGAATAGAGGAAGGTGTCCCGTGTATACATACGAAAAATCACGTGCGAAAATTGAAAATTGTGCAAATTAGTGACCTTGCAATTGCACGACGTACTGGTACGTCGCCGGGACTGGCAAATGCAAATCGTTGCAACGTACCCATACGTCGTCGGGACGGGGCGGGTTAAGGAATTGTTGAACATAGAAGATGGAAGTGATGCAAGTATAAGTGGCTGGGGAATGGCTGGGGGAAGGAGGGAGGTGAGAAGACAGGAAGAAATCAGTAGGATAGAAGTTGTGGGAGCAATGAAGAAAGTTAAATTGGGGAAAGCCCCAGGACTTGATGGAGTGTGTGGTGAAATGCTGAAGCATGGGGGAGAGATAGTAGTAGAATGGATGTGGAAAATGTGCAGATTGGCCTGGGAGGAAGGTAGAGTCCCGGAGGATTGGAAGTCAGGTTTAATTATTCCCTCGTACAAAGGAAAAGGGGAAAAAGAAGTCTGTGGTAATCATAGGGGCATTTGTCTTCTTAGTATAACAGGAAAAGTGTATCGTAGGATACTTATTGACAGAGTTAAGGAAATATCAGAGGAATTAGTTGGTGAAGAACAGGGAGGCTTTAGGAAGGGAAGAGGTTGTGTAGATCAGATAATCATTCTTAGATCTTTAGTGGAAAAGTTTCTAGAGAAGGGAAAGAAGTTGTATGCGGCTTTCATGGATTTGGAGAAAGCATATGACAGGGTGGATAGACAAGGATTGTGGAAAGTATTAAGATTATATTGAGTAGATGGGAAGCTGTTGAATGCTGTGAAGAGTATAAATGATGGCGCTAGGGCTGCAGTGCGTGTGCATGGTGAACTGCGTGAATTTTTCTATTTGAAGGTTGGGTTGAAACTGGGATGTGTCATGTCTCCATGGTTGTTCAATCTGTACATGGATGGGGTAATAAAAGAGGTACAAAGTAGGGTAATCGATGTTGGAGTGGCCTTGGTGAGAGAGGGTAGTGTTTGGAAACTCCCTGTACTGTTGTTTGCAGATGATACTGTGTTGTTGAATGAAGACGAAGGGGAGCTGCAAGGCTTGGTAGATGAGTCTGGGAGAATGTCTAAGAAACGGAATCTAAAGGTGAATGTAGGGAAGAGTAAAGTGATGGTCTTTGAGAGAGGTGAAGTCAGTGAATGTACAGCGAGGTTGGATGGTGAGGAATTGGAAAATGTGAGTACGTTTAAGTACTTGGGTAGTGTGATGAGTAAGGATGGAGGTTTGGAGGGTGAAGTGCTTGAAAGGGTACAGCAGGGAAGGAAGGTTGCTGGTTCCAGAAAGCAGTGATAAGAAGCAGGGAAGTGAGAATGGAAGTGAAAAAGTTACTACATGACAGTATTGTGATACCAGCTCTAACGTATGGAAGTGAAGCTTGGACGTTGTTGGAAGGGCACAAGTCAAGAGTGAGAGCAGTGGAAATGAGTTATTTAAGAGGAGCCTGTGGAGTCACATGGAGAGACAGGCTGACAAATGAGGATATAAAGGAGCGTTGTGGTGTGGATGTGGATGTAACAGGAAGCGTTAGGAGGAATAAACTGAGGTGGTTTGGCCATGTGGAGAGGATGGAGGGTGAAAGACTGACGAAGAGAGTGTATGTGAGTGAGGTGGAGGGGGGGAGAGGGAGGGGGAGGCCGAGGATGAGATGGAGGGATGGGGTGGAGAGGTATATGAGAGAGGGGTGTGTGAGTTGGGAGCAGGGCAGTAAAATGGCGGGGGACAGGGCGACGTGGAGGCGATTTGTTTGTGGTCACCTCGAACGGGATTGAGGCGTCTGGCAATAAATAAATATATATATATATATATATATGTACACACAGGCCTGTAATTTTCAACAGATATAGGTGGGGCTAGACAAAATGTATATACCTCTGTACTACAAACCTAAAATTAAATTGAAATGCTTATGTATGAATACCATCCAATATTTTTCAGTTCGATTGTATCAAAAGTTGATATTTAATGTGGCATATATGTTAAGGATGGAGCTGGGTGTTTAAAGAAAAGGCTTCACTTTCTGCCAATCTGAACTTTCAGCTCAAACTGTGACTAATAATTTGGGCATTTTACATTTTTGTTGCACTTTGCTGCACCCTTACCAAGATTGTTCCTACACGCCTGTGGTAGGATTCAAGTTGAAATATATTACCCTGCCTTTATTCTTTTGGAAATGGTAAAATAGTGACAACCTAAGTACAGCACCATTATGATTTAATTTATGACGAGTTTGGATCAAATTTAGAAACAGTCAGTCAAACACACATAAATTGTTTGAATTTTCAACAAAACTATTCCAAGTTTTTCTTCCTCTTTATTTTCAAGTTTAGTCTTATAAACTCAACGTTGATTTCTTTCATGTTAAAGGTCACTCATCTTGCATAACGTAACATAACATGTATTTTCCTGCCTTCCCCCCCACTTGCTTTCCATCATAAAAAACCTTGATCTAAAAATATACAGATTCCAACATACGATATGCACAAAATATAAACATTTATTCAACATGTCAAACACGAGCAAACATGGCTTTTCTTCTCTCCGTCGTGTCAATAAATTTGTTCAGAACCGCTTTTACTGTATTTCAAGATTGTCTGGTCTCCTAGAATGAACACTCAGACTCATTGTGTGGTTTGGCCGGTTGTGGGTCATTATGCTCCTCAAGTAAGTTTTCATGCTCCTATAGTGCTGAAAGCACGCTTACTAATTGCGTTTGATGCTGGCATAACCAAACAAAACCGAGCGAGCTGTACCACCTGGCTCATCAGACTACGCTGCCCATCACTAAGACTGCGAATCCTAGCCTCCCCCACCCCCCACGAAAATTACGGCCCTGCTGTAGCTGGGTGTGAAACATCAATCCATGCTAATGATGCTACCTTTTCAGGATTATCAAGCCCTCCGCTTATAACGATTCCCAGAGCATAATTGTGCACGTGCTTCTCAAGCTTATCTAATAGGAACTAGGTCAGGTTGGCTTTGTCTTCATCCATTTCAATGAAGCTATTCTAGCTAACAGGTAGCTTTACATCCCCGCTACTCACAATGATGTGAACCTTGCGCAAAGTAGTAGTACGGTACGTTTAGCTCTTGTTCCACTGTGTGGAGTTTTGTTGGTACTGGTCAAACACTAGATCCACTCTGGTGATGTTCCCATGCAGACTTTTTTTTTTTTTTTTTTGCGAAGAAGAAGGAACCAATTGCCGCGAGCCTGCAACTGTTGTTCCTTCCAAGAGAAAAACAAAATACAAGAGAGAGCCAAATTCAAGATCCGATCATTTCGAGAAGCCTGGACACACTGCGTTTGAAAGACTGGAGATCATAGGAAGCAGGAAGTACAGACAGAGGGAGACAGTTCCAGAGTTGACCTGTTGCATAAATGACGGACTGGGAGTAACGGTTAACTCTTGCATTAGAGAGCTGGACAGAAAAGGGATGACAGTGTGCTGCTAGACGGGTGCTGCGCGCCCGTCGTAGAGGTGGAGGAATGCATGTAGACAGTTCAGAAGAGAAGTGACCATTGAAGTAGCGATAGAAAAGAGATAAAGATGCAACAGTGCGACACAGAGACAAAGCTTTAGAGGAGAGTTAATGAGACGAGAAGCCTTTGACTCCACCCTATTGAGAAGAGCTGTATTTGGAGAGCCTTCCCACACATGAGAGTTGTACTCCACACAGGGGCGGATAAAACCCGTGTATAGAGTCAACAGTTGTGCAGGGGTAAGCAAGGAATGGAGTCGGCTTAGCACACCTAATCTCTTGGAAGCAGATTTTACAAGGGATGTACCGGTAATATGATCTTTCCAAGATAAGTCCCGAGTAAATGAAACCCCAAGTAAGTTCAAGGATGATGCAGGATTAAGCTGAATATTATTAAACATTAGTGGGTATACCTGTGGAAGATTTTGTCGGGTTGATAGGTGTAAAAACTGAGTCTTTGATGCATTAAAAACAACAAGAATATTTTTACCCCAGTCAGAGATACAAGCCAAGTCAGACATTAGGTGTGCTATAGCTTCATTCCTTGTTTGTTGAAGTAACTGCTGAGATGGACGTTGCGGGAACCGAATGGAAAGGTGAAGGGTGGTGTTATCAGCATAATAGTGGATAGGGTTAGATGTACAGCTTAGAAGGTCATTGATGAATAAAAGGAATAGAGTTGGTGACAGGACAGAGCCCTGAGGAACACCACTGTTGATAGATCTAGAAGAAAAATGGCCGTCTACAACAGCGGCTATAGAACGACCAGAAAGGAAGCTAGTGATGAAGGCACAGATAGAAGGATAGAAACCGTAAGAGGGCAGTTTGAAAGTTAAAGATTTATGCCAAACTCGATTGAAAGCCTTAGAGATGTCATGTGCAATGGCAAAGCTTTTGCCAAAGTCCCGAAAGGAGGATGACCAGGAGTCTGAGAGGTAGGTTAGAAGATCGTTAGTGGAGCGTCCCTGACGGAACCCATACTGACGATCAGAAGGAAGGTTGTGACAGGAAAGATGCTTTAAAATTTATCTATTGAGAATTGACTCAAAGTCTTTTGAGATACAGGATGTTAAAACAACTGGACGATAGTTAGAGGGTTGGGAATGGTCACCCTTCTTTGGGACTGGCTGAATGAGAGCAAACTTTCAGCAAGAAGGAAAGGTACAAGTTGATAGACAAAGGTGAAAGAGTTTGCCTAGGCAGGGTGTAAGCACAGAAGCACAGTTCTTGAGAACATCAGGAGGGACTCCATCAGGCCCATATACCTTATTAGTATTGAGGCCAGCAATGGCAGAAAATACATCAGCTGAAAAAATTTTAATGTCAGCCATGAGGAAGTCAGAGGAGGGAAGTGATGGAGGAACAGCACCGGAATTGTCTAAGGTGGAATTGGAGGTGAAAGTCTGAGTGAAGAGATCTGCTTTATCAGTAGAGGAAATAGCTACAGAGCCATCAGAGTAGAAAAGAGGAGGGAAGGATGATGAGGTAAAGTTGTTAGAAAGGTTTTTGGCAAGGTGCCAGAAGGAGCGGGAAGAATTTGAGTCGGAGAGTTGAGTGCATTTAGTATGGATGAAATTAATTTTGGCAGCGCAAAGAACAGACTTAGCGCGATTCCGGGGAGAAACGTATAAAAGATGTGATTCAGGGGTGGGTTGGCTCTGGTACCTTTTATAGGTCCTCTCCTTGTTGTGGACAGCATTAGAACAAGCATGATTAAACCAAGGCTTTCTTGCATTAGTCAGAGGATATGAGAAAGGAATGTATGCTTCCATGCCCGAGAGAATAACCTCTGTAATGTGCAAGGCACACTCAGATGGCTCCCGGCCATGGAAGCAATAATCATTCCAGGGAAAATCAAAGGAGTACTGCCTGAGGGCCTCCCAATCCGCAGCTCCAAAGTGCCACAGACGACGTTTCTTTGGAGGTCCACAGGCCGTACCGGAGCGATAGGACAGGTTACGGTGATAAGGTTGCGATTGGAGGAGCCCAATGGAGCAAAAAGATTAACAGTGTAAGCAGAAGGATTAGTATGTTGGAGCTGTCTCCAAGTTGGACATGGATACGGGTAGGGTGCTGTACAAGCTGCTCTAGGTCATAAGGATAGAAAAAGTGTAGGCTAGTTCACCAGGTGGATCAGTGAAAGGAGAGGACAGCTAAAGGTGTGGTGAACATTGAGATCTCCTATGAGATTTCAGAGAAAGGAGAAATAGATTAGTTGTCACTATCTGTATGAACTCGTCAGCATAATCCGCAAATGTTGATGCGTTTTGAGGTTTTCCCATTGCTCTTATTAACCCGCCGTGTCCCAGTGCTGTTTTGAAACAGTTTGACATAATGCCACGGCCAGTGCCAGTGCCGTTTTAAAATGGTCTAAAATAAAAAACTTCACTGTCATCGCATTTTTCAAGATACATGGGTAAAAATTGGCAGGCGCGTTAGGTAACTGTTCCTCTACCATTCCTCAGGCTGTCAAGACCATACACTCACTCGCTTCCCCCCTCATGCTTGCTCTGCCTCACTCTGCCTGTGTCCAGTGCTGTACATAGTGAAGGCATTTTGTAAATATTTTCACGTAAGTGTAAGTTGTAAATATTTTCTTGTAAGTGTAATGACTATACAGTGAAGTCATGTTGTAAATACCTTCCTGTAAGTACCAGGAGTATGTAATGAAGTCAGGTTGTACCTATCTTCAAGTAAGTGCAAGATAATGCATTCACAGTGAGAGACATGCAAATTGTGATAGATGCTGAAGTACTAAGTGATCAGAAAAGTGTACTGAACATTGCTATACCTTCCCAGCATAAATACCTGAGTATACCTTACATAGAAAACGGCTTTCTCTCATGTATGTGGTGAGCGTGAGAGAGCAGTTATACCTGTACACAAGTATGCAGGACTAAATAAAACTAATTTTCGAGCCTTGGTGAGCATTTTAATGGCGAAATTCGTTGTTTCCACATCAAAATCTATCATTTTAGCTGAAAAAAAAAAAGTCAAAAAATGGCCGGCACTGGGGTGACCCACAGGGCTAAAAATAGCCAGCACGCAGTGGGTTAAGGCCATTCCATCAATGATAGTGCATGTTCTCATACTGGATGGAGTGAGCTCTGTCTTCTTTCCACCACCTTATAGTATGGTGACCAAGGGTAGGTCTGAGTGCTGAATCTGTTGTGGCAAGTGATAGGGGGACTGGACACAGTTCCTTTTGGAGAAGCTCATTTACAGTATGTTGACCTCTCTGCCACTCTCCATGGATATAATGATGCGGTGGAAAATATCCCTATCAGGCTTCACACATTTGGCTTTGAGTTTTTAAAGCTTGCCACCTGCACTGTAGATGTTTGAGATTGTTTTCGGTTATCTCTTGGTGAGGCTGTCGTAGAAGTCTGCGTTCCTTGTGGCCAGTCAATTTTCTACATTCGCTTGCCAAACTCTGCAGCATTTGCAAGGTCATTCCATATCTCTTCTGAAGCAACATCACCAATTGTCAGACACTAGATCATACACATCCTCCTGTTGGAAGGCGAGGTATTTCTGGAACTGATCTACAAGTTAAATTATAGCATTATGATCCCTTTTGAGTCTTGATGGAATAGTCTTTGTGGGTATCTTCATCATCATCATCATGTGTCAGGTCAAAAGAATGGTCTGCATGGTATCGTTTGCCAAGGATGCTCGCTCATTACAGGTGATGGATCAACGGTTTCTAGCTGCCTCATTTCTAATTATGCCTGTCAATCCTCCAGCAACCTTTCCAGTTTTACTGATGTCCTCAAGGCGATGGTCAAAAGACACCTCATTGAAACTGTCTGGTCTGTTTGGCTACAAAATCACCAGCTAGGAAGCCCTGGTAAACCTGTGGTGCGTCTTTTCCAGATGTTCCATGTCTGCAATGAATACAGCACACTATTTGTATAATGGGTGTGATCATAAGCAGAGAACCAGGGCATGATGAAAAGGAATATTTATCAGCAATTTAGCTAGCACCAAGTACTATTAGCATTAGTTGATTTTGTCAATAAATGAGATCATACAAGCACATGAGATGCTTAGTATTGCAAGTTTGCTCAGAATTACAGCAGCAAAATGTAAATGAATATGCCAGTATTGTGAAGAAAGTTCGATTTTACCAGCTTTAAAGTTCACTGTCTTTATTTTCCAAGTAATTCCACTTAGTGCTTGCCAACTTCTCTGTTCTCACAAGCACTGGAGCTATTCACACTTTACTAACTGCTATTGCACTTAATGCTTAACAACAATTCTCAGTTATTACACTTCAATGTTTTCTCAACATCCAATGATATACAAACTTCAATAGCTCGTCACTGTTTGCAACTGTTTTTACAAGTACCGAAAGTATACACTCTTCACTGACACTTCACTACACCAAAACCGACTGCACTTCACACAAACTTACCTGAAATCCGACTAAACTTATAATAATCTCTACCCCATCTCTATATAAGCTTGTATTATTCAAGAAACGTCTACATTTTACGAGTAGACTCTCGAGGGGCAACAGTTGCCAACTCAGATACACCACAACATGCATAGTTGTCTCACATTACATAACACTAAATCATTTACCATACGAACTTAAATTACACCATTTAACGAGCAATCACTTAATTAAAAAATTATAGAGAAAAACAGCACAAAAATCAAGGCATACCCCACGAAACAACCACACTCACAAACAGCAGGGAAACCGGCAACTCTGACACGCACCGATGCAGGAACTTACGGTACGAGAAACGTCTCGAAGATACGAGACTACCTATATGGCAAATCCCCTTCATAACAATATATAAGGTGAAGGTGCTACATAGGCATTAATCAAAGTGAAGTTAAGATTCAAGGTTGATATGCATGACTGTATATATTGTGAAACGTAAAGTGAGCCCTATAAAATGGTGATATATTCAACCCATGTTTATGGTACACCCTGGGGTGGACAGGATTTTGGATTGGGGTTAAGGCAGAGATAAGGTGTACAGAGGGTGTACAAGCATGGAGCGGGGCGTGCAGCATTAACTACTGATTGGGACCATATTTGGTCAAGCGATTGAGATGTGTGAGTGCAGTCATTCTCCAGGACAGTATGATAACGGATAACCTATTTTCCTGATGAAAAGGGACACATCCTGCAGACGAAGCTGAGAATTGTCAATCCATTTGCCAACGAGTGTGAGGAACCGATCAATCTCAAGACTGGTAGGCTATGATTCAGAAAATCATATCAGACGCTTCAAACTATAAGAGGTCTGGATTCCTCTCTGAATGCAAGACTACTGGTGAAAAAGCAATGGAAATGCTCGTTGCGATGCCAACAACTTACCTTTGCAAGCAAGAGTTCTCTTCTTCCGTAGTTATCAAATCAAAGCAAAGGAATGCATTGTTGGATGTTGATCATTTGTTGCGCGGAGAATTGGAGAAGAATATCATCCCTCAGTTCCAGCGTTTATCAACCCATATGCGTAGCTCAAACTTGAACTGCTAATTTACTTGAGCTAATTATTTTCGTTCTTTAGATAAATAGCTTTTTAGCTTATAAACTAATTGGTTTCCAAGCTAACAGGTTAATTGGTTTAGGTTCATTTGTAGTTTCCTTACTTGTGGTGTACTGTTTGCCGCTAACAATTACATTATATTAGGGTGTACAGATTGCTTCATTTAACTGATAAGGTTGTACACCTCTGAAAAAGATTGAATACCACTGCTATAAAATACCGTCACATCACTGTCCGAAGATTCATTTCCAAAAAAGTGCATTTGGCTGCATCATCAAAATAACATGTCACCTCAAATCACAATGGCAACATACATTTCTGCGAGCCTATTAAGGAGATAGTTTTCAACACTTTCAGCCCCGATGGGTCTCCCTGTGACTGGTATAATCGTATGGAGTTAGCCAGAGACCCAGAGTAAAATACCAACGTCTACGTGGCTGAGAGGGTAAAGGAGATAATTTTTAACCTGTAGGCCAAAACTGACTTAAACTGTAATGCTGTGTTTTTAAGGCGACTTCTCGTCGTAAAAACACGAGCACTGGGACGGGGTCCTTTTGCTAGACCGGATGTAATGCACTAACACAGGAACAGGGCATAAAAAGAGACAGTACACCGAATCACATCTATTGCTTAAATTCTATCCCTTACAGTGCTACATACCAATATTTGACACACAATAGAACAGAGATACAATAATACACCTATAACTTGATCCAATATACATTTACACAGGGCACAGGGCAGTCAGGAATATGTGTTACTGTTACTTAGAGGAGATATCACTTCACTGCGGTTGTCAATTGAGAGTAATTGTCGTGTCACTGGTGGATAATAATAAACGGGGGAGTTTCACTTGTATTCACTGTGATCGGGAGTCTGTGGGGGAGATGTTACTATAATAGAGGTAGGGTGCGTATGGCGACATCCGACACTGTCACCTAGTCGCGGGGGAGCACTTCACTTGCTTTTCGGCTCACTCACGCACCTACCTTCGATTCCACAGAAAACTCCCCGCTTCCTTCCTATAGAGGGGGAACTGAACTGTTTAACGTTTACGCACGACTTACTATGATACCACTGTTTAATATAACTTTTATTAGACACTGCCACTGTGCATTGGATCACTGTCACTGTATTAGGGGTCACTGTCACTGTCACTGTTTTACCCTTGTTCCTTGGGTAGTTGAGTCACTGGTACTTACTGTCAGGGAGGCTCCCTTGTTTAGGGCCTCGACCTGAGGGGCGGCTCCTTCCTAGGGCCGCGCTGGTGGGGTGCAGGGAGGCCCTGTAGTCTGGGGGCCTCGACCTGATCGGGGGCCCTCGGGACTAGGACCGAACAGTCGGAGGATTCGGGCCTGCTTCCTCTGCTGCCGGGGCGTGAGGGAGCCTGGGTCGCCGTTGTTGGGGACCGTGGTGGAAGGCCTGGGCGTCCGGGGGCTGCAGGTGCTCAGGGGGAGAGGCGCCGTCAGGGCTGGGCTGCGGCAGCGTCTCCTGTAGGGCTCCGACAGTGCTAAGGAGCGTCCGGGTGTGGGCGGTAACTCCGCAATTGGGCCTTGCCACCACTCTAACGCCTCCACTTGGCCAAGAAGCCTGGATGGCGAGGAAGGGCTCCCCGGAGGGAAAGAGGCTTGAGGGAGACTCACACTCTTCGCGGTTCCCTGAGTGTGTTCATTGGGCTGAGGTGGGGCTCTACTTCCCCTAGTGTGAACTTTGGCTGGAGCCGTGAACTTGCCCGGCGTGCGAGGGACACCAGTAGGGTGATCGGGGTCGCCCTTTCGCCGAGGCAAGAGGCCGTCAACGTGGTGTTCCTCCCGCAGTAGGGGACAAGCCGGAGTGAGGGGCTCACGAGCCGCACTCTCTCCAATACGGACAGATCCTACCGTCAGGGAATTCTCCACCCTGGTAGGTGCCCCGGCCGTAGCCGAGTGTCTGCCCGTACGGGAAACGACTAACGGAGAAACAGGATCACCCGTCTGCTCCGGCGAGAGGCCGGCCCCGAGTTGCCGCTTCCGTAATTGGGTAGCGCTACACGTACGGTAGCGGGGTCTCTCTACCCTGGACCGTATTCTGGCCGTAGCCAAAGTACAACTGGAGAGGGATGCACACAGGCAACTCTCTCTCCTCAGTGTGTTAAGGCCGGAGCCTGGGGTCACCTTCCCCTTTACACACTTTGTCAGGCCGTAGCCTGTGTCTATTTCTCTTTTATGGCCGTAGCCTTGGGCCTCTTCCTGCCCTTGGGCCTCTTCCTGCCCTAGAGGGTGTAACAAGACCGTCAAGACGGTGTTACCTGGGACTGACCTCTTTTCAGTCCCACCCCTGGTCTGACGGTCACTACCCCGCCCGCACAGTAGTTCAGTTTGCCTGAACGCCTGGGGTTGGGGCACTTGCGGGGAATAGGGGCTCAGGGTCGGGATGCCCCGATGACCCTCTTGCCCGGGGTCACTAACCTCACCGGTGTGTCCTCCCGGGGTGGTGGTGGGGTGGCGGCTCGGTGGTGGTGTGGGGGGTGGTGAGGTGGGAGGTCCTGCGGCGGGCATTTTACAAACAATAGTGTGTTTTACTTATTTCTCTGCAGATATGATTATAAAAGTCCAGAAAAGGGCCAAATATTCCATTAACCGTCAATGTGTCCAACAAGGTTGGCGAAAGTGGAAACTGATTACTGAACTAAAGAAGGAACCCGGTGTAGCATGAAAATCCGACTCTTTGTGTTCTTCGAGCATGCGCCACGCATACGCTGTCGGCTGCCAGATACTGTACATGCCAGATGTACGACTCATTCAGTCTCTGGGTGAATTCGGACTAGGGAATTTCACCCACGATAATCTCGACTAATTTATAATGCTAAGCCCGATCATTTTTATCATTTTAGAATCTTGATCTAACCACATGTGGATGGTAAAGTTTATGAAGAACAGGATATCGGATAATGTAGTTGTTATGCTAGGTGTTATGCTAGATGTTTTTAAACCGATTTCTCATTCTAAAGACACCAGCGACTGAGCAGGGTCCTCTTTCTAGACTGGAAAATAGAACACTTACAAAGGAACAGGGCATAAAAACTCGGCAGACACCTTAACACATACATTGCCTTAGTTCAACTTCCTTACAATTTACATACAATGGTACACTGAATGTGGATGGGGTATAGTGACAGGTTAGTTAATACTGACATTATATCACATGGGCACTGTGCATACACCTGTTACTACACAAGAGAATATCACATAGGTATGGTGACACTTCATACACTCAGTTTCTTGGACTCTGCTTGATATATTGGTCTCTTTGGACTTGGGGATCGTCACACACTAGGATGTTACTCTGGCTCTAGGGCGCTTGGGTATTAACACAGCAATCTGGGTAAACTGGGGTAGAGACACTTTATGCGTGGTGTTTCTGTCTCACGGTTTCTATACCACATACAGTCACTGTCACCATTAAGTCTTTAGCACGACACTGGAGTCTTGAGGTGTCGTCACTGGGCTGCTGAGGCCTGGGCTTATCTGAGGTGGCGCCCGGGGGTTGGAGGGAGCCCTACTGGGGAGCCCTCCTGCAGAAGGCACGGGTCAGCTTTCGAGGGCATCCGTGGCCCAGGCGCATTTCTGGTCTGGGGTACAGAAAGGCCCTTTCCTGCTTGGGCCTGTAGAGGGGCCCTCGGGACTGGGGCCAAACAGCATCAGGAGTTGGGCCTGCCACTTTTTGCTCCTGGTGGAGGGCTGACAGTGAGTGGGGCCAGAGCGGTCCCGCCTTGGGTTCAAGGGCTGGCCCTGGGAGGCCTGGGACTGTGCTCGCCTCTAGGTTGGGGCGCCGTCAGGGGTTGGCTGCTGCACCTCACCTGCAGGGCATCCGTCAGGACCCAGCGTCGTCCAGGGGCAGGCTGTGGGGCGTGAACCCCACCTTCAGTGACAGGACCTCGCCACCACTCCTGGAATGGCAGCACCTCCGGGGAACCACACCTGGAGGGAGAGACAGAAGGGCATCCCACGCAACCAAGGGATGGAGAGTGGGCCGCACAAGGGACCTTCTCCTCTGGGAGAACCCTCAGGACTGTGGATGAAAGGTGTACAGTGGCCATCCCTTCCCTGACGTATACAGTGGCCGTCGTCGTGGTTCCACAGCCCCTTGGGGTAGCAGCAGAAGGATGTACAGCAGCCGTTCCTTCCCTGGTGCGTACAGTGGCCGTCGCCGTGGGGCTGCTCCCGAAAGAGGAAGAGGCAGATGAGGGACGTACAGTGGCCAATCCCTCCCCGGCGCATACAGTGGCCATCGCCCCGGGTCTGGCTGCCCAACAGGAAGTAGCTGAGGGACATACAGTCACCGTTCCCTCCCCGGTATGTACAGTGGCCATTACTGCGGTGCTACTCCCATAGGAGGAGGAGGAGGTGGAGGAGGGACGTACGGTGGATGTTCCCTCCCCAATACATACAGTGGCTGTCGTCGCAGTTCCACTCCTCCTGCCTTTGCCTGTCAGTGTGTGTGCAGTGGCCGTCACACTGAGGCGGTCTCCAGATGTGGCTGCAGCAGATGGATGCACAGTGGCCATTCCTTCCCCGATGCGTACAGTGGCTGTCGTCGCGAGGCTGCACAGAGAAGCAGCTGAGGGACGTACAGTGGCCGTTCCCTCCCCGGTACGTACAGTGGCCGTTACCGCGGTGCTGCCTGGGACTGTATCTGGAGCAGTCCCACCCCGATCCTGATGAGGGCTGGTCTGGCCGAGTAGTCTCGCATCCCTGCGACGTCGTGGTTGGGCAGGTTGACGGGAAGAGGGACACAAGGTCGGGGCACACCTGGGCCCGTCTCGCTCTGGGCCAGCATCACATCCACCCGGCTGACCGTGGTGTCCTCCTGGGTTGGGGGTGGGGCTGCAGCTCCGTAGCGGGGTGGGGGGTCCGGCGGTGGGAGCACGCATTTTACTAGGTGTTTTTAGGCAGGCTTCCTGTCCTAGAAATGCCTGGTACAGAGCTAGGGTCCTTTATCAAGACCAGAGCTAGAACACACAACAAGAAAAGCAGGACATAAAAACTCTGGGCAACAACCTTGCACGTATATTAACTATAATTTCCAAAATACAATAGGAACTGGAATCACACAATACACTCTTCAAAATCATTAGATACTAGACAGACTAGGGACTCGGACTGGCTTGAGGTGTCAGTATCACGCAGGATACGTCTCAGTCGCGAGTGCGACAGACAGACACTGTTATACACTGAGTGGTGACAGAGGCACTGTTTCAACACAGTAGATCGTATGGATATGCATATACATAGTTACAAAATTAGTCACTAGAACACTGTCAACACTCACTGTCTAGCGGCAGAGGCACGACATCAGTATAGTACACCTGGAGGGCACACACACACACAGTTCACAGCGTGGTCACCAGTGCACTATATTTTGTCACTGTGTAATACACAGCACCTTAGTCCCATTCACTGGAATAGCAGTCACTAATTGTATGGGGCAGGGCCAAGGTCTCCGGTCAAGCAGTGAGGGCCCGGGGACTCTCTGGTGCCGGCCAGCTGTTGTCGGAGTCCTGTCAGGTGTCCCTTCTCTTAAGGGCCATGGGACTACCCGAAGTGGTGACATTGCCTACTGTGGACTGTGGTTGGACGTGGTAAAGGGCCCCTCGCTCATGGGGCTCTCGGAACATAGGTCTGGCCCTTCAGACTAGGGCCGAACAACTTGCACAGGCACTCTTGTCTGTGCCTGCCCAGGGTAGGGGGTTGCCATTGCCTGGGACTGGAGAGGTTGCACCCCGGAGTTCTGGGCGTGTCACCGAGAGCCTGTCGGCTGTGGCCTATCTCCCATCAGGTCGCCATCAGGGTGATACTGCGGCATCGCCTCCGGCAGGAATCCTTCAGCTTCTTGTCTCCCTTGAGTGCCGGCTGGATGGTGCACACTCCTGGGGATATCACAGGTCCTCTCCACACATCCTCCATGCAGAGAGTATCCTCCTGGGGGCCATCTTTGTCAAGGAAGATAGATGAATGGCCCGTTCTCCCACAGGATGGGCGGGCCGAGCAAGGGTCATGCTCTGGCTGGGAAGTCATGGGGCGAGAGACTCTTTGGATGACGTCTCTCCCTGGCGTGGCTACAGGCTGTCACTGAGATCCTGTGGGCAACAGGGGGAGGGTGGCTACAGGCGGTCCCTTCCCTGTCGGTGTGGCTGTAGGTCATCACTGGGGCCTGACTTCCTAGCTGGACCATGGGTGAGGTGCAGCTACAGGCCATCGCCAGTGTCCTGCATGGGGAGCGACATATAGGCGAGGTGCGGCTACTGGCGATCACCTGCTTACTGGTGCGGCTACAGGCTGTCACCAGTGTCTTGCTCCTTGGGGCGGCTGCAGAAGGAGAGGGGGCGTACTGCTCTCTCCCCAAGTGCGGCTGCAGGCCGTCACTGGTTCTGCAGGGGGAGAGGGGTGGGCAGCACCTGAGCGGCTGCAGGCCGTCTCTGTCTGCATGCGGATACAGGCCGTCACTATTGGTGTGCGGCTACAGGGCATCGCAGTTGCTGCACGGCTACAGGCCATCGCTATTTCTGAGCTGCAACAGGCTGTCTCTTGTTCTGAGCAGCTACAGGCCGTCTCTATTTGTCTGTGGCTACAGGCCATCACTGGGGTGCTTCCTGGAACTGTTTTTTCGATTCCACCCCGATTCTGTCAAGGGCTGGCTCGGTAGGAGGGGAATGTACCCGGACTGCAGTGTTTCTGTTGGGCACGCTCAAGGGAATAAGGGCACACGACCATATGGGACATATGCCCATACAGCACAGATGGTGTGAGAGTCCTCACAGCCCCTCTGTGGTCACCTTCTGGGGATGTTGTCACGTCTCTACTTGCCACAGCTGATATTTCAGTAATTATGCCCGTACTGCACAGATGGTGTGAGAGTCCTCACAGCCCCTCTGTGGTCACCTTCTGGGGATGTTGTCACGTCTCTACTTGCCACAGCTGATATTTCAGTAATTAATGTAAATGTATTTGATAATGCACAAATACAGGCCTAATTCACTGTTGACACTGAAACTGTATGAAATAATATCAGTGATATTTCCATGTTATTTCCACGAATGGGCAAAAACAGTGATGGCTGCCCATGATGCTAGGTGCTTTTTGGAATTTCGACCTCAGAGTCAAAGGGGGGACCATGGCATCGTGCCCCCCCCCTGGCTGCCCCACTGCGCCAACAAACTGTGGGAGCTGCTTGTTGCAGATGTACTGGAACCTCTTCCATCAAAGTTGGTGACCCGATTTATCACATTCGTCGACGCCTACTTCAAGTTCATCATGGCCTGCCCAACTAAGGAACATTTCACCACAGCCATCGCTGTGGCCCTAATCACCGTCTTTCCATACTTCAACCTTCCACAAGCACTCCATTCCGACAATGCTCCAGAGTTCTCCAGACAAGTTTGGGAACAGCTATCCAAGTTATTCAGATACCTCTTCTCTCATTTGTCTCCCTACCATCCCCGAGGAAATTCCATTTGCGAAAGGAGCCACCGAAGCCTCACCAATCAACTCAGAACTGGCTAGTCACTCTCAAGACAGAAGTTTGGCCATCTCAAGTCAAAATCCTACAGTGGGGCTTGAATACCTATCCTAAACAGGACTGCATCACTCCCCTTGAATGCACTTTTGTCGAGCCCCCACTGCTAATTCCATTACGGCATTTGGCCCAGCCACTACCAACTGCACCAGCCGCACGAGACCCACTCTTCCATCTCAAGAACTGACTTCGTCACATGAGCTTTTTCAAGACCTGCAGAAGGATGAAACTACCCCTGACAGTCCATACCAAGTGGGCCAGTAACTCACGGGTCCTTGATTACCCCTACACCACAAACTCCAGATAGATATTCTAGGTCCCTTCAAAGTCACCTGCGTGCCGAATTGCTACTGTGTCATCATTAATTTTCACAGAGAAATCAGGGTATACTGCAACCGACGTGTCTGCTGGTATAACTCCATCAAAACTGACCAAGGCAACACTGACACCAAGGAAACCCAAAGTCCATCTTCTATCACCCCTGACTGCCCACAACCCCCTCACCCAAAACTCCAGTCATTCATCTGTCACGAAATTCACTACCCTGTCTTCCCTACCCCACCAATAAACTTCTCTCCCCTCCCATCACCACCTAATCCCGCACCCAGTCAATGATCCCCGGCTCACCAGGCCTAACCCTCATCTCCATCACCAAACTCATCCACCCCATAATCCTCCAATCGCCAACCCTCATCCTCACCCTGCTCCCCTCATCTCTGATCCCACCCTCAAATTCCCCATCCCGACCCTCAGCCATCCAGCAACCCTAAGCACTTTCCCGTACCCCTTCACATTAATCTCATACCCACAGTAACCCATTATCCTTACAATAATTACCACCACAATCTCGCCCATCCTCATGTTAACCTTCACCAAGCCCTAAATCATCAATTAGCCCCTCATCCTCATCCACACATCTATCAGACAGGCCAAGCCACGTTCCCATCTTCACCAGATTAAGTTGCCAATCCCGACCTATTTTACCCCCAGCTATCATCAAAACCTCACCCCACCACCACACCTCCTCTCTGGCCCCAACCACAAAGCATATCCCATCCACAATTCAAGATAATTAAAAAATAAGGCCATGAACTAGCACAAGTTCCATCCAGCCTGTCCCCTTACCAGCCAACACCCAGATCACTAATGCCTTCGCAGTCCCAGCAGGTGACTTCAAGTGTGACCCCAGGTCAAAGGTCACTACTGGCTTGCAGCCTCCACTGCAGCCACAACCTTTGCCACCATTGCCTCTCTCCAGTTATACCCAACCCACGCCAACCTGTTACGCCTTCTGGATCTCCAATGCCAGATGCAAGAAAAGAATCCAGGGGCCTCAACAACTACTACACCTACTCAAAACCTACCACCAGACAAGCTCCCTCATCCTCATCAGAAACCCAAAGAGGAGGCCAGACGAGAGGTCCATAGCATGGCACTACACCTTGCAGGACCTCATGCCAACCATGGTCACCAACAAAGAAGAAATGTTTGTCCTCTAGCCATAAGGATGTGGATTAAAGGATGATGTAGGTGGTGAAATGTCCAGGATGAAGCCACGCACCACAGGACCGGCTCCAGCTACCACGGGAAATCACTGACAAGGAAATGGGAAGCAGTCTCGCCCTACCGCCAGGCTCGCTACTATACGAGCTTCCAAGAGGGACACAGGAACTGCACACGTCACCACTAGCCATCCCTCTCACCCTGAGCCACAGCCCATCTGCCGTCGTGACCAGAGCCCTAAGTACTGCCAATAGCCAGAGCTCTTCAGTACAGTACTGGCTCCATGCAGTAGTAAGGAGAAGGCTCGATGACTCTCCCACTCCAGTTTGGCTCGACGTGAACCACAGACATTGGCTCATTATGACACACCAAGGGAGTTGTCCCATTGTGACTCCATGCATTCCCCAGTTGAACTGGCCCAATGCAGTCTAGTTCTGAAGGTGGAGAATGAGATATCTAGTTCTTCCTAACGACCTGAAGGGAACAGATTTTAGTGTGTGTTGTTCCCAAGTGGGCTATCAGAGAGGTTAGGAGGGTTCTGAGAAAATCAGGACAGCAAGGTGGCATATTGTTGTTGCCAGGATCCCTTTTCCAGGTGTGGGGGGAAGGGGGCTGAGGGGGCATGTAAGAGGGAACACAAGGGGTGGGGTCACTCCTGGAATCGTGGTATCTTGCAGCAGTCGGTCTTGGTCAGGAACACTTTGTGACTTCAGTGTTGAACTGCATCGAGCTAGGATAGTAGTGGAGGAAGGGCGCTGTGGTTGATCTAGAGCTGAACTGCGTCAAGCCAGTCCAGTAAGGGGTGACACTGTGACTGCTCTGGAACAGAACTGCATCAAGCCAGTTCAGTTGGTGAGGGGGAACATTGTAGCCACTCTGGAGCTGAACCACGTTCAGCCAGTTCAGTATGTGAAGAGGGACATCATGGGAGCTCTGGAACAGAATTGTGTTGAGCCAGTTCAGTAGGGACATCAAGTAGGTCTCGGCTCATGATATGTCATGGCCATTCAGGAACAGAACTGTGTCGAGCCAGTTCTGGTGAGATGTCGCACTGAGTCAATATCTGGTCAGAAAAGCATTGAGCCTTCCCTGGAGTACCACCTTGAGCCAGTACTCAACTGACAAGCTTTGGGCATTGCAGGATTTGGGGCTCTGGCTGCGATGGTGGGTGTGTTGTGGTTTGGGATGAGAGGGGAGTCCAGTGGCAGTGTGAGCTCGGTCTCTATACCCTTCATGCTCTGACGTTCGTTATGGCAGCTATTCTGGTAGTGGAGTGAAGCTGCCTCCCATTCCTGAGATGGTCTTCTGTGGTAGTTGCTGGAGCAAGAGCTGAGGTAGGTAACCTCGTCCTGGGCATTTCATTACCTTTGCCGTTTATTAAGCCACATCTTCGTGGTATGAGGTCGAATGTCTTTTCCTGGTTCGTGACCTTGGTTGGCATTAAGTCCTGCAATACCAGGCTTTGGATCGTTCATCTGGTTTCCTCTTTGGGTCTCTGACAAGAATGAGAGAGCTTGGTTTGGGGTAGGAAGTGAGGAGATGCAACAAGTGTTGAGGCCCCTGGATTCTCTTCTTGCATCGAGTGTGGAAAATCCGAAGAACATGGTGGTGTGGGTTGAGTGTGGTTTGAGAGAGATGGCAGTGATGACTGTGGCTGTGATGGAAGCTAGAAGGTGAATGGTGACCCTTGACCCGGGGTCAGGTTTGAAGTCATTTTTTGTGGATGCAAAGGTAGCAGTGGGATGGGTGTAAGCTGGCCTGCGGATAGACAAAGTGGAACTTGTGTTAGTTACTGATTTTATGGCTGGACTCTCGTGAGTTGTGGGCTGGGTTTGGTTTGTGGTTGGGGTGGGAGGGGAGACGGGGTGGGGTGGGGTGACAAGTTTTCAGGGTATTGGAGGGCTATATCTGTTAGGTGGTTTGGATTGCCGTCCTGATCTGGTGAAGGTGGGAATGCAACTTCTGTCTGATAGGATGAGGATAAATGACTAGTTGATGATCTGGTGCTTGGGAAGGATAGATATGAGGTTGGGCAAGGTTGTGGTAGGGGTTGTGGTAAGGGTGATGGATGATCAGAGGCATGAGATGAATGAGGATCGGTAGGTGAAAGTGCACGAGGTGGAATGGAGTCTGAGAGTTGGGATGGCAGATCTAAAGGCAGCGTCACACTGGGTCAAAAGTGGCTCACAGGTGAGCAGCTTTTATGAGGCAAAACGGCTAGCAAAGTCAAGTTGTCGTCACATGCATGTGTTTTTGCGAGCTGAAACAACTAGCAGTGTTGTCTGCCTTGGTGTCTCGTGGTCATTTGTAAACAAACCACCATGGAGTACCCACTCCCTTTTCCTCAGCTTCTGCAACTGCCTCACGTACTTCAGCACAGCAACTCCAGAGCCACAAGGCAGTCTGATAGAGTATTCCTCGCTGCAGGAGCCTTATCGAATATTGCCCACAATCTAATTTCTACCTGTTGTTAGGAAACAAAACAGACGACGTGTTCAAATATTAATTCATGTCACAAGAAAAAAATAGAAATGAATAAAAACCACGAAATTAAATTACATTTACTTAACAATTTTAGTTAAAGTTTCCTTCTGTGAATAACAGAATATTTTCTCACCAGTTACAAAATTAATATAGGCTCATTTGAGTTCTAATCCCACCAACTATCTGTGAGCAAATATTGTTATCCATTTCGCCTCACAAGCGAAATCTCGCTCACCTTGGTCAGTTTGGCTTACGGCTCACAAAACTGGTTCGCATGTTAGCCACTCTTGTTCCAGTGTGACGCCACCTTAAGTGTGTAGTAGAAGGTGAGAGAGGGGGTGAGGATGAGAGTTGGGAGTTAGGGGATTGTGGGGTGGATAGGTTGAACGGTGAAGATGAGGGTGAGGTCTGGGGAGGTGAGGATGGGTAGTTTTGTGCAGAATTTGGTAGTGGTGGTAAGAAACAGAAGTTCATGGGTGGGGTGGGGAAGACAGGGGTACTGGATTTGTGGGTAGCAGAAAGACTGGGGTCATGGGAAATTGAAGGTGATGGGGGTAGAGTCTGGGTTTCCTTGGTGTTTGTGTTGGTTTGGCTGGTTTTATGGGGGTTACATGGATGGACATGTCGGTTGTGGTATACCCTGGTTTTGTGGTGAAAATCAAAGACGACCTGATAGTAATTCAGCACGTGTAATTTCAAAGGGACCTAGAAACTTGGTCTGGAGCTTGTGGTCTAGGGACAATCCGGCAACCATGATTTGTTGGCTCATTTGGTAGGGATTGTCTGGTGGACTCTTGTCTTCTTGTAGGTCTTGGCAGTGTTGCATGTGCTGGAGTCGGTTCTTTAGGTGGGTGAGCAGGTCTTGTGTGGCCAGCGCAGTTCGTGGGGGCTGGGCCAGAGTCATAATGGGAGTAGCAGTGGGGGTTTTCAAAAAATGCATTCACAGGGGGATGATGCCATCCTAGCTGCCTGGGACAGGTGTTCATGCCCCACTGTATGATCTTGACTAGAGATGGTCAATCTGTCATGTTGAGTGCGACTAACCTGGTTCTGAGTTGGCTGGTGAGGCTTCAGTGGCTATTCTTTCACAAATGGAGTTCCCTAGGGGATGGTATGGGGTTGAGTGGGAGATGTGTATCCGAATGGCTTGGATAACTGTCCCCAAAATTATTCAGAGAACTCTGGGGTGTTATCAGGATGGAGCGCTTGTGGAAGGCCGAGGTATGGAAAGACGTCGGTGACCAGGGCTTTGGCAACGGCTGTGGCAGTGTTGCCTAACCTGACAGGAGATGATGAACTTAGAATAAGTACCGACGAATGTTACAATAAATCGGTTCACTGACTTGGTTGGATGAAACCCCATCACATCTTCTGAAAGCTATTGCCATGGTTTGGTGGCCGTGAGGTGCCCTGTTGGCCCTGATGTCCAGGAGATGTCTTTCCTTAAGACTCAGGCTCTGCAGGCTTCGACGACCCACCTGGCAACGGGTGATGGCTAGGGTGTCCACTAGACATCCTTAAAAACTTTAAACAGTTTTAGCTGGCCGAGGTGGATCCTGTCGTCGGAGTGTAGATGGATCATGATGTCCTCGACCTCGGTGGGGTCGATGATGATGTGGCCTGAGGGAGCATATTGGCGGTCCCCTATATGTTATAACATTTTGAAGGTGTGGATTGGCATTCATTTTGGTCTTTCTTTAGTTTCCCACTGCCTCAGTATAGAGTTTTCTGTGAAGAGGTGTGGTGTGTTTTCTGTGTTTCTGTGAGCAATTTAAGGGGGAGTCTTGACAAGGCATCTGCATTGGTATGCAGTTTGCCAGGGTGGTATATGATGTCAAAGTTAAACTCGAGGGTTTCTCACCATCTGACTAAGAGTGCATAGTTTGTTTGCGATCTCCACAGCCATTGTAAGGACTGGTGGTCCGTGATGATTGTCAGTGGGGTCCCCAAGATGAGGACTGTTAGTGCTTGAATGCCCACATTATGTCTAGGTATTCACGTTTTATGGCTATGTAGTTTGCTTCGGATGGGTTTAGGGTCCTGTTGGCACAAGAGATGATGTGCTCCTTCTCCTTCCGAATTTGAACAAGGACAGCACCTATTTCGATCAGGGAGATGTCAGTGTACATCTGGAAAGGTTGCATGTAGTCAGGGAAGGCGACTATTGGCGCTGTGGTGAGGTGGTGTTTGAGTTTTTCAAATGCCTTGAGTCTGGGGGTAGTCCACTGGAAAGGTTCACCCTTCTTTGTAATATTGTGGAGTGGTTTGGCGATAGTAGCAAAGTTCTTGACAAACCGCCTGTAATAGGAGACCAGGCCTAAGAAGGCACGGACTCTTTTTATGGTGGGAGCTGGGGTTAGGTCTGCAATGGTGCAGAGCTTGTTGGGATCCAGAGTGAGCCCCTCGCGGGAGATGATATGGGCCAGAAATGCAACGGATTCTTGGGAAAGTTTGCAATATGACGGTGTGAGCTTGAGGCCGGCTGCTTTAATGCAGCTCAGCACCTGCCCTAACGGCTGGAGATGCTCCTTCCATGTCCGTCTGAACACAATAACATCGTCCAGGTAGGCCAGACATGTTTCTCAAGTTAGTCCATTAACCTGGAGAATGTGGTAGGTCTGTTGCAGAGGCCAAGGGGGAGGATGCTGAACTTGTAGAGTCATCCTCCACTAGTTTAGAAGGCCATTTTCTGTTGGTGTTCTTCTTGAATGGGTACATGAAGGTTCAAAGTGGAGATAAGGGGGTGGCATCTTTAATGGTTACGTCATTAAGTTGTTGATAGTCTAAGAAAAATCTTGTGGATTCGGTTTTCCTTTTGACCAGCACAACAGGGAAGACCAGGGGCTGGTCGAGGGCATCAAAATTCCTGCACTTAGCATTTAACCCGTCACGTCCCAAGCACTTTCGCACCTTCGACACCCCCCAGTCCCGAGCATTTTTGGAAAAAAAATTTTTTGGTAAAACCTCCGCTTTTGGTGAGAAACATTGAAAATTCATAAAGAAATCGCCCACCTGAGGTTTAAAATACTCGATACAGGTAGGAGTACCTCCTTACCTTACAGGGTTTTCTATCAGGCTGGCTGCAAAGAAAACGAGTTCTATGGGAGGATAACTATTCCACACCACTCATAAACGGTATTTATTTATTTATTTGGTACAATGTGTACTACGAGAGTATATTGGTTTTCAAACAGTAATATAGGCATTATAAGCATTGTTTCACTCACTAACTCATCACCATTCCTGACCTTTTGCCACATTACCTGATCATCATTTCTGACTGTTTCTTCCTCTAATGCTATGTAAACTTTGTCCTCCACATTGTCTTCGATTGGGGAATCACTCTGGCCCTGAATGTCTTTATCGGCCAGGTCACTGGTAACAGGTGAATTGCCAAGATAATGGGGGGGGGAGGTTATGCGGTGTAAGGCATTGTACCTGATTGGCATCTTGTAGAGGAATAGAGGAAGGTGTCCCGTGTATACGTACGAAAAATCACACGCGAAAATTGAAAATTGTGCAAATTAGGGACCTTGTAATTGCACGACGTACCAGTACGTCGTCAGGACTGGCAATGCATAATGTTGCAACGTACCCATACATCAACGGGACGGGCGGGTTAATGTACCTGGCGGCCATCTTTCTGACGCTGTAGCCTACTGGATTCTTTCTGAGCAATGACTGGAGTCTGGGGGGTCCCACAGCATAGATCTGGTGGTGTAGTACCTCAGTCCGGCCCAGATCTCCTGGATGTGGGGCAAAGACATCCTGGTAGCGGAGCAGCTGCTCCAACTCTTGTTGATGTTGTGGTGACAATAGAGGAGGGATTGGGGGTAGGGATGGGGCATCAATAGAACTTGGAGGCTTGAGGGGGGTGTTGAAGGTTTCCAAGTCTCCCATGACTAGGCCTTTGGGAAACGTGAGGAGTTCGTCAGAAAAAATTGGCGATTCTTATGGTACTGAGGTGGGGGGAAAGATTGCCAGGGAGATGAGGCAACTCATGGCAAAGGGTTGCTCCATCTGTGAAGAGAACAGCAGTGGGTGCTGGGCAGGGGCCCCCAGCAGCACCCAGGCTTGATGGTGGAGTTGGATGGTGGTTGTGTTTTTGGTGACTGGTCATCGTTTTTTTGTTGACCTGTGTAACTACGTGCAGGCTGGCCATGGGGTTGTGGGTCCGAACAAGAGGGGCTGGTGATGGCAGTCGATAGTGTCTCCCAGTTTTTGTAACAATTCCAACCCGAGGTAGCCATCATAAGTCATACACCTTGAGTCGAAGATGATGAACGGGTGGTCAGTGTAGACCGATGGATCTGGGGCGATTGTCTTGAGGGGAAGAGTTTTGCCTCTCAGGGCCAGCGGTTCATCCCCTGCCACAATCAAGTCAGTGGACATGGCTTGAAGGTTTTTAAAAATCGCCTGCCTTTTCATACAAAACCGAGTGTACAGGCAGGAATGCATGGTGCCCATGTCCACTAGGAGCCTCACAGGGACTCTGTGAAGCCTAATCTTTGTGTAGACAAGCATCTTAAGCTTGGTGCTAGTTGCCCCCATCAGGATCAGAACCAACAAGGGAGGACCTGAAAAATCCAGCCCAGCTTTGGAGGACTCGGTTTCTTCCATCCCATCATCTATGTAGGTGTTAGATTCCGCAATGACCTCTTTCTCAGGATGCAGTCCTGTGTCGTCTTCCCAGGCATCAATGTTGGCAACACGATGCTGGAAGGAACGGGGCTTTTGTGTTGGGATCCAGCAGTAGGACCGGCTGCACCGAGCTTTAATATGTTCAGGTATATCGTGCAGGGCACAGGAAGCATTACAAGCCTTGAATTCCCATTGGTTAATCAGGATGAGGCTGTCCTACCGTGTCTGTTTTCCTTGTGGAGACAGGGAGACTCTGGGATAGGACAGGCGGTTATGAGTCTGCCAGTCCTCTGTCTTCCGGCTTGGTTGGGTGGGGACGCAGTGTACAACTCCAATCTGCTTATTTTTGCTTGCGTGTGCCGCCAGTAGTTGTCAGATCATAATGATGCCCCGGTCGAATCCTTTAGTGTCATGGATTGTGAAGTGTTCCCTGACGATGCCAGGTAGGATCTGCATGAGGTGCGCAAATATGTGCCAATTCCGTTGTTCCTCTACTAACTGGGCGTAAAGGGACATACTGAATTTTCTCAAGTACACGAGTGTAGCGTCCAGATCTCCCTTGAATTAGACATTGTTTAATTCTGAGTGTGACAATCAAACCGAGGGAAGGTTGGACGGCGTCAGTCATTATTCTAGTGAACTGTGCCCATCATAGGGTCACATTAATTTTCCCTGCTACCAGGGCAACCGACTTGCCTAGATGAGGCAGCAATGCCACAATTTTCTGTGCGTCCTCTTTGTAAACCAAATCCAACACTGATTTGACCATTTCCATGTAAGTTGTAATGTCATATAGAGTTCTGGGTCATACTTGGGTATGGGGATGTGAGGCCTTTAAGTTGCCACCATGACGTTTGTGCTACCATGTAACTATCCATTTCAGAGGCGGAGTTGCGCTGTTTATCGCAAATATCTCCTAAACGAATCGTTGGATCAGTATGGTATTTCAACACACTACTTTTGACATCCGGGCCTAATTTATGACCCTTAAACCATATTGCTATTTATGTTATGTGAGGAGTTTACTCGTGAAAAATAACAGAAAGTCGACTAGTCATGTTGACGCATTCGAAGGAAGGTATTGCCCCCCCAACACCCTCCCAAACTATTCCTTAACTACCCCTACTTCTCCCCCTTCTCGTCCTCGTTATCCCTCCTATTCTCCCCGAGCTCCTCGCCTCCTTCATCACTCTTGTGTCCCTCCCTCATTATCCCAGCACTGTATTATAATGTAAGAATGTTATGTAGTTGTAGACGTATTGATATGATTATTTGCAATGGATGCAAGTCGTATTTCGCGTAGAAAGTACTGTACATCAGGATGATTACGTACATGTAATAGAAGCTATGCCTATATGTTTGCAGTGTTTATGGCCAACCATTGAAATTCACGAACTACAAATTGTATCACTTGTTGCCTGAACGTTCTCGGAGAAGTTATTACTATTATTACAATACTGTGTATTCATCCTAAAATGTCAACATGGTCCAGTTGATATATATTGTTTTACCTGTCTCTATGTATATTATTACAAAATTATAAACTCCAATGCTATATTGTATATGATGCATAATATTCATTAATATATACATACATACATCGTCATTTTATTGTAAATACTATTACATACATATTATGTATGCAATTAGAATGAGAAAAGAAAACGGAAGTGCAAAGATGGGAGAGGGATGGTGTGACTGGGAGTGAAGAGGGAAACGGGGAGGGGGTGAACGCGATATTGGGGGGTAGGGAAGGAATGGTCAGAGGGTTGTTCAGGGTGTTAGTGGAGGAGCTACCCCACACAGTCGCACTCGTCCGATTTTGTATAACACCTTAGATTTGATGACTGGATTAGGCTTAATATCCTTCAGTAAACTCCTAATGTAACATATGTAGCAGTATGGTTTAAGGGTCATAAATTAGGCCCGGATGTCAAAAGTACTGTGTTGAAATATCATACTGATCCAACGATTCGCTTAGGAGATATTTGCGAAAAACAGCGCAACTCCGCCTCTGAAATGGATAGTAGAGTGAACAGAGCTCTGCTTTGCCTTTCCTCCATATTTAGAACCACCACTGCCACCCACCAGTGTTATCTATCTATCTATATACCTAGGCTGCTTCCCCCAAGGAAAGGGAGGTACCCGAGACAGGACGACACACTCCCCAATTACTCATCCATTCAAACACATTCATTCGCATCTTAGCCCCAAGGGGAGAACGGACAGATCCTCACTGCACCACACCGCACAAGGGTCAACTGCGCAATGTAATCAGTGACATCCGCAGCAGGGCCCGACAGCAGAGCTGGTTTACCCCTGCCACATCATAACAGACCCATCCCCTTACCCGCACCTGACCTGACTAGCTGATCAGACCAAATGCGGGAGAATATCCCCTCAGGGCTGCGTCATCACTTATTCATTCACAATTTCTCTCCATTTATTTCTGTCATGCACAGCCACTCTTCCTTGCTCAACAGACATCCCTCTCGCATCCAGTGCTCTCTTCACAATGTCCATCCGTCCTATTCGTGGTCTTCCTCTCAGCCTTACACCTCTCACATCAGATCTAGTTATCTTTTTCACCAATCGCTCATTATCCATTCTCTCCATATGCCCAAACCATCGCAACACCCTCTGCTCAACTCTACCAGCCATCTCCCGAACAACTCCAGTTCTCCTTCACACTTCATCATTTCGCACTCAATCCATATGCGTCACTCCACACTCCTCAGACACCTCATCTCCATTACATTCAAACTTTTCCTCTCTGCTACACCCATATTTCATGTTTCAGCCTCATATAACGCAGTTGGTACCACAACACCCTCATACAACCTTCTCTTTACATCCATTCTCAGCGAACGACATCTAAACACTTTTTTCATTCCTCCCAGCACCTTTCCTACTTCATTTATTCTAAACTTCACTTCTGCATCTATTCTTCCATCCACAGCAACATGTGACCCTAGATATTTAAAACATTCTACCTCCTCAAGCAACTCGCCATTCAAAGCTATATTCATCCCCCTACCATCTACCAACCTCGTACACTTCATCACTTTACTCTTATTCTCATTTACTTTCAGTTTCCTCCTTTCACACACCCTTCCAAACTCCTCTACCAACTGTCTCAATCTCTCCTCTGAATCAGCCACCAGTGCAGTATCATCTGCATACAGCAGCTGCTTCAGATTCCACTCTCCACCATCAACATTCACCAGACTCAGACCTCCACCTAAAACTCTTGCATTCACCTCCCTTAAAACACCATCCATGTAAATATTAAACAACCAAGGCGACATCACACATCCCTGTTGCAGCCCCACTCTCACAGGAAACCAGTCACTCACAGCATTTCCCACTCTTACACACGCTCTACTATTTACATAAAAACTTTTCACCCCTTTTAGTAACCTACCATCAACTCCATACAGTCTTAAAACAGTCCACAAAGCCTCCCTATCAATTCTATCATACGCTTTCTCTAAATCCATGAATGCCCAAAACACATCCTTGCCTTTTGCTAAATACTTTTCACACACTTGTCTCACAGCAAACACCTGATCCACGCATCACCTCCCTCTCCTAAAGCCACACTGCTCTTCACCAATCACTCCCTCTGTACCCTCTCTAACTCTCAAAATTAACACTCTACCATAAACCTTACCTACAACACTCAACAGACTTATACCCCTAAAGCTAGTACATTCATATTTATCACCCTTGCCTTTATACAACGGGACCACACAAGCACTTGCCCAGTCAATTGGCACCATACCTTTCACAAAGCACACATTCAACAATCTTACTAACCAGTCAACAATGGTCACTCCACCACCTTCCAGGCATTCCACAGTACACCCATCCATACCTGCAGCTTTCCCTGTTTTCATCTCCTTTACTGCCTTCTCCACTTCCTCCTTCGTGATCAAAGAATCATTCAACTCTCCCAACACATTTATTCCTTGCACCCTTCCAAATGCCACAATCTCAGCCACCCTTTCCTCCTCTACATTTAACAATCTTTCAAAATACTCTGCCCATCTCTTCCTTACTGCATCCATCTCAATTAACATCCTTCCATCCTCTGCTTTTACTCGTTCTTCCTTCCCAGACTCTCCCTTTCGCACCCTTTTCACCTCCTTCCAAAACATTTTCTTATTCTGTTGAAAATTCTCTGTAAGCCGCCTACCCCAACTCTCATCTGCTGCCGCTTTAGCATCACGCACAACCCTTCTCGCCCTATTCCTCTTTTCCTTATACCTTTCATATGACATCTCATCCTTCCTCTGCAGCCACACTTCATATGAGCGTCTCTTCTCAGCCACAGCCATACTTACTTCCTCACACCACCATTCACTTCCTTTTCTTACACCACCACCCACACGTCTCACACCACAAACCTCTTTTGCATGCCCCACCACAGCACTCTTAAACAACTGCCATTCCTCCTCCACACTGCCATTTTCCTGATCTTTCACTGCGTTCCACTCATCTTTCAATTTCTCCTGATACTCTATCTTTTTCTCTCTTTTATCCAACTCACTCACTTTCAAAACCTCCCTGCCACCAGTGTTATGCTGGTCCAAATTGTGTTTATCTGGATTCTTCTAAACAGGAAGGAAAACACAAAACGCACGTATGGTACACTCTAATAGTACAGGGTGAATACACAAACTCCGTGTGGCGGGATTACAGGTTTATTACGACTCTCACTCTGATTACAACATGATTACAATAAGGCCTTAAACATACAGAGACATACAGATCATGTAAATGAATTGGTCAGTTGGGAATATGTGTCTTACTAGGGGACCTGAAGGGACTTCTAATCCAAGAGTCTCTAGGGACTGCTGCCTGATCTAATATACACCGGAATAAAGGGATAGACCCGGGAAGTGAGTTTACATCTGTGTTATTCACTGTGTATTTTAAGACAAGAGGCCAAAGGGAAGAGACTATTACTCTAGTTCTGAAGGTGGGGAACAAGGTATCTAATTCTTTCCAAGGACTTGAAGTGGACACACAATAGTGTGTGTTGTTCTCAAATTGGGCTATCAGAGAGGTTAGAAGGGACCCGAGAAAATCAGGACAGCATTGTGGTTTATTGTTGTCATTGGGATGTCCTTTCCAGGTGTAGGGGGAACGGGGCTGAGGAGGCGTGTAAGAGGGAATACAAGGGGTGGGGTCACTCCAGGAATCGTGGTGTCTTGCAGCAGTTGGTCATGGTCAGGAATACGTCGTGACTCCTCCAGTGCTAAGCTGCATCGAGCCAGTTCAGTAGTGGAGGAGGGACGTCATGGTAGATCTGGAGCTGAACTGTGTCATTCTAGTAGGTAAGGAGTGATGTCGTGATTGCTCTGGAACAGAACTGCGTCAAGCCAGTTCACTAGGTGATAGGGAACTTTGTAGCCACTCTGGAGCTGAACCGCATTTAGCCAGTTCAATAAGCGAGGAGGGACATCGTGGCCGCTCTGAAACATAATAGCATCGAGCCAATTCAGTAGGGACATCATGTAGGTCTCGGCTCATGATACATTGCGGCCGTTCAGAAGAACTGCGTCGAGACAGTTCTGGAGAGACATTGTGTCAAGCCAAAGCCTGGCCAGAGAAGCACTGAGCCTTCCCTGGGGTACCACCTCGAGCCAGTACTCGACTGATGGGCACTGGCTGTTTGCAGTAGTTGGGGATCTGGCTGCGACAGTGGGTGTGTTGTGGCTCTGGGTGAGAGGGGCGTCCAGTGGCGGCATGAGCATGGTCTCTACGCCCTCCTTGTTCTGACTCTTGCATGCCAGCTATTCTTGTGGTGGAGCTTAGCTGCCTCCCATCCCTGAGACAGTCTTCTGTAGTAGTAGCTGGAGCAGGAACTGCAATAGGAAGCCTAGTCCCGGGCATTTCAAGCAGAAATGTAATATTACAGGACCACTGAAATGGTGGGGTTGCCCTTAATGAATATTTTATTTCCATATGTGATAAGTAAAACAATACTGTACATGCTACATTATAACTGTGTTTTCTATTTGTATTAATTATGGTATATGACATTACTGTGATTCACAGTTTCACACAGCAGTGTTGATATTTAAGAGAAATGTGCTTTTTAAACAGTGCAGGAATGTGTTGAATTAGAGTCCACAGTGCCCTCTATCGGGTTAGAGCTTTTGAGAAGCACCCTGATGTTAAGACAGTCCCTTCTGCGAATATGCTGACGAATCAAAGGAGTTGGTCTTGGTCATGGAGTTAGCTGAAGGGCTGTCACAGACAGGAAGTCTGATGTAGCCTGCCAGTGGGTCACACAGAGAACATTACTAGTCACAGACGACAAAGTTGTCCCGATCTGTGGAGGAAGACACACACGTGGCGAAGGATGCAATGGCATATATGTTGATCCAGGCCCACCCCACCAAGGTGGGTAGGGAGGGAGAAGTCCGTGACATCCAGGGCAGCCAGCCGATCCTGGAGAGTGGTACGAAGACAGTGGAACTGTGGATGGTGCAGGAGGAAGTGGGCCACAGCTTCTTCCTGGTTACTGCACCACTGACAGTAGGGGTTGGGGAGAAGCTGCAGGTGACAAAGATGAGATGTCAAACCCACATGACCTATACGCAGGGAGATGAGGGCCACGTCCAGGACTCGGGAGGTAGGTCAGGTCCAAGGGTGGTCAGATAAGTCCAAGTGGCACAAACCCAGCACTTTGGTGGGAAGGATGGTATGAAGGACGTCATCCCAGGCCTGTTTGCATTATGTGGCTAAGAGCTGGTGCTGTGTGACCTCATGTAAAGGGAAAGATTCTTTATTGGGTAACGACAGGGCCAACCATGCTGCAGTATCCACAATATCATTGCTCCTGATGCCAACATGTGAGGGGATCCATTAAATTTCAAGGTCCAGTCATTCCGAAGAAGTCAATCCACAATGCTCTGGATGTTGTAAACTACAAAGCGTGCCGAGTGGGGTCTTAGGGAGGCGATGAGATGAAGAGCCACCATGAAGTGTACAAGACTGCCATATGCTGTGGCGAGCAAGATAACAAAATGTGCAGTGCCTTGAAAACTGCAAAGATTTCAGCTGTGAGGACATCATGGGAATCATCCAGGTGCCATGTCTGACAGGCAGAGAGATCCTCAATAAAAATGGCAGTGGCTGTGGCAACTGGGTTATATGCATGGGAGCCATCCATGAAAAATACGGTGTGCCCCGAATAGGTGGTATCAGCCATGCAATGAAAAAGTAAGGGGGCAAGGCAGCCACCCCAAGTCTTGTGGAAAGGTTTTGGAAGATCCATGGGTATCATAGGACAGGTCCTGCCACAGGGGGATAGGAGACACTGAATTCTCAGGCTGGCAGTATGGAGGAGGGAGGCCTAGTGAGCGATGTGCCAAGTAAGTACACAGCAGGAAAGGCTGCCAGGACTTAATGGGCCAGGAAGAAGGATCCGGTGAGATGCCTGCCTTCGAGGAGAGGTCAGAGAGTGGGTGGTCAGGTGGAGAGCACTGAATGGTAAAGAAGTGCTGGCATGTGAGCATCAGTCTGGTGTACTGAAGGGGGGTGGGTGGAAAGTCCTCCCTCTGCCTGGAGGGACAAGGCAGAAGCAGGGCAAAAGGCGCAGAGCAGTACGAAGAGCTGTGCTCTAGATGGTATCAAGCCTCTGTAGCTGGGTGGCAGATGCCAAGCCATATCTTAGCAGCCATAGCTAATCCTGTCTAAGATGGTCAACCGATAGTAATCCAAGAGGAGGTCTCTATTGGCCCCCCAGCAAGGTCCTGCAATACTTTTCATGATGGCATGCCTCTTTGCGCAGAATATCCTCAGGCATTCAGTGTGACTCCTCCACGTAAGAATAGGCCCATCCAGTTGAAGGCCTAGCAGAATGTGCTCACAGACAACAGGCCCAGTGGCAGAGTTGAGACTAATTACTGGAGATTATGGCATGTGACGGAGTGAAATTCATCACTGCACTCTTGTGGACATTGATGGCGAGACCCCGTTCATGAGCACAGGCCTCAAAAGTAGACGCAGTCGACTAAAGGTGTTGCTGTGCCTCCTCAAAGGAGGTACTCCTGAACATGATGGTCACATCATCAGCGTACATTAGGAAGGTAGCATGGGCAACCTAAGGGAGATCTGGCATAAAGACATTAAAAAAGGGATTATTTCCCTGAGCTAGACCTAGATAGATCATATATCCCTGCTAGGTGATGGGGGAGAGCTACATCTCCCAGCAAGGCAGCTACTGGGCAGGGCGCAAACTCTCGACCTTGCTGTCAGACATTGAAAAAAAAAAAAAGGGGGGGCTGAGAGTGAACCCCTGTGGAATCTCTCGCCAGATTGGGCAGGGATCTTACAAAGCACCACCCACTGACTCTACAATGTTATGCCCTGAGAGGTAATGCAACAGCCATGAAAGGGGAGGACCAAAGACCCCCAGGCAGTAAAGGTAGCACAGAATGCCACCATGAGGGGGTGGAGTCAAAGGCCCCCTTCAAGTCTATGAAGACAGTGATCATGAAGAGCTGCCAGCAATATGTGTGGCGAGAGCCCGTTCATGAGCACAGGCCTCAAAAGTAGACGCAGTCGACTAAAGGTGTTGCTGTGCCTCCTCAAAGGAGGTACTCCTGAACATGATGGTCACATCATCAGCGTACATTAGGAAGGTAGCATGGGCAACCTAAGGGAGATCTGACATAAAGACATTAAAAAAGGGATTATTTCCCTGAGCTAGACCTAGATAGATCATATATCCCTGCTAGGTGATGGGGGAGAGCTACATCTCCCAGCAAGGCAGCTACTGGGCAGGGCGCAAACTCTCGATCTTGCTGTCTGACATTGAAAAGATAAAAGGGAGGCTGAGAGTGAACCCCTGTGGAATCTCTCACCAGATTGGGCAGGGATCTTACAGAGCACCACCCACTGACACTACAAAGTTATGCCCTGAGAGGTAATGCAATAGCCATGAAAGGGGAGGACCAAAGACCCCCAGGCAGTAAAGGTAGCACAGAATGCCACCATGAGGGGGTGGAGTCAAAGGCCCCCTTCAAGTCTATGAAGACAGTGATCATGAAGAGCTGCCAGCAATATGTGTGGCGAGAGCCCGTTCATGAGCACAGGCCTCAAAAGTAGACGCAGTCGACTAAAGGTGTTGCTGTGCCTCCTCAAAGGAGGTACTCCTGAACATGATGGTCACATCATCAGCGTACATTAGGAAGGTAGCATGGGCAACCTAAGGGAGATCTGACATAAAGACATTAAAAAAGGGATTATTTCCCTGAGCTAGACCTAGATAGATCATATATCCCTGCTAGGTGATGGGGGAGAGCTACATCTCCCAGCAAGGCAGCTACTGGGCGGGGCGCAAACTCTCGACCTTGCTGTCTGACATTGAAAAGAAAAAAGGGAGGCTGAGAGTGAACCCCTGTGGAATCTCTCGCCAGATTGGGCAGGGATCTTACAGAGCACCACCCACTGACACTACAAAGTTATGCCCTGAGAGGTAATGCAATAGCCATGAAAGGGGAGGACCAAAGACCCCCAGGCAGTAAAGGTAGCACAGAATGCCACCATGAGGGGGTGGAGTCAAAGGCCCCCTTCAAGTATATGAAGACAGTGATCATGAAGAGCTGCCAGCAATATGTGTCATGCACCAGATGTTCCATATGACACAGGACGTCCAGGGTGTCCCAACATGGCCTGAATCCACAATGTGCCCCAGAGAAAAGGCTGTGGGACTGTAACCACCAGGAGAGCCAATGAGCAACTATTTTCTCCGGTAGCTTCCCCACACAGGACAAAAGCACGATGGGTCGATATGATGATGAGCGGTACCCCATCCTTCCATATCCCTGGGAATTTCCCAGCATGCTAGCTTAGATTAAAGATGGACAGAAGGGGGTCATGTAAGCTAGGAGGCATGTGCAGGAGAAACTCATTAGCCACCATACCCGGACCAGCCACTCTGCCGGAGTGAAGGGAGGACAAGGCATCATGGAACTCCATGCCAGTGAAAGGACAATCAAGGCCATGGCCAGGGGGAGACTATATTCTCCATTGGATGGCAAAAGAAAACAGGGGTGCTTTAGGAAGGGCTGGGGGAATGCTGAGCTGTGACCCAAAGAAGGATGCCAAGATCTCAACTTTAGAGAGGTCATCTAGTAAGTCCACACCATCCTGGTGCAGCAGGTAGTACATCATTGGTCCACCTGGTATGGCCAGTAAAAATCTCCAGGAGCAGGAGCAGGAGGTGGTGGAGAGGCTAGAGCAAAAGGAGGACCAGGCTTCCCACTTTTCAGTCTTGATTATGCGCCTACACTTTGTATTAAGCCTCTGGTAACAGTCTAACAGTCTCCCAATGCTCATGGGTGGGATGTCAGTTTCAGGCCCTGCAGGTCTGGCAGCAGGCCTTTACTGCTGCGGAACGCATGCCTGACCGCCATGATACCCCAGAGTGGCTGATGTAGCAGTGGGCAGACTGACCAAATACTTGACGGCCAGCCTCCACTAATATGTTCGAGAAGTCCTCGGCAGTTAAGTCCTGAGGGCCCCATTGACCAGAGAAGCATGCAGAGATGGCAGAGGCGGCACCGAGGGTGACTTGCCTGCAAGGACTTAGGTGACAAGGACGGATACCTGATGAATACTAGAAGGTGGCCACTGCCTATGTATGGCCCCATATGGGCCTCAGGATGATGAAAAGTAGTGTTGCCCAAGCAGATGTCCAGTCCCGAGATACTACCACTGTAAGGGTCGAAATGTGTGTGGAGACCAGGAGGGGTGAGAAGGCTGTAAAGGGTAGACTCCAGGAGCACCTGGAAGAGAGAGGAGCCCTTGTTTTGGGGGGTACCAGCCATGTCTGGGTCCCAGTGGCAATGATGGACACTGAAGTCCCCCATTATAAATGAAGGGGCTGGCATCTGGCACAAATAATGGAGGAACTCACCACTGGTAACATCCTGGCAAGGGTTGTAGCACAGGAGAATGGACACCCATCCTGACATGAGGGCCCTTCTTATAGCCAGGACCTCCTTACGGCCTATAGGACGTGGTGTGAGGGCCAGACACACACTTTGCAGATCCTCTTGAATTGCCAGCAACAGGCCTCCACCTCACCAGTGAGGGAAGTCACACCTGTATTTTTTTTTTTTTTTTACATGTCCGACTCTGGGCAAAGGCTCAGGGCCTATTTCTTGGAGGCAGTCACCTATCCCAAGGCCCAGTAGTCCTCCTACACCTCCACATATCACCACTTCGGCACTAACACCCACCATCCATATTGAATACATGCTAGAGCTGTCTCATACAGGACTGGTGTGTTGGTGTTAGATAACCCCCCAGGTGGGGTTGCAGGTGAGGATGGAGCCACGTCTCACTGACTACCAATACACTAGGGTGATACTCCTCCAATAGCACCTAAAAATCCTGGGTCTTCCAGAGTAAGGACCATGCATTCCAGAGCAGGACACTGAAGGGTCCCAGGCCTGGCATGATAGTGACAGCAGTAAGGACAGTACCCTGGGCCAGAGGAGGGTGCAGATGACAATGAATGACAGCCTCTGCTGGCGCAATTGCAGAGCCTCAGAAAGGAGACCAAAGAAGGCTGGCTCACATTCAGAAGTGGGAGAGATGGCCGGGGAGGATGGATGAAGGCTGGGAGCTGGGGTGGAGACCTGCATCAGATGAGTGACTGGCTGGTGATGAAGAGGCGATGACTGGGTAGACTGGACAGGAGGGTTGTTTGCAGAGGCCGGGACCACCAAGTTGTCATTATCCTGGGCCACGTCTGGGGTAGAGGGGCCGCAAGATCTGGCCAGGCGTGGAGCATGTTGAGGTCGAGGCTGACCTGACTTGGAGCAAGAGATATCATGAAGCACAATGCCAACAGGGAAGGTGGGGTTGGGACGTCAACCTGGTCAGTGGAGCCCTCCTGGCCCAGGTCTTCCAGTGGGGCAAAGTGGTTACATCTCTCACCTTAGGGTCCTGAAGGGGCAACGTGGTCGGTGGTGTGGGACGTTGAACCAAGGGCTGAAGTAGATGAAGCTGCTTATTGACATCTTGGGTGGTTGATGCACCCTTGCACAGCCCATCAAGGATCTTACTTGCCTCCTTATAAACCGGACAATGCTTGGACACCACCCTGGGTCCCCTTCCACACATGTAGTGTAATGGGGGTCCATAAAAGCCCATGTTGCCTACAGGCAAAGTGGGGATCCTCTGTTTGGCTCAGTGGTAATATGTGAGTGTTTGAAATGTGATGGCCTGAGAATGAATCTTGGTCAGACCAGTGATTAATTTGTTAAGTTCCAGTTCGGTTATTACATTGGTTGGCAGCTGTTTGGCATAAGGCGAGGCTTGGAGGACAGTGATGTTGATTAGCTGACAGCATCCTAGTCCTTACATCCCAGGGATGAGCTGTTCGGTGTAGTTCGTAGCATCCCCAATGGTGGCCTTCGGTGCTACAGGACGGTTTGTACAAAACTCACCAAATTAATCACCAAGGGGAGAAGAGAGTGATGTAATGGGGTCTATAAAAGCCCACACTGCCTAGAGGCAAAGCTGGGATACTCTGTCTCAGTGGTAATGTAATGACGGAAAATTTTAGGATACTACCACCGTCAATATAATGCTGAGAGTTAGTCACCAATAAATGACCCCAGTGTAATGAAGGGGACAATAGAAAACCACCAGTGTAATGCTGGGAAACTTTAGAGGTTATGGGAAAAGGGTAGCTCGATCTTATTTAAGAATTTATGGGAAATGAGTTAGCGTGATCTTATTAGAGGGTTTATGGGAAATGTGGTAATGTGAAACTTTTGGAGAGCATGTGAGCCTTTAGATATTAAGCACACTTTGCGGGCCACTCAATCTCGTTTGTACCATACCACTCCTTAGAGGATAGCAAAGTTCAAACTAGTAATAACTTAACCTAAGATTAACTAAGCACTAAGAACTGAGACAGATTACTCTTCAAACAGGGAGTGAACCCAAACGAAATAATAATGAGTATCTACAACACAAGAAATATGAAACTTTAAAAGCTAAACTATTATTGAAAGAAAATTGTTACTGAAATACCAGCGTGGCGGGATAAACCCGACACCACCACCCCAGGAGGAGAGAATGAGGGGGTGATACCCGCCCCACAAGGAGACAACAGAGGGGCTGAATTACATGGGCGGATGTCCAGGCAACAACGGCGCATCTCTGCCACCCGGCGCCCCTCTTCCGCGCAGCCAGACCACCCAGCAGTGTACGGAAAAAGTACACTACTCTCCAGCAGAGGGAATGGTCGCCAGAATTGGGGTGGGACTTGTGGTGGGAAGTTCCCAGGCACACCCTCGGATGCTGCTTCTGGATTGGCTCCACACCTGAGGACTCAGAAGGAGCCTCTAGGGTTGCTGTTCCCCTACCTAGGCTGAAGGAGGGCACGCTACATCGGAGCTGTGGCGAAAGCCGAGAGAGAACGTCTGACCTCTTCCTCCTGTTACAAGCACAACACCTTCTCATATGGAAGGAGAGAACACTCCGTTGGAACTGTGGTGAAAGCCGAGAGAGTACATCCGACCTCTTCCTCCTGACGTCCCTGGGACAAGTAACTCCAACCCGATGAAAGGAGGGCACGCTCCGTCAGAGCTGTGGCGAAACCCGAGAGTGTATGTCCGACCTCTTCCTCCAGACGTCTCCAGGGCAGGAGGCCCTAGTCCTACGACAGGAGTGCCCTCGCACCCCTGTTCCATGTAGGAGCACAGGCAGTGCCCGATAGGGCTGCCTGACAAAAGGAGTCCCCTCTGGCTCACCTCACCACCCTGGTGTTAGAGCAAGGTGTCACTCTTTCCAGCTCTCTCCTTGGAAGGCTGGAGTTTCTCCCCCTACAGGCTCCCCGCCTGAGTCTGGACCAGACAAGGCACGCCCAAATCCCGGAATCCAGTCCCTGCAGCCTGGGTCACCCCAGACACTGACGAGCTCCGCCAGGACCAAAGGCTGCAGCTCTACCCTGTCGGCCTCCCCCTGCAGCAAAGGCCGCAGTCCCCGGAGCCAGCGGACCTTCGTAGGTGCTTGCTGAGGCCGAAGGGCCTCCCCTGATGCAAGCGGGCCGCAGTTCTACCCTGACGGCCGCCCCAGACTGGGGTACAGGCCGCCCTACCTTGACGGCACCCTCCGCCCAGCCGACACTTGGGCCTGGCCTCCACCAGGACCTCCCCCAGACCCCAAAGACGACCAAGGGCCAACAGCATACTGCCAGACTTCTGTCCCTCTTTGGGCCCAGTCCCGAGAGCCCTGCTTCCTGCAGGGCCAACGCAGTGAGATAGCTGGCCCAGACGCTGCCCCATTACTTCTGGACTAGCGGCAACTCCATGAGCCCCACTCTTCTGCACAGCTCCCCGAACGGCCCGCCTCCCACTCCTGACCGCCACCTGGAGCTCCCTGCATAGGCCCTCTCCCCCTTGGGTCATGGTCTCCTCTCTGTCAGAACTGTGAGTGACAGGTCTCGGATTATATACCTCCCCAGTGTTGTGGACCCTCCCCCCTTGTTCAGTGAATTACCAGTGAACTCTACTCCTGTGTTTCTTTCCCCCTATCCCCCTACACAGTACACCCCCCCTTTTTAGTGTTCCCCCCCTTGCTAACGAGTTGAGCCCCTGTGAATCACGTACAGAGTATATAACCCAAGCCCCGGGTTGAGGCCCCCCCCCCCTTATTGACAGGACAACCTAGCCCTTATCACTTATGTAACACAGCAATATCTCAGTACTGGATCCTCCCCCTCCTCTCCTCCCTACCTCCTCCCAGTCCCACAGAAAGAAACCCTCCCTATCCTCAGTAAGCCCCTCACTCCCCCCACTTCCCTCCAGTGTGACCTACGGTATGTTCTCGGCCTGTGTGACGCGTATATAGAGGCTAAGTTAGCTAGGGACTGCTACTATTGTCACGAGGAGATGATGTATTAGCTTGGACCCGTCTATGTCACGCAAGCACCTAGGCTTAGGAGCTGTCCCTGTAGGTATACTGGGTTGTGTTATATGTATACTTCTTTGTGCTGATGTATTATCTATATTGGTGAAATATTATCTGTGATACTGTGAGGAAATAACCCAGACACAAGACAAAGATGCTGAACTAGGTGGACAGTGATTCAGACTAATATCAGTGTAAGGCATTGTGTAATTTCGACTATGGTCATAGAACATTATGTGTGTAATTGTTTCTCTATTAATATATTGGTGTATTCGTTCACTCGTGGTGTCTGTGTTTCCCTTCCTTGCTAGTGCTGACCCGGTCAGGAATTAAGGACCCAGAGTTGCACTGTAAATGGACCCAAGAAGTCGGGACACAGGACATGCAGCATAACACTGGTGGCTAGCAGTGGTTCTTGACCCGGCGGTAAAACGGCAGTAAAACGGCAAGGAACGAAAATTCCGCAACCATGGCAGCCAAACCACACGTGCAACTCCCAAACTTCAATACCGAACTCTACGATATACACACATATATGTCTATGATCAAAGCCATACTAGACAAGTATTGAGAATGATCGCAAAAAGATAGCAGTCACACTCCCCCACCTTGGAAAAATTGTCTCTAGCATAGCCACAAAAACAGTCTCGGAGCTGAAATAAGACAAATTTCAACAAATCGTGACCCAAGCTGTCATGCCCTCGCTAGGGAAAGTCGTCGCCTTCTCCCAGTTAGACGCATTAACTTACGACAGGAACTTGGATGACACCTTCATTCAAACGCGACATCTCATCGCCAATGCCTACCCGGAGGCAGATCCACAAACCCAGTACCAACATATGTTTAATATCCTCCTATGAATACTCCCCAAAATGGTCAGGGAACATTTTACCATTTACGACCCTACTGAGGATATTGACAAAGATATCCAGTTGGTGAGGTGCCTACTCGCCGCCCGCTCTGTGCCCCAACAGATAGGGGCAGTGAGCAGAATCCCCACCTGCAAGCCACCCTCCAACAAGCCCTGGACACCCACCCCACACCCGCTGCCCCAGGAACCTCCAGCCCTTCCCAGAGTCACGCACAACAGGAAGCAACCTACTCCCAGGAAAATGTCCAATCTCATCTCCATCAACCCCTAGGAGTTCACGGCATGCAGTCACCACTGCCCCATACACGATATTAGAGAGTAACTAAATGCCGCCCGGCGAAGAGCTGCTAACCAGGGGTGTCGCAAAGTGTCGGCCATCGAGGATGACCCGTCTGACGAACCTTCTCCACCCATAGAGGCCCCCGATGCCGACGAGGCGGACATAGGTGGCAAGAGGGAAGCCGCCTCACCCCAGCTGGATTTTTAGGACCATCCCCACACCTCCCCATGGTGGCAGGGGCCACATCACACAAGTGTCACCCCCTGGTCTACGACAAGGCCAGGTTAAACTGGGTGAAAGCTCGACTACTGGTTGACATGAGAGCAGCCAGGTCGTGCCTATACTATCACTTCTACTCCTGTCACGCCAGAGCCTTCGGCCCTCTCCTCCCCACCTTGGCCCAGCTCATGGATGCGGGGGACAACCCCCTGCCCATTCGTGGGTAAACTCGGGCTCTTCGTGTCCAAACTCACCAAAAAGCAACTGCCCAACTGCAGTAAGTTATATTTGACTCCTCCTGCCGTGCCCATGACGGGTATCTGGGGTTGGATCTGTTGCAGAAACTCTGGGGCAACATCGACTGTCACAGAAGGCGGTTATATTTCCATAAGGCACCAGATCCTGCCCCTCAAGCTCTGTGCATGTGCCACACCATAAACCCCCCTCCCCCCTTCCACCCCGCCCCCACCCACCTTCCCGGCTACATTATCCTCCACTGTAACAATTCCCCCACCACCACATGACATGGCTCCCTTTGCACTGACTCACTGGCACCCATGTAGTATTCTCCCCAGCTGCTCCAGTGGTCGCCATCACCTCCTACCTCCTTTCCCCTACCTTCCTCCCCCCGTACCTTGCTGCAGTCCGTGCAGCTAATCTCTCCACCTCACCCCTTGCCCTCCCCAAAGGTCTAGTAGTAGGCGAGATGGAAGAGGCGGAGCCCTGCGCCGCCCCCCCCTTGTCCCCTAACTCCCCGACCCTTCCCACACTCCCCGACCATCTCTCCCCTCAACAAACCACCGACCTGTGACTCCTCCTCCTGGACTTTCATGACATCTTGTTGGGACCCACCGACATTGGCCACACCACCATCCTGTCCCACAATATACACACGATGGACCCCCCCATCCGGCAACCAGCTCCTCACGCAACGGGCAGAGGAAGACCGGCAGGTCCAGGACATGTTTGATGCCGGTGTAATATCTCCATCCACCAGCCCATGGTCCTCCCGTCATCCTCATCAAAAAGAAAGACGTGACACTGAGATTCTGCGTGGACTACCGTCGCCTATATGATGTCACTATCAAGGACGCCACTCCCCTATCAAGGATCAATGACTCCCTAGATTCACTTTACGGGGACTCTTGGTTCTCCACCTTAGATTTACAATCGAGATACTGGCAAGTCCCCGTGCATTCAGAGGACCGAGAAAAGACCGCCTTCTCTACCATCAACGGGAAGCACTATGAATTCAACGTGCTCCTTTTCGGCCTCTGCAACGCCCCAGCAACATTCTCCCATCTCATGGAGTCCATCCTCAGCGGCCTCACCTGGGAAATCTGCCTTGCCTACCTTGATGGCGTCATCATATTCAGCAGGACCTGGCCTGACCACCTTCACCACCTCCACCAGGTTTTTTCCCGAATACATCACGCTGGGCTTACACTTCGGCCGTCCAAATGTGTTCTAACCCAGTGATCTGTCTCCTTCCTAGGATACGTCATATCAAAGGAAGGCATTGCATTGGACCCAGAGAAGCTCAGGGCCATAGCTGACCTCCCCCTGCTGCAAGATGCACATGACAGGCGCGCCTTTATAGGCCTCACCTCCTATTACCGGCGTTTCGTAAAAGGCTTCGCTACCATTGCCAAACAGCTCCATGATCTCACCAAGAAGGGGGAGCCATTCACCAGGACTGAGGAATGCCTACAAGCCTTCCGGACCCTCAAAGACAAGTTCATCACAGCCCCCGTAGTGGCATTCCCAGATTATATCATCCCATTCCACCTCTACACCGGCGTCTCACTGGTGGCCATAGCCGCTGTACTGGCACAGGTACAAGACGGCAGAGAGCACATCATCACCTGTGCCAGCCGTTCCCTCAACCAGGCTGAACGAAATTATGCAGCCACGAAACGGGAGTGCCTCGGTATCATCTGGGCACTAGAATACTTCCGCGCATACCTGGTGGGCACCCATGTAACCATCATCACCAATCACCAATCACTACAATGGCTCCGCCAGTCCGACACTAAAAATGCACAGATGATCCGCTGGAGGGAGACCTTGGAAAAATTCGATTTTGATATCTCGTACCGACCTGGAAAACTCCACACGAACGCAGACGCCCTCTTTAGACTCTCCATGAGTGCCATCCAATCCGCGCCCACCCTACTGCAATGGTGGCAAACCAAAGACCGCCCAAACTGGATGCCAGCCCATCTATATTCCAAACTACAAAGATCCAGTGACTTGTTGTACACCCAGTCCGGCCACATAGCCCTCGACCCCAAGGCCGCGATAGACACCCTCACCCATCTCCACTCCGACAATGGGATACACCTCGGCACCAAAAAATTGCTCCAGGCATTTAATGTCATCTTCTGGGCCCCACACCCCTCTAAATTAGAGCAAAAAGTAATCCAAGCCTGCAAAGCATGCGCCCTTGGGAAGAACACCACCTGTACACCAGTCTCCTTGGGTCACTTAGTAGCCAGCAAACTGTGGCAGCTTCTATCAACTGATGTGGTCAGTCCCCTTCCCCCTAAGTCAGGCTACCACTACATCATTACGTTTATAGACACCTACTCTAAATTCCTAGTCGCCTGTCCGGCGAAAGAACACTCCGCCCTTGCTGTCACAGACGCGATGATCCGCCACGTGTTTCCATACTTTGGGATTCCCCAAGCCCTCCACTCCGATAAAGCACCCGAGTTTACAAGTAGAGTCTGGAAAAAACTATCCACCATCTTCGGGTATAACATCTCACACTCATCCCCCTACTGGCCACAAGGAAACGGCATTTGTGAGCGCAGCCATCACACTCTACTCAACCAGGTGTGCATTCGCGTTCAAGCCACCCAGGACGATGATTGGCCAGCCCATGTTAAAATTATACAATGGGGCATGAACACCTACCCCCATGAAGACGTCATCACGCCACATGAAAGACTATTCGGAGAGCTGCCCCTACTCCTCCCCCTCAGCTGCCACCTCCAACTCCCCACCAACCCCACCTCCTCCGACCCCCTGATCCATCTCAAGCAGAAACTCAAACACCTACAAGCCACGCAAGACCTAACCTCAGACGACACACTGGCTAATCCCTACAAGTCTGGCGACCTCGTCATGGTTGCCACCCTACCTACCCCCCACAAACTTGCCCCACGCTACACGGGTCCTTACAAAATAGTCAACGTCCCCAACCCCTACCAGGTCACCATTAAGTACCACAACACCACCCGCACCTATAGAAACCGACACGTGTGACGATCCCCGCTGCCAAGCACGCCACCACCCTTGAACCGGAACTCACCCAACCTGCCCATCTCAGCCCTCCCGACTCAGGAAAATTCCTACGCCTGCTACCTTTCCCCTTCTCAAACAACACTCCCACAGCCTCCACCACCCCCACACCCACCACAATCCCCCCATCACTCTCACCTGCACCCCCAACATCCTCACCCTCCCCACTGTCCACCACCACCCCTCCCCATCTCTTGGAATCGCCTTCCGTCATGCCCAGCTCCCCCCAACAACCCCCAAGTCCTGCACCCATGCCTGTCACCATCACCCAAACCCCTACCTCACCACAACACACCCCATCACCAACATCACCCTCAATGCCACCCCTGCCCATCACGCCCCCAGAACACCTGCCTCTCAACCCTTTCTCCCCACCCACATCTGCTCTGACAACCCCTCGTACCTGATCCGGCCGCCTATCGCATCCACTGGCTCGTTACACTCACACACCCTCTCCGCCCTCCACCCCCGCCCCGACTATCGCCCCCCTCCTCCACAAATCCCGCCATCCCCTAGAGAACATCCCAATTGCCCGCCCCACTAAGCCAATTACTTCGAAATGCCCCCATAAATACGCCAACATGTTCACCCTCTCCAGTCTTCAGCCAGACTTCTTCCCGCCCACCCTATCCCCACCAATCAAAATGAAAATCACTCTTGTCCTCTGGACCCCACCCCAAGGGCACAAGCGCCGCATTCACGGCATTGACCAACTCCTCCGCCTCCTACGACAAACACCAACGCCATCAGCTCTCACCATTAGGTACTGCCTTACATCTCCAGCCAAACCAGCAAACCACCCACTGGACAAATTTCCTCTGTCACCTCACGCCCACACACTACACTGCCACCTATGACACATTCCAACTTCAGTCACGGGAATGTGACTTTTTAACCCATGACGGTGGTGAAATACCAGCGCGGCGGGATGAGCCCGACACCACCATCCCACAAGGAGAGAGTGAGGGGGTGACACCCACTCCACAAGGAGACAGCAGAGGGGCTGATTTACCTGGGCAGATGTTCAGGCAACAACGGTGCATCTCCCTCGTGACCCGGCACCCCTCTTCTGCACAGCCAGACCACCCAGCAGTGTACAGAAAAAGTACACTACTCTCCAGCAGAGGGAATGCTCGCAAGAATCGGGGTGGGACTTGCAGCGGCAAGTTCCCAAGCACACCCTCGGATGCCGAGTCTTCTGGACCGGCTCCACACGTAACTTAGGACTCAGGAGGAGCCTCTATGGTTGCCATTCCCCTGCCTAGACTGAAGGAGGGCACGCTCCGTCGGAGCTGTGGTGAAAGCAGAGAGAGTATGTCCAACCTCTTCCTCCCGACGTTACAGGCACAAGACCTTCCCATATAGAAAGAGGGCACACTCCATCGGAGCTGTGGTGAAAGCCAAAAGTGTACATCCGACCTCTTCCTCCTGACATCCCCAGGACAGGTAAACACAACCCGAAGAAAGGAGGGCACGCTCTGTCAAAGCTGTGGTGAAAACCGAGAGTGTATGTCTGACCTCTTCCTCCTGATGTCTCCAGGGGAGGAGGCCCTAGCCCTATGACAGGAGTGCCCTCGCACCCCTGTTCCATGTAGGAGCAAAGGCAGTGCCTGATGGGGCTACCTGATGAAAGGAGTCCCCTCTGGCTCGTCTCACCGCCCTGGTGTTACATCAAGGTGTCACTCTTTCCAGCTCTCTCCTTGAAAGGCTGGAGTTTCTTCCCCTACAGGCTCCCCTCCTGAGTCCGGACCAGACGAGGTGCCCCCAAGGCCTGGAATCCGGTCCCTGCAGCCCGGGTCACCCTAGACACTGACGGGCTCCACCAGGACCAAAGGCCGCAGCTCTACCCTGTCGGCCTCCCCCTGCAGCAGAGGCCACAGTCCCCGGAGCCAGCGGACCTCCCCAGGTGCTTGCCGAGGCCGAAGTGCCTCCCCCAACGCAGGCGGCCACAGCCAGGAGTTCCCTCCATAGATCTCAAGAACCCTGTGCTGCGGCCCTTCTCGGTCGTGCATCCTGACCCATTTGATCTTCACCATCCCCTGGATCTGGAGTAGCTGCAAACTCAAGGGGTACCAGTTTATCAATAGTTTTTATCCTGATATGTCCTCTACATTTTATTTTTGCAAGTGTCAGCACCCCCTTTGAATCTGGGTGCGTGGAGATCACTTTAGCTAATGGCCTCTGAGATCTTGGTTGTCCAGTTTTCACTAAGACCACATCCCTATGTTTATAACAGATTTGTTGCTGGCAGCCTGAGCCCCATAAAATCTTTCTCATAGGCTCAAAAGATATTCTTCGCTCCAATGTCTATTCCAAGTATCCAACACCCTTTTCAGACGTTGGTATCCCTCCTGCAGATGTCGCCCTAAATCATTATTTACTATGGTAGGATCATCTACTTCTTCCTGGATATCCACACAAGGCATCGGATGGAGCTTCCTGCCATATAACATATGAGCCCGTGTTAAGGCCTCTAGTGAGACGCTAGTGTCATCTAGATAAGTCAGGGGTCAATTATTAATCCTGGTTTCAATTTCAGTTATTGCTGTTCTTAATTCCTCTCTCGTGATCTTAGTTCTGTGTAATGTTTTCCTCAGGCAGTTCTTGACAATACCAATCATTCGTTCGGTAAATCCATTTTGTCATTGAAAGTCTTGGAGCTGTGAACTGCCAGGTGCAATTTCAGATTCCCAGCGCCGACTTAACCTTTGGGTCATTCATTATGTTCAACAGTAAAAGTGCTGCTCCAACGAAATTAGTTCCATTGTCGTTAATTAACTTGCCAGGACAAGACCTTCTAGCGGCAAATCTTCAAAAGACATTGAGGAATGTCTCTGAGCTCAGGTCTTCCGCTATTTCTAGATGGACTGCCCTTGTGTAGGCACAAGCAAATAAACAAATGTAAACTTTAATGGGGAACTTCCTCACCCGTAACAGTTATATCCCCTACGTAGTCCACTCCTGTTACTTGCAAGGGCCGACTTACATTCACCCTATCCTTTGGTAGAGTCGGTGGTCCTGGGTAGTTATATGGTCGTTGCTCATACCTCCTACAAATGATGCAGGTTTTGAGATATTTTTTAATAACCTGTCTACCCTTAGGAATCCAATACCTTTCCCGAATTTGGGTTAGGGTCTGCGGCACACCTCCATGGACAGTGAAATCATGGGCTTCTTTTATAATTAGTTGTACAAAGCATCCACTCTTGGGTAATAAAATGGGGTGTTTGGTTTGGATGGGCAAATCAGCCTTTACCAATCGGCCCCGACATCTTATCAGACCTTTCCCGTCTAAGAACAAGCCTAAATCCTTTATCAGCTTATTCCCTTTCCCAGTGCCTTGGCGTAAAAGGTTATATATTTCCCCATAAGAGTTCTTTTGTATTCTTTTCAGCCAGTATTCTAGGGGATCTAACTTCTGAAACCCCATTTTCTTATTCAAAAATTTAACAACCAATTTAATAGTGTTTATAAGTTGTCTTATTGATGAGAAATGGCTGATGTCAGTTACTTCAGGCTCAGGTACTACAGGATCCAAGTTCACTACACTAACCTCAGCAATACTGTACTGTTTCTGCTCAGGCCAATCCTTAGTGAGTAACCATTCAGGACCTTTAAACCACAAGCTATCTTTGATCAGTCTCCTTACGGTCGAACCTCTCGAGAGCAGATCGGCTGGACTTTGTTTAGAGGATACATGCATGAAATTAAATTTCGGAGACAGCTCATTAATAGTCTTCACTCTATTACGGACGAAAGGAATTATACTGTCTTCCTTTTCTATCCAGTAAAGACAAATCTCACTGTCAGTCCATATATAGATATCCTCAGATTGAGTATCAAGAGTAGTGATTATATACTTGGCCAATTTAGTTCCTACTTCTATGGAAGCTAATTCCATTTGAGGTAAGGTTCTTCCTTTAATTGGCGCAACTCTGGCTTTGGAGATAATAATCTTACTATCCTCTCCTGTTGCGCAATAAGCAACTTCTCCATAGGCATTTTGAGAAGCATCACAAAATATGTATAAATGCGACTTGTCATTATTGTTTATTTTCCTGGGAATACATATGCATGATGTGGTTTCAAACTCCTTTCTAATCTGTTTCCATTGTTCCACATACGTCTCACCTAATTCAGTGTCCCAGACTAACTTTTCTCGCCAAGCCTCCTGTACTAAACATTTGCCCCTAATAACTATAGGACTGACCAACCCTAATGGGTCAAATAGCTTGGAAACCTGACTTAACAAGGACCTCTTGGTGAAAGTGACATCAGAGAACTTAATTGGTTTCAAACTTATTACATCAGCTGTTGTATCCCAGTTAAGACCTAACACATTTTGAATTTTGGGAATGTCAGAATCTGGATAGTCCTCTTGTATTTTATTCCTCAAAAGCGATGAATTTGTATTCCAGCTCTGTAACGGCAAATTTGCCTTCCTACATTCGGAATTGGCTACTTCATAAGCCTTCAATGCTTCCGACTCTGTATCAGCAACACCTTATAAATTATCCAAGTAAAAAGCCTGCCCTATTTCTGGGCATTTGGCATTTTCAAATGATGCTTTAAGGTGTTGCAAAATAGGAAAGGACTAGCACAAGAGCCAAAGAGCACCGATCGGAAACAGTAAGTCTTCAATGGACTATCCTCATTTAGAGGATCATGAGGCCAGAGGAATTTGATAATATCCTGTCCTCCTCTCTCAGTCCTATTCTGAGAAAAGCCTTGCTAATGTCTGCTGTATAAGCATAAGGTTTCTCTCTAAATCTTAGTAACACATTCCCTAACTTCTGTTAGTGTAGGTCCAGAGTATAGACAATCGTTCAAGCTAGCTGATCCCTTGGACGCTTTACTGGTGTTCTGGTTAATCTCTCAACTTCCTTAGAAGAGAATTTAACTGAGCTTTGGCTGCTTGGTAATTTGTTGGTAACTCCGAATGGTTTAGTTTCAATGATAATCCTACCCATTAAATTCCACAGACTGATTATGCAAATCCAAGGTTACTTTATCTTCAGGGGTTGGTTCCTCAGAGTGTAATCCTACACTGTCTAGGTCCCACAATTTGTGTACAGGTTCAATATTTTCATCCAACAATTCATTTAAATGAGTAGGTTTTAATTCTGCACCTATTCTAACTACCATCAATGACTGTGTGGGGGTAACAAAGACCAAGTCTACTAGTTTGGCCTCTCCTTTAACTTGTTTTGGGAAAGGCAACTGACCCATAATAAGGTTACCTCCTGGACTCTTGAACAACTGTACCTTATTCCTTTTGAAAGTCCTATGTAGGAATCTTCCACAATAGTCAGAACCAATTATCATTTTTATGGGACCCACAGTATCTGATTCCACATTCTGTTTAGCCAACTTTATCCCTGAGCTTTGTAGATGATCAGAGGTTTCCTTCAGTCCTTTCATGTATATACTTGTCTCCATATTATCAAGCACAGCTGCTGTTATACTGCATTTATATCTGCCTAACTGAATCAAAAGACTGAGCTTTCTTAGTTGTTAAGAATCCTGTAATGGCTAGATTTACCTTGCCAATAATAGGTAACTTTAATTTCTCCACAATGTCTGCAGAAATGAAGGTTTTCTGAGCACCCGTATCAAACAGGGTACATACTAGTAGGTTTCTATTCTCAAACAATACCTTCACATCAGCTATGGGAACTGCAGCTGGCATTACTAATGGAGCATTTTCTTTTGCAATTGTCTTATTGACGCATGCAGGTTTAGGAACCTCAATTTTCATCCTAGGGCATAAAGCATTACGATGATGATCTTTTTTGCATTTAAAACAAAGATTTAATTTAGTCTTACAGTCCGCGGGGGTATGTTCGGAGTTCATACAGATTATACAACATCCCAGTTCCTGAAGATTTCCAACTCTAGAAGCATAATCAGGATAGTGTTGACAAGATGCACTGGAATGTTGCTCACCACAAAATGTACAAACTTTCCTGTCTTTTACTATGGAAGGTTTTACTTCCTTAATATCCTTAGCTTGTCTGTTCCTTATCTTTAATACTTTATCCTCAGCCTTTAAGGAGCTAAGTACCAATCTCTTCTTTAGGCATATACTTAGTCTTCTCTGACTTAGCTTTCCCAACCAGTTGGTTAGTGTTTTTTTTCTTTATTTCAGTCTTCTGTTTGACCTCAGTAGGTTTTACTGTTCCTTGCAAATGTTTACAGAGTTGCATCAAGCCTTCCTCAGTCTCTTCACAGGAGAAATTATCCTTTTGATACCTACCATACAAAGCATCCTTGGTTTTCGGTGGAAGCTTTAAGGACACAATTCTTGAAAGCACCCAATCTGATGTCTTAATATCTTCGTAAGGACCTAAGGCCTTTAAATTACAACTTAATGCAATCCTAAAGTTTTGCAAGGAATCGAAGTAGTGTCTAGGTATGGGTAATTCAATTAGAGCCTTCATTAATTGAGTAATAACTTGTTCCCTGTCTTCTTAGTTTTGTCTAAGGATAGTCAAGGCCACCTCATAATTATTTCCTTCTACTGGTAATTCTTTTATCAGCTGATATGGTGTTCCTTTGACCTGTCCTTACAGATATGTAAGTTTACTAACTTTAGGGAGATCTGTTCTATCGTGTACCAAATATTTGAAACGGTCCCAAAAGGATTCCCAGTTCTGCTCCTCATCAAACTATGGAAGAGTTATTTGTGGTAACACAGCTCTATGCTGTTCCACAACTTGTGTTTCCACGGCAGTCTCAGTTAATATTGACTCTAGTGTCTTTACTACAGTTAAGTATTCTTCTAATTTATCTTCAAACTTTGTAGTTTCTAACTCTAAGAGTTCCTTATCATCAGCCTTTATTATAGCCACTTTTAAAGTTATATAACATTCTTCATACTTGTTCCATCGGTCTTTCAGGATATTTAGGAGACTATTTAATTTCTCCTTGGACAGAGGTATTTCGTCCAACGATTGCTTACAATCATTTATGGCTCTAGTTACTCATCCTGCCTTACTACTAAATGAGCTTTGCAATAAACAGACATGCTGACTGGTTTATAATTTAATATTAAATTATGAGTTTCAACCACAATTTTACCCCAGCTTAGTAATTATCTGATTATTTTAAATTTTGAAGAGGGTAGGGATTATGTCCTCTATGTGCAAACTATCCCCTTGGGTTATTAATCCTCTAGGGTTGTATTTATCCCCCGTCTCAATTTCCAAATATTCATTACAGCTCAGCTAATTATTCATTTAATTTTGGAGAGTGTAGGGATTAGGTCCATAATATCAAACCTATCCCCCAGGGTTATTAAACCTCTAGGGTTATATTTCATCCCCACACTCAATTGCCAAAACACCCATATTCCCCAAGCTCAGAATTAATTACCTCTTAATACTCCATAGGCCCACCCATAGCTTGTATAGCATAGAACTACCCTTTCTTATATTCTATATAATTTATAAATATCTGCAGAACCGCTTCCTACAATGACGGTTCCAATGTGTACCATCAGCTTTCAACGTTGCTTGGAAGGGTTTGGCGTTAAAATGTATGAAATCCCTCCCTTTCCTGATCCGTTGCAACTTCCTGTTCACAGCTCTGCTAATTAATTCATATGTTCCATAACAAACTGGAGAGCCATATAGCAGGTTCCTTGGCTCGAGAAGAGTTATGGCTACCGAGGATTTACAAGAGCCCTCTATGGCTCCTACCATGGCTAAAGTATTCTCCACTACTTTATTGACCTCCACTTCCTCATGGATATCATTTTCTCCCAGGAACAGGACAGTACGGTCATGCTCCCAATCTAAAAAGTCATTCAGCCTTTCATCTTCAGAGAAAGAGCTTGCCCTTCCTCAGGGAGCCCGGAAGATACGTATCTCCACGTCCTCCACTTCAACCATACGTGGTAGTAAACTATGTCCAACAAAAACAACTTTAAACACATTTAGTGCCTCGGCACACATCGGCTCTCCTCACTCGGGGCACCAAAAATGTGAAAAATATTTAGAGGTCCTGGTAAACAAATCGGGGCTCCTCATTCAGGGTACTAAAAATGTGAAAAATTTTCAGAGGTTTTGGTAAACAAATCTGGGCTTCTCACTCTGGGCACCAAAATGTGAAAAATATTTAATGTCTACAAGTCGGTATCCTCACTCGGGCACTAAAAATGTGAGAAATTTCTAGTATTTCCTAATAAACAACTCGTAGGTCGTTACTCGTCCCTAAAGGTGTCCTTAAGTAAATTCAAACAAGTCTCATAGTGTTAGGTGAACCGTAACTTAATCTTAACTCACCACTCACTGGTCCATATGTATAACTATTTCTCTTCTATCTCCTGGCTTATCCCCCCTTGAATTGGTCAATTCGTAAAGGTTACTTAGCTAGAGGAAAGGGAGTGTCAGACAACCGATGACAATGAGGCTGCTTTGTGTAGTTGCTTTTCTGTAGTTGCTTGGGCTGTCAAGCGTCCTTGAGTGTGTATGTACAAGCTAACTCGATGAGGTCTAGGAGCACAGTGCGTGTGTGGCAGGCTCTACCTCCCTCATAGAATGGTAGGGGTGCCAACTACTAACAAATTACAGTACTAAATACAGTTAGATTACATCATGATATATACAGGGCGAATCTAACAAATTAATCTTAGTTTTAATTAAACTAAAGTTAAACTAAATATTCCCTTTAACTATGTGAACCCACATCTGCCTTACACAAAGACATTTTCATCCTCGCCACATCATCTAACGCGCAGACACAGTTTTGGTCAGTGGAAAATTCCATATAATTACATGTATTTACAATATATAGTGGTCCACGAGGGTTAAATGCAGTAGCATTTAATTTATCAATAACAAGAATGATTAAAGAGAACGTAATTTCTGGGTTATAAAAACCGCTTGAACAATTGACAACGGTCTCTACTTTTCCTCTGTTTTTAACCTGGGATGACTGCTATAAAAAGTAGGGAGTGCAACCGCTCTGGGGGAAAATATTTTCTACATACGGAGTGTATAACCCCAGCCCAGGGATCAGCCCCCCCCCCCTTGTGGACAGGACAACCGAGCCCTTATCACTCATGTAACACAGCAGTATCTCAGTACTGGATCCTCCTCCTCCTCCTCTCCTCCCTACCTCCTCCCGGCCTCACAGAGAGAAACCCTCCCTATCCTCAGTAAGCCTCTCACCCCCCCCCCCACTTCCCCCCAGTGTGACCTACGGCATATTCTCGGCCTATGTGACGCGTACATAGAGGCTAAATTAGCTAGTAGGGACTGCTGTACATGTCACGAGGAGATGATGTATTAGCTAGGATTCGTCTATGTCACGCGAGCACCTAGGCTTAAGGGCTGTCCCTGTAGGTATACTGGGTTGTGTTATACGTAAACCTCTCTGTGTTGACGTATTATCTGTATTGGTGAAATATTATCTGTGATACTGTGAGGAAATAATCCAGATGCGAGACAAAGATGCTGAACTAGGTGGACAGTGATTCAGACCAATATCAGTGTATGGCATTGTGTAATTTCGACTCTGGTCATAGAATATTGTGTGTGTAATTGTTTCTCTATTAATATATTGGTGTATTTGTTCACTCGTGGTGTCTGTGTTTCCCTTCCTTGCTAGTGCCGACCCGGTCAGGAATTAAGGACCCAGAGTTGCACCGTGACTGGACCCAAGAAGTCGGAACATAGGACACGCAGCATAACAGATACACATAGATTTATTAATCCTGTGGTCACAGTTGGACTCTCGGGAAGATTCAAAGAATACTGATACACATGAATGTATTAATTCCGTGGTCACAGTTGGACTCCCGGGAAGATTCAAAGAATTCCACTAAGATATTCTCTCAAGACCAAACTCGTATCATGCAAGAATCATATGCAGTAAAGTTACAGTAAATATATGAAGAGTGATCAAATGAACTGCAATCAAAATGGATCAGCCGATATATTCTTTACTTAGGCTACGTGAACTAGGAAAAATAAAGGGGGGGGGGAGGTGTGATTATGATGCATTTGGCAGTGACTTGAACGGACGATCTGCAATGATGGAGAGAAGCGCCGGTCTCGTTATTCAGCACAAGAGGGATCAGGGAAGGATATGAACGATTTAACTCACAAATGTATATGATGACTTATTACACGAAGGAGAAAAGGGGAGGGGGGAGGATGAGAGTTCGACACTAACCTGCAATGATGGAGAGAAGCGCCGGTTTCGTTGCTTGGCGCGGCTTCCCCTGCCTTTTATAAGCATTACAGACAGTATCCGGGAATCGGATAAAATTTTAACTGATTTCTTTATACTATTATCGACTCTCTAGGATCATCAGGGAATACAAAAGATACGTTTGCACTTAACATACGTAGATAAATAACGTACGATGTTGAAAATTATTGTAATAAGCATAAGGGATCTTCAATCATAACGAAGCCAAATCAATTAGGATTCAGAACAGTTTTAATACCCGTGCGAGCTTCCTATGCCTACGTGACTGTAAACACGACTCAGTAACATGAATTTCACACTTCACGAATGATTACCTTCAACAGTCTTACTTCAGACCTTCGCAATTCACCACTGCATAGTTCAAAATGGGAATATTATTAACTTCTAGATCAGAACACGAAGAAAGACATTCGCGATTTTTTATTTCTGCCAAAATTTCCGCGGCTATACGCCTTTGTTAGAAAAGAACTGGTCCATATGTATAACAATTAATCATATTCATATCAATGCTTGACTTAGTACTATCAATATCAGAATAATGTTCACATTATATCAATTAAGACTAGACTTAAATACTGAACTTAAGAGTTAAATCATGAACTGTACAGACTATACAGTATTTATAAGATCACCTAAGATTACACTTACAATACTAGCTTATACTAATACTTAAAATTATGGCACTACACAAGTCCTTCCTCCGGAAAAAAAAATAAATAAATAAATAACAGAAGTCAACATTCAAATCATTCACCTACATTTCCTAGGGTTGTGTGTGCGGATGGGACGGACTTACCAAATTTAACTGTGAACCTTTCTATGAACAAAGATTTCCCTGACTCTTCCTTCAATAAGTGGCACCTGTCGGTCCACAACTCCAACCGTCTGATTCTTCTGCCTTTGGTTAGTGACGTCTCTATATCGATGCGTCATCTTCCGGTGCGTTTCCCAAATTAGAACATGGGCGACAGCCATCTCGTCATCCTCACCGTCGACAGACGGTAAGGGTGTACCGGCCAGCCTAGGTGGATGGCAGGAGAAGGCGAAGTAGGGTTGCTGTCCCGTGGATGTATGGACTGGCTGATTCATGGCGATCTGACATGGCTGGAGCAGTTGGGGCCATTGGAGAGGGTGACCCTGACATAGGGTGGAGAGGACTGACGTCAGGGTACGATGCATCCGCTCAGTGACGCCATTCCCTTGGGGATGATAGGGGATCATGTAGTAGAGGGTGATTTGGTGTCACTGGCAGAATCGCTGAAAATCTCTGCTGGTGAACTCGCCTCCGTTGTCCAGGACGATATTGCGAGGTGTATCATAGTCTGCCACATACTGCCTGAGTTCGTCTATGATGTGTGTGGATTGTTTTGTTTTGAGGGGGAAGAACCTTACGAATTGGCTATAATGGTCCACTACTGTAAGAATGTAACGGTAACCCTGAACTCCAGCAATCACATTAGTAAGATCTATCCCAATCCTCTCCAGTGGCTTATTCACTGGAGGCAATTCCTTCCACTGTTGCTGCAATACAGTGTCCCCTTTGAAACTCTTGACAAGTTACACATTTTTTGATGTATTCACACACATCAGCCTTAAGATTTTACCAGTAACATAGTTCTTCTGCCATCATAATAGTTTTCTTTTGTCCCAGATGACCGGTTAACTCATGTGCATGTTGAAGGGCTTGTACAACTAAGGGACGAGGGATTATGAGGCTGTAATGAAGACTACCGTCTTTCTTCTCCTGCACAAAATTTAACACTGTCTATTAAGGCAAACTGATCTAAGGTGGTTTTGAGTAGTCTTTTGGCGGGAACTCTACCACCTTTGAGATACTGCGCTAGTTCTCACCACACAAGTTCTTCTCTTTGACGGGCCTTCATTTGTTCTCGATCTAACCCGAACCAGGTGGCTCCAGGTGGACAGACTATTACTCAAACTGGGCGTGACAACTGATCTGCTACAAAATTGTTTTTACCCTTGAGATACTGGATGTCATAGTTATATTCTCGCATTTCTAGGATCCATCAATTCATTCAAGGTGATTTAATCTTCCGCTTGAAAATACTAGTGAGAGGCTGGTGATCAGTTACTACGGTAAAACAGGTACCCCACAGATAATGCTGGAAGTTACGACACGCAAGGACTACAGCTACGGCCTCTTTATCTGTCGCTGAATATCAGATCTCACAGGGGTTCAACTTTTTAGAGAAATACCCAATTGGCTTGTTGATACCATCTGATTGAATCTGGCTCAGGACTCCACCCACATGAGTGTTACTAGCGTCTACTGTGAAAATGAATGGTTGTTCTACCTCAGCTCTAAGGCAGGGGGGTTCATGAGGCAAGACTTGAGATGTTCAATGGATTTCTGGTATTCGTCTGTCCAGATAAATGTTACTCGAGATTTAGTTAAGTTGGCGAAGGGCGTAGCAACTTATGCAAACGATGGAACATGTTTTCTGTAAAACCCGCACATTCCTAGAAATCACCTTACTTCCTTTACTGTGGTGGGAGGTTTCATCTTTGCGACTGATTCAACATTCTTCGGATCAGGTTTGCTTCCTTCGGCAGAAACTGATGACCTAGGAAGGTGGCTTCTTTAAGGCCAAATTTGTATTTACTGAGATTTAATTTCACTCCATTTTCAGTAAGTAATTGGAAAAGCTGCTTCAGGCAGTCTAGTAAAGTAGGGAAGTCTGGAGCCCAAAGGATCAAATCGTCTAAGTAATTTCTGACCCACCCTTTCTGTAGGAGGGGTGCTAGTACTGAAGCCATTCGCCTGGAAAAAATTGCAGGGAAGCAATTAAGTCCGAATGGGAGTCGTCGAAATCAGTATAGAGTGACCCCGTCACTGAAGGTAGTGAGGTCACGACTTTCTTCATCTAATAGAATTTGGAAATATGCCTCTCGCATGTCAAGAGTGACATAATACCGATGTCTGGCCGCTTGTTCAACCAGCTCATTCAGTCGTGGGAGGGGATAGATGTCAGTCGCGAGGTGTTGATTCACGTGACGATAATCGAGACACATTTGTTTGCTACCATCTGGCCTATTTACAAGTACAGTAGGTGACAGCCAGGCTGCAGTAGATCGTTCTATGATTTCTCTGTCCTCCATATCTTTTAGCATATCTGCGATGATCTGTTTTGCTTGTTCGGGATAGCAGTACATGGGTCCATGACTGGACTGAGGATCAACTACTTTGATATGAGCGGGAGGGCCACTGATAAGTCCTAACTCACTTTTGTCGAGAATAAACTGAGGGTCATGATTAAGGATTAACTGAGATAAGTCTCCCAGCTGGGCACTAGTGAGATGTTGCAAGTTTAGTTCTCCAACCAATTCTTTCAGCCTGTGGACACATGTCCCACTTTGTCTGACTTGATCATTTTCTGGGAGTAGGTCATTGTGAATTTTAGTGACATTAACCCTACCAGGAGGTGGTTTATCAATTCTGTCGCATGATCCAGTACTTGTGCCCTTATGAAATACCGTCTCCTTAGTCGCATTAGTGGAAGGAAAGTAGATTGAATTCTCAGAACTGACTTTGACCAAACATGGGTGACTGTTATGACTGACCCTAGGTTGAGGATAAATGATAAGGTTGATGCCTGAGTCTTCTCTTACAGGGATGGGCATAAACTTAGGCTTATATGGATCTGTTTTCATGGTGGTAAGAAGATTGATTCACGAGAAATGTTGTGATGGGTTGGAGGGTTCGACTGGGTCAGCCTTCACTCTTTTGACTTTGTTCCTTTGTCAGCGAATATGATTCACAGCATAAGGGGCGCCTCCTCATACCATGACTCTCCTTGCTCCATCCCACGAGAGGAGCATGACCTAGTATATCGCAACCTAGGAGCAGATTCTTATTAATATTTGAATTTGGCACTACCGGGAACCATTGTTTATGGATCTCATCTCCAACTCCAATTTCTGCCCACAGCATTCCTAAAATTCTCAAAGGGGCGCCTGTAACTCCACGCAAACGAGGCGGGTTTCGCCGTGTATTTACTTCTCCCCGAATTCGCTTGACAGCTGATTCCTTAATGATGTGCTTTCAAAGCTAGTATTCCCGTAGAGGGAAAAACACATTCCCCGTGCTGTTTAAAAAGCATATTTTTCTTTGTTAAACATCTACACTGTTGTATGAAACTGTGAATCATAGTAATGTCATAATTATACCGTAATATTAATAATACAAATAGAACACATATATATAACGTAGCGTGAATTGTTTATTATAAACGGAAACTAAAATATCATTGATGGCATGTGATGGCAACCCGACATTTCAATGGTACTACATTATTTAATTTCTGCAACATTTAGTGCAAGTTAGGTTCTTAATACATAGTTTATTCAGACTGTAAATTACGCCTAGTGGGTATCTTGACTTATTCAGTCTCTATGTGGGCAGAAATTTAATGCTGAGTAAATACTGGGACTCAACATTTTGCTCACTCCCTTCACGCATGCGCACAAGACAGTCCAGTGTTTAAGTTCTTTCACGAGAGATTTGTTTTCAAAACAAATGCACGAGGACTAATGCTTAAAATAATACAATGTAGACTGCTTGTGGTCTGGTTAGGTTAGATGAAGTAAGGTACTATAATTGCTTTGGAGGGTCTGAGGCAGGGGCGCAGCCAAAAATATAATTTGGGGGGGGGGGCCACGATGACTACCTCTAACCTAATAGTAGTAGTGGAGATTCGCCTCCCCAAGATGGGGAGGACACGGGCACAAAAAGCCCGTCACAGTAGATGTTCTTACTTATAACAGGCTACAAACTACGAGGAGGTGGGTAGTCAGTGACCACCCCCAAAAGCACGGCTGCAGGAGTTTGTCCAGTGACACTCGCTGCAGTCTGAAATCTGTCTAACCTACCGGCAGATTGATTGCTCAGACTTGAAAGGAGGCGGGCCATTGCAGGACAATCTAGAACATAATGAAGCAGCGGCTGATCACTTTGTTCAAGGCAGTGAGGGCATGGGTCAGGGTTCCTACCAGCCATCTGGCTGTAACAGGGAAATCCTAATCGCAAGCAGTGAATACGCACTATAATATGATTGGATGTGCCTGGGGTAACCGAGAGGGGTGTATAGGACGCCGCTGTCACGTACCATTGTGCTGAGTGTGAGCCCTCCCAAACTTGTGACTCATGTTCCTCACAGGACATGTGGCTGATGGTGGCAAGCACCTTGTTCGTGACAAGAGAGAGGCTGGGCTGCAAGGGAAATGTGACCTCAGGAAGTGAGCAGGCATGACGAGCATCATCACGTTCATTCTCCATAATGCCAACATGTCCAGGTAGCCAGTGAAGAAAGATTTCACCACCTCTCCTGGTAATGGAATCAGCCACACCATGATGTTCGTCAACAGATGCACATTGTCATGGAAGCGGTGCACCATGAGGCAATGGAGGGAGGAGAGGGAGTCTGTGTGGATTACAACACACTGTGAGAGGTGTCGATCAGCATGTTGAAGTGCACCAAGTATAGCTACCAGTTCAGTCTGGTATGCTGAAACTCCAGAGGATACACGCCAAGCCTCAACATGGGTGGCACAGATCATCGCAGCACCTGCCTTCCCATCAGCATCAACTGACAGGTCAGTATAATATATGCAGAGTCTGGTGTGTGTAAAGCTGCCACATGATGGAGACTGTCCTGGCATAGTACAGTCGGAAATGAGGACCTGGGACTCCCTGACAAAGGCAGAACGCATGTGAAAGCTGAAAGCAGCCAGGGAGGCGCAGGGGAAAAACCAGGACAAAGCAAATTGGGGTCACCTATAATAGCAACAGTAGCATCCACGTGTCGAATGATGCTAGCAGCTGTAAGAATCCAGTCCCTTTCAGGGTGTGGATTCGGAGGTCAACTTAGAGCACGTTCAAGTAGTGCAGACACAGGAAGATGGGGTCGGTGCTGGCAGAGTTGGGCAATGACAGCCATTGTACGTGCCCACATCCAGTACTTAACCCCTACACCACGGGCTTGTTTACCAATGACTTGCGTGTGCCGCGGGGTTATTTGGGCTCTGACAGACTCTCAAAAAATATTTGCCAAAAATCAGTTATTAGTCCTAGAATAATAAAATTAAATATGCTTATGGCACATACCTTCAGCTTTCTCCTGGAATGATTGTTGAGCCTTCGTCGTTACCGTAGGACTTGTGGAGACCTCTGAAGTAGGGTAATGAAGTCTCCACTTTACACTTCCCGACAACCCGTAATATGATTACCACAGCCAGATACAAACACTATAAACACTATTCTACAATTTTCAAGTAGTTTGGGATCCATACTAAAAAAAAAAAACACTGTGAAAGCAATGGAAATTACGAGCGCGTCTGATCGTCGCACTGGCACTAGTTCGCTCTTGGTAGTCTGTCATTTATTATTCATAAAACCCCTCACACTTTATATTTCTATTACTATATAACACTTATATATATCTACAGTCTTTATCCATAAGTTTCCTTCAGTAGTATTAGTTTATTGTCACTGTAGGGATTCAATTTCTTTCAGTAAAATACGTAGCATTCACTTTCTCGTCCTGTATACTGGCATTGAGAGTGAATGTCACTTTCATCTTCACTCTCATAACTCATAGCATTCAGACATGCTAGAGTGAAACTTTCACTTTCATTACTCCTAGGGTATATACTCGTATTCTTATAATACTACTCATTTACATTTCTATTTACGTTCTCTATTTTATTTACGTTATTTACATTTCTATTTTATTTACACTGTGTTGTGCACTGTCACTTGAAATAACTTATAAAACTATTTTCCATTGTTCACGTATACTTACATTCATTACTTTCACTTGCTGTTTACACATTATTTACACATTATTTACAATTCCACTTGCACTGTTTTACTCAATAGAAAGATCGTAGTCACTCTTTTATCAATTGTCAGCCCTTTGCCTCTTTCCACACGAGGTTTAGTAGGGGGTAAAGGTCACAGGGCCATTTGCATGGGGGTGAAAAAAGGCCTTGAAGTCAGCAAGAAGAAACATACGTACTCTCACTTCGGAAGATGAGAGTGAACTGATAACGGAGGACCAGCGTGGAGGCCTGCTAGGGGTTATTCAGAGTTACCAATATTACTTCTTGAAACAGCTAAGTCTAGCACTGACATGATTGGCAGGAAATCTAGACAATACATTATAAATTTGGTAGTTCCAGGTGAATGTAAATATCACTTAAGCTTCTCCCTTCCCTCCATACATGTATATTTATTACGAAAATAGATTAGAGGCCTACTTAGGAGATATATATTCAGAGCTACCAATGTTATATCTTGAAACAGCTTTGTCTAGCACTGATATGATTGGCAGGAAATCTAGACAATACATTATAAATTAGGTAGTTCCAGGTGAATGTAAATATCACTTCGGCTTCTCCCTTCCCTCCTTACATGTATATTTATTACGAAAATAGATTATACAGCATATTTCAAGGGTAAAAAAACAGCGAAAATTAGCGAACGAGTGCACGTGAGGTGTTGTCAGGTGATAATTAGCCAATTCCAGGTGTATGGCACTCTCACTTACCTTATTTCTTTCTTGTATATATTATTTGGTATAAGAATAGGACATAGGGCTTATTTCAATGGATGAAATCAGTGAAAAATTCCAGGGAAGATTTACTTAGCGTAGCACGGCCGGGCAGGCGAGAGGATAGGGTAATGGAGGGGGGGGTAGGGAGGGGAGTCAAGAACGGGGAGAAATGGCTAAATTGTCAACAATAGATGGGAGTACAGATGAGATTAGGAGTGCTGACTAGTGTTGGACATTGGCAGTACTGATAGATGATACAAGCCCCCACTTGGAAGCCCGGGTGAATTCAAAATAACACAGAATCACAAAAGCGACGTCCCGCGGTATGATCCCTTGCTCCCAAGCATCACGAAAGTGACGCCCCGCGGTTAAGGGGTTAAGGGACGGGAAGCCACTCTCAGCCCTGAGATTGACAAGACGAGTCCATGTTGGTACACCGAGCATGACACAGCGCGGTGTTCTGGATGACCTCAAGAGAACTGATAAGCTTCTCAGAGATGTCAGTTAAGCAATGCGAACTACAATCCACTATTGAGCGGATAGCATGCACGTAAAATGTTCTAAGGACCTGGGATGAGGCCCTGAGAGAGCGACTACAGAGGGCTCTAAGGGCAGAAGTGCGGGTAGCGGCACGTTCTCGTAAGTAGTGGATGTGGTGACCAAATGTCAACCGGCTGTCAAACCAAACACCCAGGTATTGGTGATAGTAAACCAGACCTAGGTGATGACCCCCAGAAAGGAGAGAACGGTCAGGTGGACATAAACCAAATGCCAGGTGTTTGGATTTATCAAGATTGACCTTGAAAAAGTTTCTAGAGAAGGGAAAGAAGTTGTATGCGGCTTTCATGGATTTGGAGAAAGCATACGATAGGGTGGATAGACAAGGATTGTGGAAAGTGTTAAGAATATATGGAGTAGATGGGAAGTTGTTGAATGCTGTGAAGAGTATGTACAATGGTGTAAAGGCTGCAGTGCATGTGGATGGTGAACTAAGTGAATTTTTCTCTTTGAATGTTGGGTTGAAACAAGGATGTGTCATGTCTCCATGGTTGTTCAATCTGTACATGGATGGGGTAATAAAAGAGGTACAAGGTAGGGTAGTGGATGTTGGAGTGGCCCTGGTGAGAGAGGATAGTGTTTGGAAACTCCCTGTACTGTTGTTTGCAGATGATACTGTGTTGTTGAGTGAAGACGAAGGGGAGCTGCAAGGCTTGGTGGATGAGTTTAGGAGAGTGTGTAAGAAACGGAATCTAAAGGTGAATGTAGGGAAGAGTAAAGTGATGGTCTTTGAGAGAGGTGAAGTCAGTGAATGTACAGCGAGGTTGGATGGTGAGGAATTGGAAAATGTGAGTACATTTAAGTACTTGGGTAGTGTGATGAGTAAGGATGGAGGTTTGGAGGGTGAAGTGCTTGAAAGGGTACAGCAGGGAAGAAAGGTTGCTGGTTCTTTGAAAGCAGTGATAAGAAACAGGGAAGTGAGCATGGAAGTGAAAAAGTTACTACATGACAGTATTGTGATACCAACTCTAACGTATGGAAGTGAAGCTTGGACGTTGTTGGAAGGACAAAGTCAAGAGTGAGAGCAGTGGAAATGAGTTATTTAAGAAGGAGCCTGTGGAGTCACATGGAGAGACAGGCTGACGAATGAGGATATAAAGGAGCGTTGTGGTGTTGATGTGGATGTGATAGGAAGCGTTGTGAGGAACACACTGAGGTGGTTTGGCCATGTGGAGAGGATGAAGGGTGAAAGACTGACGAAGAGAGTGTATGTGAGTGAGGTGGAGGGGGGAAGAGGGAGGGGGAGGCCGAGGATGAGATGGAGGGATGAGGTGGAGAGGTATATGAGAGAGGGGGGTGTGAGTTGGGAGCAGGGCAGTGAAATGGCGGGGGACAGGGCGACTTGGAGGCAATTTGTTTGTGGCCATCCCAAACGGGATTGAGGCGTCTGGCAATAGATAAATAGATAGGCCTTGAGCCCAAGGTCACAGCACTTGTCAAATAAGTGGGAGAGGGCAGCCGGTGCCTGGGCAAAACAGTCCCTTTGTGAGGAAACAAGTGCTAGGTCATCTGCATAACATAGTAATGTAACACCACGGCCAAAGTTGGTGTTAAGGAGGCCCTCAATGAGAACATTTTACAGAAGAGGGCTCAGCACACTGCCCTGTGGAGTGCTGTTCTCGTGCGAATGAGAGGCAGAAAGCTGACCCTGGAAGCGGACACAAGCTGACCGGCCATGAAAGAAATTCCTCACCCATGAGAAGAGTCTTCCCCCAATCCCTTTAGCCGCAAGGGCTGCCAGGACGGCAGCAGGGTTGGTGATCTCAAAGGCCTTCTCAAGATCAAGGAACACGGCCATACCATGATCGTGTCTCAGCGCACCAAGAAAGGAAGCAAGACAGTATGTCGTGCTTCTGCCTAGGAGATAGGAAAAAAGATGCGGATGTAAAAGGCCTAATCTCCAAGCAAGACGAGAAAGCACAAGCCTTTCTGCAGTCTTGGTTATGCAGCTAAGAAGGGAAATCGGCCTCATGTTGGCTGGGTCACGAGCTTTTGGTATGGGGTGAATGATGGCTGCTTTCCACAATTTCGGGAGGGCGACCTTCCACCCATTAACGATTGAATAAATTAAGGATAGTGACTTTCCCACTCGGGCCAGCATGGGCTAGGAAGGAATACACCACACCATCACATCCTGCTGCCGTATCCCGCCTATCACTAAGTGCCCTGTAGAGTTCAGGACGTGTGAAGAGGTGACTGGCGATATCTGGGTGAGAGCAAGCTGCCTCAATTGCTTCCAGCCGAGGGCCTGGAAGGCGCGCCTGCAAGTCCCTAACAGCTTGTGGTAGGACATCAGTGGCTGTACGTGCTGCAAAGAGGGCTGCAAGACGTTCAGCCTCACCAGCTGGATCAGGGTGGGATGGCGGTCTGGGAAGCCGTGGACTGGACACACATTTAATTTAAGCCCACATCTCTTTGAGGGTGGAGTGGGAGTCTAGGGACCGGCACCATTTTGTCTAAGCCTCCTCCCAGGTGCAGCATTTTTCTTGTAAAACATGTCGTGCCACTGCAGCCAGATATTTGCTTGTTGGTGAAGAGGGCCGTCGATGGAAAGTCTTACGGGCCAAGTTAAGCTGATGGTTTAGCTCTCGGACCCTCTCATCAAAGTACCAGTGATCCTTGATGAGGACAGTGAGGCTCTTCGTTAAGGGAATACTGGCAGTAGCAGCACGATGTAGGGCGTGGGCGACATGCTCAGCATAGTCCTCGAGGGTGGACAGGGGAGCGACAGTGACTAAAGTGACCTCAACAGCCTCCGTGTACTCAGGCCAGCGCACCCGACGGAGGTCCCAGCAGGGTGGAGGCAGCGGGGGAGATGGAAGTGGGGCCGCCGGGAGTTCCGTCACCACAGCGAAATGGTTGCTGGTGAGGAATGGGTGTGAAGACCACCTGGACACACTGGCAAAAGGAGAAGAGACAAAGGAGAGGTCAACCCTACCACCGCTGATATGGGTAGGCTCAGACAGATCATTTAAGAGGGATACTCCCGCGATTTCCTCAAGGGCCAAGGCGACATGGTGACCCACTTCATTCGTCGGTATGGGCGAGGAGAGGACGGGATGGTGAGAGTTAAAGTCTCCCCTGATAAAGGTGAACTAGGCTGCAGCATGAGCCATAATCTCCCCTAAATCTAGGGTCCCTCCCATATTCTTATATATGTTGAAGTGTCAGGGAGGTTGAGGCGAGATGCAGGACGACACCCTGCACCTCAATGCCCTCGCCGCAGTGGATTGGAGGGTCATACTCATAGCTGGGGATGTGTTCCCGTACGAGAATAGCACATCCCTGTGTAGTACCCCGGATCCAGGGGAGATAATAGCCCTTGAAGCCTCCGAGTCAAAAAGTGGAGCTGTGGGGAAGGAGCGTCTCCTGAAGCAGGATGACATGGACATTCTCCTTAGCGGCCTCCTCCTGAAGGTGGGCAAGCTTGCTCCGTGCCCCTAAGCAGTTCCACTGTAGGACTCGGAGACTGGCAGAGGAGTCTGGCAATGGGGAAGCTGGGCATGATCTGCCTGGAGGTCGAGAGCCCTGCACTCCTCCTTGATTGCCGCCGTGGCTGGTGTGAGCCCGGGAGGAGTGGTGAGTGAAGTGCGAGGACAAGACTGAGGAAGCTGGGTGGGTGGAGGCTCTTCCTCAGTGGTCTGTGTGGGAGACTATGCAGGAGGTGCCAGGGTAGAGGGGCGTGGGTGTTGTTTTGCCTCCACCACCTGGTCGACGATGGCGTCCACAGCCTGCACCAATGCCGCCGTATCCAGAGGCTTGCCAAGAACCGACCCCAGCATCTGAGCCAGGCTTGTCGTGATTTCTGCCCCCAGCATTCGCAATTCATCCCTGGTGAAGACGATGAGAGCCTGGGTTGTGGGGCGTGGGTGGAGAGAACTCATCGACCAACTGCCAATCTGGGGAAGGAGGAGGGTGGTGGACCTCCGCAGTCATCACGTGACGAGTGAGAGCTGGTTGGAGGGGTGGGAATGCTATCTCGTCTAGCACTGGGGAAGCAGTCGCTGCTGGATGATGTTGCTGTCCCCAAATGAAAGTTCCAGGAGGTACCGGTTTGGTGCTGACCGCCTGTTGCTCACTCACCCAAGTAACTTGACGTTCTCGCCCTCGATCGACAAGTGCCACTCTGGTGGGGCAGCTGGGGTGCCACGCGTGGTGTTTTCCCCAGCAGTTTGGGCAGCAGGTAGGGACAGCCTCCTTGGCCTTGAATTTGTCCAAGCACCTCTCCTTTTCATGCGGGCCGCTGCACATCCTACAGACTACAGCCCAGTTGCAAGTGGCTCGGTGGTGCCCGTAACGCTGACACCTGTAGCAGCAGAGTGGCTCTGGGGTGAAGGGGTGAAGGTGGTATTTTCCCCAGTTCCCCAGGTCAATCACCGGGATCAGGGGACACCGCAGGGTGACGAAGACCTGTCGAGTCTCCTCCCTGGCCCGCGTTCTCTGGCAGTGGGTCGCCTCTTCGACCTGGGGGTGTTGGAGCAGTATCTCCACAGGAATCCTCAAGGGATAACCCATGACGACGGCCTTTGTAGTCTGCTGCCCAGGCATCAGCTTGACTAGATTGACAGGGGAGGCCTCGTCCTGTGCTGCTGCCCTCAGGAGGTCGTAAGCGCCCTCGTCCTTTGGCACCAAGACTGAGCTCCCATCCCTTCCAATAAGATTGGAGCATCGCAGCCCCAGTAGTTGATGCACTAGTGCAGCCACAGCATCGTAGCTGGTTGCATGCCCTTCCTGAACAGGCACACGGAATGCTGGGAAGGAAGAGCGAGGCGGTGGGTACACGGCTACGAACACAGAAGGGCAAGCAGCAGGAGAAGCCCTGAGGGGAGCCCCAGAACGTGGTGCCGGAGTAGGGCCGTTTCCCTGCCGATTACACCTCAACCCTTTGCGGGCAACAAGAGTGCAGCCCTCATCTGCAGGAACATCAGGAGCAGGAATGGAAGAGCTCAGGGTGGCAACAGGACCGTCAGTCAGGACCTCTGTCCGCTGATGAACATAGGCAGACTTAGCTGGTCTGGATTCGCAAGAAGGGGTGCAAGTGGGAGCACGAGGTTGAGGACCATGAGCACGTTTTGCTGAGATGCTTTGCTGTGAGGCGAGGCCGGATGCTGCACAAGTGGAAGCTGAGTTGCCGTGGGTGGGAGAGAGAGAGAGGGTGGAGCAGGTGCAACCCCGTTCATCGCCTCGTGGAGGCGGGCTGCTTTAACAGAATGGGTCGAAGGACCACACAAGTGAGGTATAGCACCTGTAAACTTGGACAGGGAGTGAGAGGCACGAGATTCCTCGTGTGCTGATGAGTGGGAGCTGGCATCGGAAAGACGTCACTCCTGCTTCATGCTTGCAGCAGGAGATGGGTGGGAGGGTTTCGACTGAGGGAGTGGAAGGCGGGAAGGCCCCTGGGGCCTAGGGATCCCAGATTCCTTCATGCTTCCCACAGCACTCAGGCAATACACTCAGACAACACACACACACACACATACACAAATGCACCTCACACACTCAAACTTTCACCAGAAACAATAAACAGTAAAAGAGGGCCAGTTCCCTACAGTGACGGGCAACCTATGCTCCCCGCCCTCTAAAGGGCGACATAGGAGGCCCCGCCACTGCCCCTTTCGTGTCTTCCCTAACCCATTAACCGCGGGGTTGTTTTTGCCTGACTTGCATGTCTCGCGGGCATATTCACGCTCTGACAGACTCTCTAAAAATATTTGCCAAAAATCAGTTATTAGTCCTAGAATATTATAATTACATATGCATATGGCACATACCTTCAGCTTTCTCCTGGGATGTTTGTTGAGCCTTCGTCGAGTACCGTAGGACTTGTGGAGACCTCTGAAAATAGGTAACGAAGTCTCCACTTTACACTTCCCGACAACCTGTAATATGATTACCACAGCCTGATATTATCACTAGAAACACTACTCTATGATCCTCAAATAGTTTGGAATCCATACTTCAAAAGAAGAACACTGTGAAAGCAATGAAAATTATGAGCGCGTATGACCTTCCCACTTGACATCGTTCGCCGCTGGTGTTCTGTCATTTATTATTCATAAAAACACTCACAGTTTATATTTTTATTACTATATAACACTTATATATATCTACAGTCTTTATCCATAATTTTCCTTCAGTAATAGTAGTTTATTGTCACTGTAGGCATTCAATTTCTCTTTCAGTAAAATACGTAGCATTCACTTTCTCGTCCTGTATACTAGCGTTGAGAGTGAATCTGTCTCTTTCATTTTCACTGTCATAACTCATAGTATTCATACATGCTACAGTGAAACTTTCACTTTCATTACTCCTAGTATATATACTCGTATTCTTATATTACTACTCATTTACATTTCTATTTACATTCTCTATTTTATTTACATTATTTACATTTCTATTTTATGTACACTGTGTTATGCAGTCACTTGCAGTAACTTATAAAACTATTTTCCACTGTTCACTCATATTTACATTCATTGCTTTCACTTGCTGTTTACACATTATTTACATTTCCACTTGCACTGTTTTACTCACCAGATAGATCATAGTCACTGTCTATCATTTTCATTGACAAATTAGCCAGTTCACGTTCCACAGTCACTCACCCCTTTACCTCTTTCCACACGAGGTTTAGTAGGGGCTAGAGGTCACAGGGCCCCATTGCATGGGGCTAAAAAGCGGCGTAATTGGGCAGGTGCGAATCCGACGTGCTTTCACCTTGAAAAACAACAGTAAACTGAATACAGTGTGGTGGCCTGCCTGCCTAGGGGAAGTGCAATGCTGCCAATCTCAGCGGGGTGAAAGCTGCTAATATGAAATGATTGGCAGGAAATCTAGACAATACATAATAAATTAGGTGGTTCCAGGTGAATGTAAATATCACTTAGGCTTCGCCCTTCCTTTCTTATATATATTTTTATTACAAGAATAGATTATACGGCATATTTCAAAGGGAAATAAACAGTGAAAAGTAGCGAACGAGTGCATGTGAGGTGTTGTCAGGTGATAATTAGACAATTCCAGGTGTATGGCACTATCACTTACCTTATTTCTTTCTTGTATATATTATTTAGTATAAGAATAGGGCATAGGGCTTATTTCAATGGATGAAATCAGTGGAAAATTCCAGGGAAGATTTACTTAGCATAGCACGGCCGGGCAGGCGAGAGGAGAAGGTAATGGAGGGGAGGTAGGGAGGGGAGTCAAGAACGGGAAGAAATGGCTAAATTGTCAACAATGGATGGGAGTACAGATGAGATTAGGAGTGCTGATTAATGTTGGACACTGGCAGTACTGATAGATGATACAAGCCACCACTTGAAAGCCCGGGCGAATTCAAAATAACACAGAATCACAAAAGTGACGCCCAACAGTATGATCCCCTGCTCCCAAGCATCACGAAAGTGACACCCCGCGGTTAAAGGGTTAATCTAGCAGAGCTGCCCTCACTACCTCCTATAACCAGGCCCTAATGGCCTCCCTTCATGGAAGTGCCCTAACAGCACCCCTTCAGGGTTCAGCGTCATACTAAAGTGAGGGACACTAACAGCAGGCCAAAACATACACACACACACACACACACACACACACACAGGCAAACAAAAACAGAGTTCCAGAAAAACCTGGAAAACTCGTGGAAATTCTTCCTCAGTGCCAAAGACTGAGTCCCTAAACTGGCAAAAACTGGGAAAAACAGCTAAAATTCTTCACCACTAACTGAGACTAAGTCCAGCGCCAGAGAGAAAACAGCCAGAGCTCTGCATCAGACGGTGTCTAGGCATGGAGTCCCTAACCTGACTGTTATTCTGGATGTTTTTAGACCGACTTCTTGTTTTAAAGACACCAGCGACTAAGTGCGGTCCTCTTTCTAAACCGGAAATAGAACACTTACAAAGGAACAGGGCATAAAAACTTGCCAGACACCTTAACACATATATTGCCTTAACCTCTACACCGCGGGGTTGTTTTTGCACTCCTTGCACGTCCCGTGAGGATATCCGCGCTCCGACTGACTTTTTAAAAATGTTTGCCAAAAATCAGTTATTAGTCCTAGAATATTAAAATTAAATATGCATATGGCACATACCTTCAGCTTTCCCCTGGGATGTTTGTTGAGCCTTCGTCGTCTACCGTAGGCCTTAAGGAGACTTCTGAAGTTGGGTAACGAAGTCTCCACTTTACACTTCCCGATACCCCGTAAAATGGTTACCACTGCCTGATATTATAACTACAAACACTATTCTATGAATTTCAAGTAGTTTGGAATCCATATTCCCCCCAAAAATAAACACTCTGAAAGCAATGTAAATTATGAGCGAATATGAGCTTTCCTCCCGTGCTGGTTCCCCGATGGTATTCTGAGGCAGACCTGTCATGTATTATTTATAAACACACTCACACTTTATATTCCTAATTCTTTATTACACTTATTTATATATACAATATTTATCTATAAGTTTCTTTCAGTACTAGTAGTTTATTTTCACTCCAAGCATTCCCTTTCTCGTCCTGTATACTAGCGTTGAGAGCGAATCTGTCACTTTCACTTTCATAACTCCTAGTATTCATACATGCTAGACTGAAACTTTCACTTTCATTACTCCTAGTATATGTACTCGTATTCTTATATTACTACTCATTTACATTTCTATTTACATTCTCTGTTTTATTTACATTATTTACATTTCTATTTTATTTACACTATGTTATGCACTGTCACTTGCAGTAACTTATAAACTATTTTCCACTGTTCACTTATATTTACATTCATTGCTTTCACTTGGTGTTTACACATTATTTACACATTATTTACATTTCCACTTGCACTGTTTTAGAGTCACCAGAAAGATCGTAGTCACTGTCCATCATTTTCACTGATAAATTAGCCAGTTCACGTTCCACAGCAGTCACTTAGCCCTTTACCCCTTTCCACAGGAGGTTTAGTAGGGGTAGAGGTCACAGGGCCGTTTGCATGGTGCTAAAAAGCGGTGGAATTGGACAGGCGCAAATCCGACGTGGTTTCACCTTGAAAGACGACAGTAAACTGAATGCTGTTGCCTAGGGGCAGTGAAGGGCTGCCAATGTCAGCGTGGTGAAATGACTGGCAGGAAATCTAGACAATACGGTACATAATAAATTAGGTAGTTCCAGGTGAATGTAAATATCACTTAGGCTTCTCCCTTCCTTTCTTATATATATTTTTATTATAAGAACAGGTCTCACGGCATATTTCAAGGGGAAATAAACACGGAAAATTAGCGAACGAGTGCACGTGAGGTGTTGCCAGGTGATAATTAGCCCATTCCAGGTATACAGTATAGCAATATCAATTATCTTTTCTCTCTCTTTTATATATATTATTTTGTATAAGACTAGGGCAAAGGGCACATTTCAATAAATAAAATGAGTGGCAAAATCCGTCCAGCATTTATGTAGCGCAGTGCAGCTGGTCAGGCGGGAGGAGAGGGTAATGGAGGGGAGGTAAGGAGGGGGGGAGTCAAGGACAGGAGAAAAATGGCTAAATTGTCAACAGTGGATGGGAGTACAGATGACATTAGCAGAACTGAGTATAGCTGGACACTGGTAGTATTGATAGATGATACAAGCCACCACGTGAAAGTCCGGGTGAATTCAAGATAACACAGAATCACAAAAGTGACGCCCGGCAGTATGATCCCTTGCTCCCGAGCGTCACAAAAGTGACGCCCCACGGTTAAGGGGTTAATCCGACTTCCTTACAATACACATACAATAGTACACTGAATGTGGATGGGGTATAGTGACAGGTTAGTTAATATTGGTACATTGCATCACATAGCACTGTGCATACACCTGAGTTACTACACAAGAGAATATCACCTAGATATGGTGACAACGTTCATACACTCAGTTTCTTGGACTCTGCGTGGTATATTGGTCTCTTTGCACTTGGGTATCGCCACACACACTAGGATATTACTCGGGTTCTAGGGCGCACAGGTATTAACACAGCACTCTGGGTAAACTGGGATAGAGACACTTGACAAGTGGCGTGTCTCTCACTGTTGCTATATCATATATAGTCACCGTCACTAATCAGATTCCAGCATGGCACTAGGGTCTTGAGGCGTCGTCACTGGGCTGCTGAGATCTGGACTTATCTGAGGTGGCACCCAGGGGTTGGAGGGAGCCCTACTGGGAAGCCCTCCTGCAGAAGGCATGGGACAGCTCTCGGGAGCATCACGGCCTGGGCGCGTTTCTGATCTGGAGTGCAGGGAGGTCCTTTCCTGCTCAGGCCTCGACCTGGTGAGGGGCCCTCGGGACTGGGGCCAAACAGCATCAGGAGTCGGGCCTCCGCTTCTTGCTCCTGGTGGAGGGCTGACTGTGAGCGGGACCTGGGTGGTCCTGCCTTGGGGTCCAAGGGCTGGCCCTGGGAGGCCTAGGACTGCGGTCGCCTCTAGGTTGGGGCGCCATCACGGGTTGGCTGTGGCACCTCGCCCGCAGGGCGTCCGTCAAGACCCGGTGTCATCCAGGGGCAGGCTGGAGGGTGTGAACCCCGCCTTCAGCGACAGGACCTCGCTACCACTCCTGGAATGTCAGCACCTCCGGGGAACCACACCTGGAGGGAGAGACAGAAGGGTGTCCCACGCAGCCTAGGGGTGAAGAGTGGGCCACGCAAAGGACCTTCTCCTCTGAGAGAACCCTTGGGACTGTGGATGAAGGGCATACAGTAGCCGTCCCTTCCCCGATGCGTACAATGGCCGTCGTTGCAGTTCTACAGCCCCTTGGGTAGCAGCAGAAGGATGTACAGTGGCCGTTCCTTCCCTGGAGCATACAGTGGCCGTTGCTGCGGTTCTGCCTGCCCAAAGGGAAGTAGCTGAGGGACGTACAGTGGCCGTTCCCTTCCCGGCACGTACAGTGGCCGTTACTGCGGTATTATTCCCGTAGGAGGAGGTGGATGAGGGACGTACAGTGGCCATTCCCTCCCTGACGCGTACAGTGGCCGTCATCGCGGTTCCACTCCTGCCTTTGCCTGTCGGTGTGCATGCAGTGGCCGTCACACCGAGGCGGGCTCCAGATGCGGCTGCAGCAGAAGGATGTACGGTGGCCATTCCTTCCCCAAAGCGTACAGTGGCTGTCGTCGCGGGGCTGCAGGGGGAAGCAGCTGAGGGACGTACAGTGGCCGTTCCCTCCCTGGTACGTACAATGGCCGTTACCGCAGTGCTGCCTGGGACTGCATCTGGAGCAGTCCCACCCCGATCCAGATGAGGGCTGGTCCGGCTGAGAAGTAGTTTCACATCCCTGCGACGTCATAGTTGGGCAAGTTGAGGGGAAGAGGGACATAAGGCCAAGGCGCATCTGGTCCAGTATTGCATCCACCTGGCCCACTGTGGTGTTCTCCTGGGGTGGGAGTGGGGCTGCGGCTCCATAGCGGGGGGGGTGGGGGTCCGGCGGTGGGAGCACGCATTTTACTAACCATACCCCTAACATTAGCACTTATCAATTCCTGCACCCAATTATCATCCCCCATCCTCTCCACATGCCCAAATCATCTCAATCTATCCCTCCTCATCACAGCACCAATGTACTCCACTCCCATCCTACCTCACAACTCTTCCATCGTAAACCTAGCCCCCTCCCCACGCCTCACACTTAAGAACGCACTGCACTATACATATTCCGTAGTTAAGAGTTCCATTAAGTTGCCTGTAGCTATTTATGCCGAAAAATTTCACTGAGATATGTGCTTTTTATCATCGTGAAAGGCTTCGTCCACCTCTTGCATCGTAAAAACAATTCCTGCTAATAAGACAGGTCCACCAATGATATACTGCCGAAAATCATCAGTATGCAGTATATTATCACAAACTGACCAGTTGCATTTCTCAGTTCCTTACCTTTCCAAAAATTTCATTGTACTGTACAACTCCTTTTCCCTACTTTTAACACTATATGCTTTTTCGCCATAATCCACATCACAGTATTTTCTCTCTTTAGGGCATGCATGCAACCTGAATATGAGAAATATCTACCGGGTACTTGTTGACACCGAAAACCACCATAAATACAGGAAACTATAAAATATAGTTGCATATAATGCATGAAAAGTTGGTATTTCCTTGCGAAAATCACAAATGAAACTGTTGTCACAACTCACCCTGGGTTAAAAAAAAAAAAAAAAGGAAAAAAAAAAAAGAAATGGGCGAGTCGGAACAATTGTCTATTAATCCTTCAGCACTGCTCTGCTGTAAAAATGCATTTTCTGGATAAATCGCAAAAAACTATAACAACTGAAGATTTCACACACCAAAAAGTAGACCTTTAGCTCTAAAACTGACTGTAGGAGAGGAAAATTAGCAAGATATGTGTATTTTCAAAAATGAAATTCTACAAAGGTCAAAATGCTACCCTTTCATATTTGCACATTTTTCATGCATTAATCGTGGTTCTATAGAAAACTAGTATTAACAACATTCGTAAAGTTGGGGCAGGGCTATTGAATGGGCACCATAAAATGGAAATGTCTCAGCATTTAGCATTGCAGTGTCCACTGTCCCAACTCACCACACTCAACGCTAATGTCTATTAAAATCCATCGTCTGTTAAATACTTCACTTAGTTCAGTGATGATTAGTTTACTTCATTGATGGTTGCCACACAGGGCACAGGTAGCTAAATCCTGAAATATATCTCAAGGAAAATCCTAAGCAATCATTGGCTTCCAGTGTCTGCGTGCACCTATACACTTGTAGAGCTCATGGCATGGTATTATTTGTTATTATTACTGGCAGTAATAATATCCTCTACAATATAATGCATTTACTAAACATAAACTGACCTTTTAGAACTTGAACTCATGATGTCCAATATACCAGTACTTGATTGCTGTGGCTGCTTCCATTTCATAATAAAGTGATCCAGGGAAACCCACAGTATACGTCTTTTCACTTCTTGTCACAATACAGCGTGCAAGTAGCGTAATTAGCAAGTTGTATAGACTGGTCACTGGTGCTACATGATCTGGCATGACGCAGGCGGGGAAGAGCGAGTGACAGCTGATGGCCGGTAAATTTTGCCACGATAATTTATTTTTCTTGCCATTTCTGCAACACGTAGGCCTACATGCCCATAGGTACTCCTAACTAGTCAATTACATAAACCTGTAGTAGCTGAGTTTCCCATTTTGAAGATAATGTATCATAAGGTACATAAAAAAATTGAAAATTTCGCAGAGCGGCAACGTTTCTTGCTTCATTTCTTGCCTCCTCTCCTCACCCGTCCGGGCGCCAACGGCTCCCTGTGCATAAATTCGAAAATCTGTCTCGCACCTTAAGTCTTGGAAAGTAAATGTGTGTACAAGAATTTTTACTCAGAATTGCATATTTTTTCAGTTCTCCAAATATGTGATATGCCGAATATTACACCCTGGATTAAACAAGTATTTGACATTTAAGATTCGCAGTCTATTCTTGAACACATGTAGAAATTTCGGGGGGGCCCGGGCCCCCGTGGCCCCCCCCCCCTGGCTGCGCCACTGGTTTGATGGGGCAACACACGGCCTTCTCAAAACGTGGCAACACGGGTCTTGTGGCGTGCTTGGGTGAAGGGAGTGAGCAAAATGTTGAGTCAAAGTATTTACTCAACATTAAATTTCTGCCCACGTAGAGACTGAATGAGTCAAGATGCCTACTAGGCGTAATTTACAGTCTGAACAAACTATGTATTAAGAACCTAACTTGCACTAAATGTATCGGAAATTAATATAGGACCACTGAAATGACGGGTTACCATCATATTCCGTCAATGATATTTTAGGTTCCGTTTATAATAAATATAAACAATTCATGCTACGTCATATATACTGTTTGTATTATTTACATTAGGGTATATGACATTACCATGATTCACGGTTTCACACAACAGTGTAGATGTTAGGCTGGGTGTTTTTTGTCCGACCTCTCGTCCTAAAAACGCCCGCGACTGAGAGGACCGGAAGTAAAACACCAGCAAAGGAACAGGGCATAAAAACTCAGCAGTATAGCTTAGCACATCCATTGTCTTAATTCAAACACCTTACAATACAAGGACAAAGAGGCACTGGATACAGAATGGATAGGGTGACATAGTTACTTCTCAGATATAAAGTGTACACAAGCACAATGGTGATGTCGAGGGCAAAATACAATTAAAGTAACATACATAGATATTGTCAGCCACTAGAGCACGGTATAGGTGTTGGAGTTAGGGCACAACTGTCATTTAATATATTCAACAGGATATACTGTACGTGGATGAAATGAAGGGTCAGACTGATTAATATCACTATACACTTCGTAGGGCGCGAGCTGCGGCACACAGGATTGTCACTTAGCCGTGGCAACACTATTTTACTGGTTCTGTCTCTACTGGTTGGTCTCAGTCTATCTCGGGGCGCCACTAGTATAGACACATTATTTTAATATTTCACAGATGCCTTACTATTCATGCTCACTGACCCTTGATTTCTGCCCTTGTATTTATATGTACTGTACTGTTCGTCACTTTATATTATATTCTTACGGCTCTACTGTCACTTTCACTTCTGTCTCATTTACTTAGACTTGGGCACGACTTGGGAGGTGTGTTGAAGTCGCCACTAGGCCCCTGGTTCCTGGGGTTAACAGAGGTGGCGCCTGGGCGTGGGAGGGGGCCCCCTCTGGAGAGCTCTCCTGCAGGAGACAACGCACTGCTGTCAGGGGCGTCACTGCCCGGGCCTGCTTCGTCCACGGGGTGCAGGGAGGCCCTTCCATCTGGGGGCCTCGACCTGATAGGTGGCCTTAGGGGATGGGGCCAAACAACTTCAGGAGGCAGGCCTGCCACCTCTTACTCCGGGTGGAGGACCAACGGGGAGTGAGGCCTGAGCGGTCCCGCTTTGGGGCCCACTGGCCAGCCCTGGGAGGCTGGGTGCTGGAGTCACCTACAGAGCGGGGCGCCATCAGGAGTAGACTGTGGCACCCCTTCTGTTGGGCGTCCGTCAGGGGCCGGTGTTGTCCAGGGGTCGGCTGCAGGGCAGGGACAGGACCTCGCCACCACTCCTGAAACGGCAGCACCTCCGGGGAACCACACTTGGAGGGAGAGAGTAAAGGGCATCCCAAGCAGTTGAGAGGTAGTGAGCCGGCCGCGCAAGGGACCTTCTCCTCCGGGAGAACCCTAGAGACTGCAGATGAAGGGTATACAGTGGCCGCTCCATCCCCCACATGTACAGTGGCCGTTGTGGCGGTTCCACAGTCTCTAAGGGTAGCAGCAGAAGGATGTACTGTGGCCGTTCCTTCCCCGGTATGTACTGTGTCCGTGACCGCAGTGCTGCTCCCGAAGGAGGAAGAGGCAGATGAGGGGCGTACTGTGGCCGCTCCCTCCCCAACATGTACTGTGGCTGTTGTCGCGGCTCTGCCTGCCCAACGGGAAGTAGCTGAGGGGCATACTGTGGCCGCTCCTTCCCCGGTACATACTGTGTCCATGACCACGGAGCTACTCCCGTAGGAGGAGGAGGTGGATGAGGGGCGTACTGTGGCCGCTCCCTCCCTGACACGTACTGTGGCCGTGGTCGCGGTTCCACTCCTCCTTCCATTGTCAGTCGGTGCACACTCAATAGATAACGCTCCGAGGCCATCTCCAGATGTGGCTGTAGCTGAGGGGCGTACTGTGGCCACTCCCTCCCCGGTACGTACTGTGTCCGTGACGGCGGTGTTTCTTGGGACTGAATCTGGAGCAGTCCCACCCCAAACCTGGTGAGGACTGTTCCTTTCGTGAGGTCATCTCTCATTCCTGCGTTGTTGCCGTTGGGTCGGTTGAGGGGAAGAGGGACTCAAGGTAGGGGCGCCCCTTTGCCCTTCTCACTGTGGGTCAATCTCACACTGACCTACCCCGCCATGGCGTCCTCCTGGGGTGGGGGTAGGGCTGCAGCTCAGCAGCAGGGTGGGGGGTGGTGGGGTGGGGGGTCCGGCGGCGGTGGAGGTGTGTATTTTACCACCGTCTGTGATCAAAAAGTCACAGCCCTGTGACTGGAGGTGGTAGGTGCTGGTGGTGGATGTCTGGTGGCCAGGTGTGATGTGTTGGAGGAGGATGGTCCAGTGGTGCATTGCATGGTTTGGTTCTTGTGTGGGTTGAGGGTGAGATGGAGTGTAGAAGGTTGTGTGGTGTGGCGGAGGTTACAGAGGAGCTGGTGGGTTCCTCGTACTCTAAGGGCTGGACGGCGTGGGGGGCGCCAGACTATCTTGTGGATCCTTATCTCTGGTGGTGGTGCTTGGTGCAGGGGCGAAGGCTGAATGATGGCTAGGGGTGAGGTCCTGGGCTTTTTATGGGGGAGGACTGGGTGGGAAGGACGTCTTCCCCTAGGGAATGGGGTATGGGGAAATTTCCACCGTGCTTGATGTAGGGTGAGCGTGATGGGGGTGGTGTTGGGGGTATGTGTGGTATATGTGGGTGATGGTGGGGAAGAAGGGGATGTAGGAGTGGGTGCAGGAGTGTATCTAGTCGGTGAGCATGAAAGGCGACCGAATCTTGTGGTAGTGGTAGTAAGGGTTGGTGTTGGGGATGAAGCTGTGGAGGCACATGGTGGTGTGGGGATCCTGTTGTGGCTGTGGGTGGTGGTTGGTGGTGGTATGGGTTGGTGTGTGTAGTGGGCATGGTCGGTGTGTAGAGGGCAGACAGAGGTGGACGAATGAGTGGTGTGGGTGGTAGGTGGAGTTGGTGCACATGGGGGGGTAGCGGGTGGTGCGGTGTGTGGGGTGGTGTGTAGAGGGGTGCGGGTGGGGTGTGGTGGGAATCGTGGCGGTATGGTGGTGGTGGTTGTTTCCGTGGTGGTGAAGGCGGGAGTTGGTGCGGAGTGGTGTGGTGCGGGTTTGGTGGTGGGTGTAGTGGGTGGTGACTGAGAGTGGTGGGTTGGAGGAGGTGGGGTGGGCATTAGAGATGCAGGCGGAGGTGAGGTTGGTGATGGATCAGAATCGGAGGAAGGTGGTGGTGGGTCAGGTGAAGGTGAAGTGGGGAAGGGGGTCCGTGGGTATGGTGAGGTTAAGGGTGGGGTGGGGGAGGTGAGCGAGGAAAGTGAGGTGGGTGAGGAGGAGGAGGAGGAGGCTGTGATAGGGAAGGCGAATGAGTTAAGCGTGTTGGCGGGGAAGGCGAGTGGTGGTGAAGTGATAGTGGTGGGTGGTGCGGGGTGGTAGGTGGAAGGCAGCAGACAGGAGGAGGTGGTTTTAGGAAGTAGGTTAGGGGAAGATGAGGTATGGGTTGTAGAAGGCCTGTGAAGGGGAAGTCAGGCTCTGTGTTGAGGGGGGATAGGAAGGGGGGAGGTGATAGTGGTGGAGAAAGTGGTGTGTAAGGTGGGAAGGTTAGGAATAGGGGTAGGAATACGGGAAGGTAAAACAGAAGAGATAATGAGAGGAGAGGAAAAGAAAATGTTTCCCCCTGTCGTAGACTGGGGGTAGATGTGAGGTGGCCCCCGTCATTACGGTGGGATGCGGGAGCAGTGGGGGGGCGCCTTCTGTGCCTTCTTCATGGTATTTTCCTTCCCTGAGGCTTGGGGCAATCGGCATATGGTGGGGAGGCTTGTAGGCGCCCTTGTGTCGTTTTGCTGCATCGGGCAGCTTTTAGCTGCTCATGGATGTTGTGGATTGGGCATTCGTGGCAGCAAGGAGAAAATTCCCACGGGTTGACGGCGATGAGATTCGTGGGAAATTGACTGATTTCGCCGATGCATTGAGGGGTGGTGTGGATGGTTAGAAGGCACCTCATTAAATTGATTTCTTTATCCAGGTCTCCCATCGGTTCATGTATTATAAAATGCTCTTTAATGAAACTGGGGAGGATCCTGAGGAGTTTGTGGAATATAAGTTGTTCCCAAGTTTTTGCGTCTGTGTCTGGGTATGCAGCGGTGACGAGCCGCTTAGCCTGGACGAATGTATCATCGAGGCTTCCGTCATATGTGAGGGCGTCTAGTTGCGATAAGGCTATAACTGTGACCAGGGATGGCGTGACAGCCTGTTTCACAATGTGTGAGAATTGGTCCCATGTCAATTCAGGGACGATTTTTGTGGCTACAGTAGCAACAATTTTACCTAGGTTAGGTAGTGTGATGGCAATTTTCTCTCTGACGCTGTCAAACCCAGTGTCTAATAAAGATTTAACCATATCCAAGTAGACATCAATGTTGTATTGCTCAGGGTTGAACCTTGGCAATTGGATGTGAGGTTTGGCTACCATTTTGCAATGTTTCCCTATTTGTTCCTCCATGCTTTAATCGGATCCAGAACCTCCGCTTGCCACCAGTGTCATGTTGGGTGTTTTTAGTTCGACCTGTCGTCCTAAAAACGCCCGCGACTGAGCAGGGTCCTCTTTCCGGACTGGAAGTAAAGCACCAACAAAGGAACAGGGCATAAAAACTCAGCAGTATAGCTTAGCACATCCATTGTCTTAATTCAAACACCTTACAATACAAGGACAAAGAGGCACTGGATACAGAATGGATAAGGTGACAGAGTTGCTTTTCATGTATAAAATGTACACAAGCACAATAGTGATGTCGAGGGTAAAATGCGTGAGCTACAGCATAGTGCCCCCAGAAACTCCCCAACAGGTAACATGTGTGGACTACAGCATATTGCCCCAGAAACTCACTGACACCCCACCTGGTCCCCACGGAGTAGCCGCAGCCGAAGCGCAGGATGCAGTGCGACAATGGCACAAATCAGCCCGGGCCTTGCGCCCCTATAACACTCAGCCTCCACACCGTCGCCCTAGCAGGAAGTCAATACTACCTTCGAGGAGAGGGACCGCCAGATCAGATCGGGGTGGAGCTGTCTGTCCAGCTCCAAACAGCGCCCCTCAGGAGACGGCCAATAGCCGCTCCTGCCTTCTAAAGGAGTGTGCTCATAGCCTCTCCGAAGGTGCCTTCTCTTTAGGGACGGCCGATAGCCGCCCGCCCCTCGTAAGGGAATCGGTGTCTCACCGACCTGAGGGTAATCAGGAGACGGCCGATAGCCGCTCCTGCTTTCGTCGGAAGTTGTCCTTCCTGGGATGGTCGATAGCCGCCCTACACCCCCTCCTGCAGGAGACGGCCGATAGCCGCTTCTCCCTCTGGCAGAAGGAGATGGCAAGTGGCCGCTCCTGCCTTCGCCAAACGGCCAATAGACGCTCCGAAGGTGCTGCCCACGAGTCGGCCGATAGCTGCTCTTCCCTCTGGCAGAAGAAGACGGCAAGGGGCTGCTCCCGCCTTCGCCAGATGGCCGATAGCCGCTCCGAAGGTGCTGCCCCCGAGTCGGCCTAGAGCCACTCCCCCTCCCTCCCGCAGGAGACAGCCTAAGGCCGCTCCCGCCTTCGTCAGACGGCCAATAGCCGCTCCGAAGGTGTCCAGAGGCGCGCTGATTTCCCCCACTCAGGCCATGGCCAATAGCCGGGCCTTGGTGCCTCATAGTCGCGCCCTTGGGCAGCCACTGCCAATAGCCGGGCCCCACGGCCAGAAAGAGGTGAGAGCAGTGTCACCGCCCCAGTGTGAGACGAGTGTCTGGACCTCCAATGCAGAAGGACCCCAGAGAGGCCCTACAGCCTCCCCCGCCCTCTGCTCCTTACGCCTGGCCTTGGGAAAGACCCACCTGATGGACCCTACTTCAGGTCGGTGCCGCAGCCCCTCCCTGACGACGTCCCTTCACTCTGGGGGCCGCAGTCCTAGGGTACTCCAGGCCCTCCCCCGGACGCCCGGGCACGATCTCCCCACGCCCCAATGGCGGAAGACCTCCACCTCCGGCCGAGACCTGAGCCAGAGATTCCTGGACCTGTTTGGACCCAGTCCTGAGGGCCACACCCCTGTACCCAGCCTGCAGAATACAGGCCCCTTCGCCACCTGCAGCCCTGGATGAGAGAAGATGCCCCTGCGAGTCGTCCCGTGCCCTCTCGGCACGCCCTCCCCTGGCGGTGCCCCTGTTCAGGGAGAGTTGTCGCCGGCGTGTCTCCCCGCTGCCCCCACCATATAAGTGACGTATGTTAAGTGTGATGTTGTCTCAAAATTAGTGCAACAGTGATACAGTGACCTAGTATATGTTAAATAACAGGGCACGTGTTCAAGAGAAGATAACAGGAGAATACGTGATATCACGGGGCGGATTAATAAGGACGAGTGCAGAGACTAAGCTCTGGTGAATCAGACTCATGAGTGACGCCCTCGTATAAAAACAGTAACACTCCTAGGACGAGAGATTCTCCTTAGTGAAAAATATCCAAACGTCCCTTGCTACCAGGAAATAGTGAAGAAAAAGTGTTAGTAATATCCTCCCGCTCGTATTATCATAAACACAACGAAACTCTCAGTGTCTTCTACCCTCCCTTAATAAATCTCCTTTCAGCAGTCAGTGCGTATGTAAGAACCTGGACTAGCCATATAATCAGTTATCAAAATCCCCTTGCTACCAGAAAATATTAAGTCAGAATCCGTAACATCAGTTCCCTCCCAATATTACTATAACTTTAATCTGACCTTCCGCGCGTCATCCCTCAGCCCCCCCCCCCCCGTGTAAGATCCACTCCTACTCTCCCACACACACCGCGACCCTGTGTTCCAAGTACACCTGTACTAAACCTAGAGTGTTAGCATCAGCTAGTATCCTGGGAGATACTAATTATCTAGTTAAGGTTTTATTCTCTACCATATACTGTGTTGTATTATCTGCTGTTTTTGTCCTGTGTCTGACTATGGTAATATACGTGTAGAGGTTATTGCCTGGAGTTTTTGTGTCCTACCTCTCTTTATTTCACTAAGCCCCGGTCTCGAAAGAGGACCCCGCTACACGTTAGGTGTTCTAGGACCGAGGAGTCGGGCCTTTTTCACCTAGCATTACAGAGGGCAAAATACAATTATAGTAACATACATAGATATTGTCAGCCACTAGAGCACGGTATAGGTGTTGGAGTTAGAGCACAACTGCCATTTAATATATTCAACAGGATACACTGTACGTGGATGGAATGAAGGGTCAGATTGATTAATATTACTATACACTTTGTAGGGCACAAGCCGCGGCACATGGGATTGTCACTCAGCCACGGTGACACTATTATATTGGTTCTGTCTCTACTGGTTGGTCTCAGTCTATCTCGGGGCGCCACTAGTATAGACACATTATTTTAATACATCACAGTTGCCTAACTATTCGTGCTCACTGACCCTTGATTTCTGCCCTTGTATTTATATGTACTGTTCATCACTTTATATTATATTCTTACGGCTCTACTGTCACTTTCACTTCTGTCTCATTCACTTAGACTTGAGCACGACTTGGGAGGTGCATTGAAGTCACTACTAGGCCCCTGGTTCCTGGGGTTAACAGACGTGCCGCCCGGGCGTGGGAGGGGGCCCCTCTGGAGAGTTCTCCTGCAGGAGACAACGCACTGCTCTCAGGGGTGTCACTGCCCGGGCCTGCTTCGTCCGTGGGGTGCAGGGAGGCCCTTCCGTCTGGGGGCCTCGACCTGATAGGTGGCCCTCGGGGCTGGGACCAAACAACTTCAGGAGGCTGGCCTGCCGCCTCTCACTCCGGGCGTAGAGCCAACAGGGAGTGAGGCCTGAGCAGTCCCGCTTTGGGGCCCGCTGGCAGGCCCTGGGAGGCCGGGTGCTGCGGTCACCTACAGAGCAGGGCGCCATCAGGAGTAGACTGTGGCACTTCTTCTGTCAGGCGTCCGTCAGGGGCCGGTGTCGTCCAAGGGTCAGCTACAGGGCAGGGACAGGACCTTGCCACCACTCCTGGAACAGCAGCACCTCCAGGGAACCACACCTTGAGGGAGAGAGTAAAGGGCGTCCCACGCAGCCGAGAGGTAGTGAGCCGGCCGCGCAAGGGAATGCAGATGAAAGGCGTACAGTGGCCGTTCCTTCCCCCACATGTACGGTGGCCGTTGTGGAGGTTCCACAGTCTCTAAGGGTAGCAGCAGAAGGACGTACTGTGGCCGTTCCTTCCCCGGTACGTACTGTGTCCGTGACCGCGGTGCTGCTCCCGAAGGAGGAAGAGGCAGATGAAGGGTGTACTGCTCCTCGACATGTACTGTGGCCGTTGTCGGGGCTCTGCCTGCCCAATGGGAAGTAGCTGAGGGGCATACTGTGGCCACTCCCTGCCCGGTACGTACTGTGTCCGTGACCACGGAGCTGCTCCCAAAGGAGGAGGAGGAGGTGGATAAGGGGCGTACTGTGGCCGCTCCCTCCCAGGCACATACTGTGGCTGTGGTCGCAGTTCCACTCCTCTTTCCTTTGCCAGTCGGTGCGCGTTCAATAGCTAACGCTCTGAGGCCGTCTCCAGATGTTGCTGTAGCTGAGGGGCGTACTGTGGCCACTCCCTCCCCGGTACGTACTGTGGCCGTGACTGCGGAGCTACTGGGGGAAGCAACTGAGGGGCATGCTGTGGCTGCTTCCTGGTACGTACTGTGTCCGTGACCGCGGTGTTTCTTGGGACTGAATCTGGAGCAGTCCCACCCCAAGCCTGGTGAGGGCTGTTCCGTCTGTAAGGTCATCTCTCATTCCTGCGTTGTTGCTGTTCGGTCGGTTGAAGGGAAGAAGGACTCAAAGTAAGGGTGCCCCTTTGCCCTTCTCGCTCTGGGTCAATCTCACACTGACTTGGCCCGCCGTGGTGTCCTTCTGGTGTGGGGGTAGAGCTGCAGCTCAGCAGCAGGGTGGGGGGGTGGGGGGGGACCGGCAGCGGTGGAGGTGTGTATTTTAGTAGATATTTAACAAAGAAAAATATGATTTTTAAACAGCGGGGGGACTGTGTTTGTTCCAATGGTGGTGACATCTACCGGAGTACTAGGCTGATCAGAAGCACCCCATTAGAGTGTAGCTACTCCCGGTGTCAACTATAGCTTCTCCTATCTTGCCATTAATCACTACACTGATGGTGGTGGGGGACGTATGACCACAGGTTAGTCATGACTTCCCGGGGTGGATTTTGTGAATCTTTCGACTTAGTCATTTTGTTCTAGTGGTTCATAGTTACGCCTAGGACACTCACGGTCTCCACGATGACATCCGAGTCTGCGGCAGTCAAAACAATATCCAGGAAGAGGTTTCCGGTGCCAACACTTTTGGAGACTATGTGATGAAGCTAAACAGTGGGCACAATATTTACTATTAGATGTTCTGGATTTGCTAGGTAGCCCTTTATTCACTAGCACTAGGCTAGATTTGAGCTCGTGGACCTGGCGTTTTAATTCTTCCGCTTCGTCTTTTGGCCCAACTGGACTCGAGTGATCTGTCTGGTTTATGGATGTATTGGATATCCGCATCCGCATCCGCATCTGCGGAACATCCGCGTCCATTTCGACATCCGCATCCGCATCTGCATTGACATTGTAATAAACATCCGCATCCGCATTTGAGCGAGATATAAAGCGGATGTGGTGGGTCACTGCATTATCGTGGCTTTAACTTAAATGTATGCCTTCGTTATAAGCAAAAACTTTAGTATTTTTCCGTTGATGCGACTTGCTTGCTTTGATCACTGTTTACCCTGGTAGGCGGTCATAAGGGCGAAAATTTTGTAGTTATTCTATACTGCTTTGGTCTGCAGAAGACCAAAGTGCTGTGACTAACTCCAAGTCAATAAGAGTTGTATGAGTAATACACTTACCTTGGTACTTTGTAATGTCTAACAGGGTTAATAGGAGTCAAAATGCATTTACAGTATATTAGTGTGTATGGCTATGTGCGTGTGCGTGTCTGTGTTATGGAGACTGTGGCTAAAGGAGTGTCACAGTAAGTTAAAGAAAGGTGCTGAAAGTACCACTGTCTGAAAACACTGTATTTTTTACAGTAGCTGAGTTCATAATGAATATTTTAAAAACAGGAAATAAACAGTTTCCAAGGCCGGGATAAGGGATAGGCAGCTGTCTTCAAGGGCCGAGCTTTAGTAAAATGATTATACAACTGTAATGCTAGGTGTTTAAGGTTCGACTTCTTGCTCCTAGAACACCTAACGTGAAGGGGGGTCCTCTTTCGAGACCGGGGGTTAGGACAAAAAAGAGAGAGGCAGGACACAAAAACTTCAGGCAATAACCTTTACACGTGTATTACTTAGTCAGACAAGGGACAACAGTAGATGATACAGCACAATATTTGGTCAATTACAAACTCTTATAACTAGATTCTCAGTATCTCACAGGATACTACAGTAGTAAGTACGTGGGATAACACTCGAAGGGTAATGTACAGGATTAGTATAGTCCAGGGTCTCGGTGCACGTGGAGGGGTGAGCGACAGGGCTTACTAGGGGAGGGTATAAGGTCTAATTGTATTTATGGTAGTATGAGGCAGAGGTTAATGATAGCACGTTCACTTTATATTTTCTAAGTGCAAAGGGATATTTGTTAATTATCACAATACGATCCAAGGTTGTGCCGTGTGTGGGGGAGGGGGGAAGGCGAGTTTAAGGTAACGCTCACTAGGGAAGGGTGTAAGGCACTGGGGTCTAATTATGTTTATAGTAATATGAAGTGGAGGGTATTGATAGCGTGTTCGATTTATTATTTTCTAGGAGCAAAGGACGTTTAGATAAATTGGTAATATGAGTTCCACGGCTTTGTTGTTACACTGAGGATAATGTGGAGGGAGTCGTACACGAGTTTTATGTACTATCACTTTGGGTTTCACAGCGATTGCTCACTATTCTGCCCTTTTGTATATTAGACCTTCATTTCCCAGTCACGTAAACACTTGGCCTGGTGCTAAGAGAGTACACTATCACCTTGTCACTGTTCCACTGTACTTAGAGCAAAGTCACTGTCTCACAATTTACTGGGGGCGGGTGCGGCGGGGAGACAAGCCGGCAACAGCTCGGCCGGGGCAGGGGCACCGCCGAGGGAGGGCGTGCCGAGAGGGCACGGTACGGCGCGCAAGAGCGTCTTCTCTCGTCCGGGGCTGCAGGTGGCGAAGGGACCCGATTCCTCCGGGCTGGGAACAGGAGTATGGCCCTCAGGACTGGGGCCGAACAATTTCCTGAACCTTGCGGTCAGGTCTCAGCTGGATTTGGAGGCCCTCCGTCATTGGGGAGTAAGGAGGTCCTGCCCAGGAGTTCTGGGAGGGGCTTGGAGTTAATGAGGGCTAAGGCCCCCAGAGTCAGGCGGCGCTGTCAGGGAGGGGCTGCGGCACCGGTCTGCATCAAGGTCCATCAGATGGGTTTTCTCCAGTTCCAGGCATAGGAACAGAGGCCAGGGGAGACAATAGGGCCTCTCCAGTACTCTCCCGCATCCACTGCATAGGGGTACAGGACACTTGTCTCATGCTGGGGCAGCAGGACTGCTCTCACCTGGTTCCTGCTGTAGGGCCCAGCTACTGGCCATGGCTTCCCAGGGGCGCGACCATAAGGCGCCGAGGCCCGGCTACAGGCTGTGACCTGAGAAGGGGAATAGGAACCAGTGCACCTCAGGACACCTTCGGAGTGGCTACCGGCTGTCTGACGAAGGCAGGAGCGGCTACAGGCCAACTCCTGCAGAAGGGGTGGGGAGCGGCTACAGACCGACTCGAGGGTAGCACTTTAGGAGCAGCTACCGACCGTCTGATGTAGGCAGGACCGTCTGATGTAGGCAGGAGCAACTACAGGCTGTCTCCTTCTGCTGGTGTGGGAAGCAACTACAGGCCGACTCGGGGACAACACTTTCGAAGCAGCTACTGGCTGTCTGACGAAGGTGGGAGCGGCTACAGGCCGACTCCTGTAGGAAGGGTGGGGAACGGCTACAGGGTGACTCGGGAGCAATGCCTTCGGAGCGGCTACCAGCCGTCTGAAGAAGGTGGGAGCGGCTACAGGCCGACTCCTGTAGGAGGGGTGGGGAGCAGCTACAGGCCGACTCGGGGGCAATGCCTTCAGAGCAGCTACCAGCCGTCTGACGAAGGTGGGAGCGGCTACCGACCATCTCCTTCAGGAGGGGGTGTGGAGCAGCTACCGGCCATCTCCAGAAGGACACCTTCTGAAGAAGGTGGGAGCGGTTACCGGCCGTTTCCTGATTACCCTCAGGTTGGTGCTGGACCGATTCCTTTATGAGGGGTGGGTGGCTACAGACCATCCCAAGAGGGAAGACACCTTCAGAGAGGCTACTGGCACACTCCTGTGGAAGGCGGGAGTGGCTACAGGCCAACTCCTGAGGGGCAATGATCGGAGCCAGACATACAGCTTCACCCTGAGATGGTTTGGTGGAACCCTGCCTGGTAGGTAGTGCCGGATTCCTGCTATGGCGGTGGCGGGGCAGCTCCGGGTCATAGGGGCATACGGCCCGGGCTGGCTTATGCCGTTGTTGTGCTGAGTCTCGGTGTGCTGCTGCTGCTCCTCCGTGGGGTCCTTCTGGGGGTGTTGGTGAATTTCTGGGGGCACTATGCTGAAGCTCTGGTGTGAGGGATTGAGCACTCCCGGGGGCACTATGTTGTATTTCAACAACAGTATATCCTGAAAACATCTGTATCCACATCCACAAGGATGTCATAGTTTCACATCCGCATCTGCATCCGCATCCACAGTTTTTAGAAACAGAGATCTGCATCCGCATCCACAAGATACAGAAACATAATATCCACATTCACATCCGCATTCGCAGATGTTTAAATTCTAACATCCGATACATCCCTAGTCTAGTTCACTGAGATGGACGGCAACGGCTGATTCTCGAGTTTCCTTTCCCTGACATTATTCTCAGCAGGCACCGCATTGACACGGGGGGTCTGACTCACTTCCAACAACTGACGTTCATGTTCAACTCTATCTAGGAACTTCTTTACTGGGTACTCATCATCTAGGAATCCCTCGAGTTTTTCTCGTGATGGGAGAGGTAAGCCTTACCACAGCTTCCGTTTGATTGCTTTGTCGCGGTTAGAGAACTTTTCGTTAGGGAATTTATGTTCTATTACCGCATGCTGGCAGATGAAACGGTGTGTGAAAGCCTGGGGTGACTCTATCCAATCATAACACATTGATTCTACTTCCTGCCAAGCCCAGTCAATACTGACTTCGATGGCAAACTCGTCCGTTCTAAGAAATTCCTTAAGTGCTGGCCATGAAATTACTCGATGCTCTGTCTGGTTGTTATGAATGAAAATGGCAAGTTCAGGGCTAACTCTACTCTTCGCAATCTGCATGCGCATCACATCATCAGAATCACATTATTCAACTAATTCAAAAAACATTTCCAGACATGCTGCTGCATTGATACCCTGTAACTGATGGAGTTCTAGAATCGGGATATCGCGAGGCTTTGTGAGGCTCCCTTTTGCTCTCATTGTTGGATGAGGGTTAGAAGATGGAGGATAGCAAGGATTGGAAGGGGGACAGTTGAGTTTCTAACTCGTCTAATTCATTCATTAACTGAGTAAATCTAGATGAAAATTTCTCCTCCTCCTTTTTAATTTGAAATTTCATACTATCTCGCCAGCTCATGGTGTTAAAAGAGGGGGTTAACTCTTATTTCTACGCTGTCTCACTCTGTTCTCCTAGACATGTGACCCCTAATTACGTTAACAGTTTATCTTCCACTTTACTCCTCTTTTCACTAGACCAAGCCACAAAATATATAAGTCGCGCTTCCATCTCGATATTCATTCTACTCTTAGTGAAGAATAATTTTGCTCGTCCTCCAGGAGATTTCTATCTATCTATCTATTGCCAGACGCCTCAATCCCGTTTGGGGTGGCCACAAACTAATCGCCTTAACGTCGTCCTGTCCCCCGCCATTTCACTGCCCTGCTCCCAACTCACACCCCCCTCTCTCATATACCTCTCCACCCCATCCCTCCATCTCATCCTCGGCCTCCCCCTCCCTCTTCCCCCCTCCACCTCACTCACATACACTCTCTTCGTCAGTCTTTCACCCTCCATCCTCTCCACATGGCCAAACCACCTCAGTGTGTTCCTCATAACACTTCCTATCACATCCACATCCACATCCACACCACAACGCTCCTTTATATCTTCATTCGTCAGCCTGTCTCTCCATGTGACTCCACAGGCTCCTTTTAAATAACTCATTTCCACTGCTCTCACTCTTGACTTGTGTCCTTCCAACAACGTCCAAGCTTCACTTCCATACGTTAGAGTTGGTATCACAATACTGTCATGTAGTAACTTTTTCACTTCCATGCTCACTTCCCTGTTTCTTATCACTGCTTTCAAAGAACCAGCAACCTTTCTTCCCTGCTGTACTCTTCCAAGCACTTCACCCTCCAAACCTCCATCCTTACTCATCACACTACCCAAGTACTTAAACGTACTCACATTTTCCAATTCCTCACCATCCAACCTCGCTGTACATTCACTGACTTCACCTCTCTCAAAGACCATCACTTTACTCTTCCCTACATTCACCTTTAGATTCCGTTTCTTGCACACTCTCCCAAACTCATCCACCAAGCCTTGCAGCTCCCCTTCGTCTTCACTCAACAACACAGTATCATCTGCAAACAACAATACAGGGAGTTTCCAAACACTATCCTCTCTCACCAGGGCCACTCCAACATCCACTACCCTAAAGATTATTAATTCTAGAAATATCGCGAGATTAAGTGGGCCTCCAGTGTAGGCTACTGTTACTGAGGGATTTTAACTCGATTCGTGTAATGCTAGGTGAAAAAGGCTCGACTTCTTGGTCCTTGAACACCTAACGTGTAGCGGGGTCCTCTTTCGAGACCGGGACTTAGTACAATGAAGAGAGGCAGGACACAAAAACTCCAGGCAATAACCTTTACACGAATATTACCACAGTCAGACACAGGACAAAGGCAGCAGATATTACAACACAATATATAGCAAAGAAATAAAACCTTAACTAGGATATTAGTACTTCGCAGGATACCGGCTTAACTGATACTGATGCCAACACAATTAATTCTAGTGCACAGGTGTGCAGAGAATACAGGCACGCGCGGGGCGCAGGGAGTGAGGCTCAGCGGGTCAGAACAGAGTTATGGTAATACTGGGGAAGATTAAGTATTATTACTTCGAACTTAATATTTCCTGATAGCAAAAGGGTTTTGGTAATTGATTCTATTTCTTGTTTACGTTCACGCTAGTTACTGGGGAGAGGGAATGACTGAGGGATTCTAACTCGATTCGTTAATTAACTGTAACAATATATAACCCACATCAGTATCTTATCCACAACAATATCTTATCGCACAATATCTTACCCCGCAACAATAACTTATCCCACCGCTTTAGCCACCAGTGTAATGCAAAGAAATTTGGCCACCGTCAATATGATGCTGAGAGTTAGTCACCCATAAATGACCCCAGTGTAATGAAGGAGATAATAGTAAACCACCAGTGTAATGCTGGGAAATTTTAGAGATTATGGAAAAAGGGTAGCGTGATCTTATTTAAGAATTTATGGGAAATGAGGTAGCGTGATCTTATTAACCCCTACACCGCGGGCATGTTTACTGATGTTTTGCGTGTGCCGCGGGGTTATTCGGGCTCCGACAGACTCTCAAAAAATATTTGCCAAAAATCAGTTATTAGTCCTAGAATATTACAAGTACATATGCTTATGGCACATACCTTCAGCTTTCTCCTGGAATGTTTGTTGAGCCTTTGTCAGTTACCGTAGGACTTGTGGACACCTCTGAAGTTGGGTAACGAAGTCTCCACTTTACACTTCCCGACAACCCGTAATATGATTACCACAGCCAGATATTAACACTATAAACACTACTCTATGATTTTCAAGTAGTTTGGGATCCATACACCAAAAAAAAAAAAGCACTGTGAAAGCAATGAAAATTACGAGCGCGTCTGACCGTCGCACTTGCGCTTGTTTGCTCTTGGTACTCTGTCATTTATTATTCATAAAACCCCTCACACTTTATATTTCTATTACTATATAACGCTTATATATATCTACAGTCTTTATCCATAAGTTTCCTTCAGTAGTATTAGTTTATTGTCACTGTAGGGATTCAATTTCTTTCAGTAAAATACGTAGCATTCACTTTCTCGTCCTGTATACTAGCATTGAGAGTGAATGTCACTTTCATCTTCACTCTCATAACTCAAAGTATTCAGACATGCTAGAGTGAAACTTTCACTTTCATTACTCCTAGGGTATATACTCGTATTCTTATAATACTGCTCATTTACATTTCTATTTACGTTCTCTATTTTATTTACGTTATTTACATTTCTATTTTATTTACACTGTGTTATGCACTGTCACTTGAAGTAACTTATAAGACTGTTTTCCATTATTCACGTATATTTACATTCATTACTTTCACTTGCTGTTTACACATTATTTACAATTCCATTTGCACTGTTTTACTCAATAGAAAGATCGTAGTCACTCTTTTATCAATTGTCAGCCCTTTACCTCTTTCCACACGAGGTTTAGTAGGGGGTAAAGGTCACAGAGCCCTTTGCATGGGGGTGAAAAAGTCCCTGAAGTCAGCAAGAAGAAACAGACGTACCTCTACTTCAGAAGATGAGAGTAAACTGATAAGGGAGGGCCGAGGTAGAGGCCTACTTAGGGGATATTCAGTGCTACCAATGTTAGCTCTTGAAACAGCTATGTATAGCACTGAAATGATTGGTAGGAAATCTAGACAATACATTATAAATTAGGTAGTTCCAGGTGAATGTAAATATCACTTAGGCTTCTCCCTTCCCTCCTTACATGTATATTTATTACGAAAATAGATTATACGGCATATTTCAAGGGGAAAAAAAAACAGCGAAAATTAGCGAACGAGTGCATGTGAGGTGTTGTCAGGTGATAATTAGCCAATTCCAGGTGTATGGCACTCTCACTTACCTTATTTCTTTCTTGTATATATTATTTGGTATAAGAATAGGGCATAGGGCTTATTTCAATGGATGAAATCAGTGAAAAATTCCAGGGAAAATTTACTTAGAGTAGCACGGCCGGGCAGGCGAGAGGATAGGGTAATGGAGGGGGGGTAGGGAGGGGAGTCAAGAACGGGGAGAAATGGCTAAATTGTCAACAATGGATGGGAGTACAGATGAGATTAGGAGTGCTGACTAGTGTTGGACATTGGCAGTACTGATAGATGATACAAGCCCCCACTTGGAAGCCCGGGTGAATTCAAAATAACACAGAATTACAAAAGCGACGCCCCGCGGTATGATCCCTTGCTCTCAAGCGTCACGAAAGTGACGCCCCACGGTTTAGGGGTTAAAGGGTTTATGGGCAATGTGGTAGTGTGAAACTTATGGAGAGTGCGTGAGCCGTTAGATATTAAGCACACTTTGCGGGCCATTCAATTTCGTCTGTACCATACCACTCCTTAGAGGATAGCAAAGTTCAAACTTGTAATGACTTAAGTTTTACCAAGCACTAAGAACTGAGACAGAATACTCTTCGTGTAATGCTAGGTGAAAAAGGCCCGACTCCTCAGTCCTAGAACACCTAACGTGTAGCGGGGTCCTCTTTCGAGACCGGGGCTTAGTGCAATAAAGAGAGGTAGGACACAAAAACTCCAGGCAATAACCTTTACACGTATATTACCATAATCGGACACAGGACAACAACAGCAGACATTACAACACATTATGTGAGAGAAAATAAAATCTTAACTAGAATATTAGTATCTCGCAGGATACTGGCTTAACAGACACTGATGCCAACGCTGTATTTTTAGACAGAGGTGTACAGGGGAATACAGCATCGCAGTGCGCGTGGGAGCGCAGGAGTGAGTCTCTCACGGGGGGGAGGGAACGAGGGGGTGACGCGCAGAGGGTCAGAACAGTTATAGTAATATTGGGAGGGAGTAAATGGTATTGATTCGAACTTAGTATTTTCTGATAGCGAAGGGATTTTGACAATTGATTCTATTGTTAGTCCAGGTTCTTACACACACACTGACTGCTGGGAGGAGATTCCTTAAGGGAGGGTAGAAGACACTGGGAATTTACTGTGTTTATGGTAATACAAGCGGGAGAATATTATTAACACTTTTTCCCTACTGTTTCCTGGTAGCAAAGGACATTTGGATATTTTACTCTAGAGAATCTCTCAGAGTAGGAGTCCTGCTGATTTTCTGTAAGGGCGTCACTCGTGAGTCTGATTCACCAGAACTTAGTTTCTGCACTCGTCCTTATTCATCTGCCCGTGATTTCACTCGCCCCGGCATTCAACATACACTAAGTCACTGCATCACTGTTGCACTAATTCCGTGGCAACGTCACACTTAGCATAAGTCACTTAACTAACTCTGGGGCAACACCACACTTAATATAATTCACTCATATAGTGGAGGCGGTGGGGAGACACGTCGGCAACAACTCCGCCGGAATAGGGGCACCGCCAAGGGAGGGTGTGCCGAGAGGGCACGGGACAACTTGCAGGGGCGTCCTCTCTCGTCCAGGGCTGCAGGTGGTGAAGGGGTCCGTAGTCTCCGGGCTAGGTACAGGAGTGTGGCCCTCAGGAATGGGGCCAAACAGGTCCAAGAATCTCTGGCTCAGGTCTTGCCCAGAGGTGGAGGTCTTCCGCCGTCGGGGCGTGGAGAGATCACGCCCGGGCGTCCTGGGGAGGGCCTGGAGTAACCGAGGACTGCAGCCCTCACGGTCAAGGGGCGCCGTCAGGGAGGGGCTGCGGCACTGACCTGAGTTAGGGTCCGTCAGATGGGTCTTCTCCAGGGTCAGGCGTAGGGAGCAGAGGCCGGGGGAAGCTGTAGGGCCTCCCTGGGGTCCTTCGGTGCTGGAGGTCCGGGCACTCGTCTCACGCTGGGGCGATGACACTGCTTGCACCTTTCTCTGGCTGTGGGGCCCGGCTATCGCCCGTGGCTGCCCAAGGGGGCAACTATAAGGCTCCAAGGCCCGGCTATTGGCCATGGCCTGAGTGGGGGACTCAGCGCGCCTCTGGACACCTTCGGAGCGGCTATCGGCCGTCTGACGAAGGTGGGAGCGGCTTTCGGCCGTCTCCTGCAGGAGGGAGGATGAGCAGCTATCAGGCATTTCAGGGGCAGCACCTTCGGAGCGGCTATCGGCCATCTGACGAAGGTGGGAGTGGCCTCTTGCCATCTCCTTCTGCCAGAGGAGGGAGCGGCTATCGGCCGTCTCTAGGGCAACACCTTCGGAGTGGCTATTGGCCATCTGGCAAAGGCGGGAGTGGCCTCTTACCATCTCCTTCTGCCATAGGATTGAGCGGCTATCGGCCGTCTCGGAGGCAACACCTTTGGAACGGCTATCGGCCGTCTGGCGAAGGCAGGAGCGGCTATCGGCCGTCTCCTTCTGCCGGAGGAGTGAGCGGCTATCGGCCGTCTCGGGGACAACACCTTTGGAGCGGTTATCGGCCGTCTCGGGGACAACACCTTTGGAGCGGTTATCGGCCGTCTCGGGGACAACACCTTTGGAGCGGTTATCGGCCGTCTGGTGAAGGAGGGAGCGGCTATCGGCCGTCTCCTGCAGGAGGGGGTGTTGGGCGGCTATCAGCCGTCCCAGGAAGGACACCTTCTGACAAAGGCGGGAGCAGCTATCGGCCGTCTCCTCGTTACCCTCAGGCTGGTGAGACACCGGTTTCCTTACAAGGGGCGGGCGGCTATCAGCCATCCCTCAAGAGAAGGCACCTTCCTGTAGAAGGCGGGAGCGGCTATCGCCCGTCTCCTGAGGGGCGCTAGTTGGAGCTGGACAGACAGCTCCACCCTGAGCTGATCTGGCGGTCCCTCTCCCCGAAGGTAGTGTTGTCTTCCTGCCTGGGCGACGGTGAGGAGGCTGAGTGCTATAGGGGCGCACAGCCCAGGCTGACTTGTGCCGTTGTCGCACTGCATCCTGTGGTTCGGCTGTGGCTACTCCGTGGGGTCCGGGTGGGGGTGTCGGTGAGTTTCCGGGGGCACTATGCTGTAGATCACGCATGTTACCTGTCGGGGAGTTTCTGGGGACACTATGCTGTAGCTCACGCATTTTACTTCGAAATGGGAATGAACCCAGACGAAATAGTATTGAGGATCTACAACACTAAAAATATGAAACTTTAAAAGCTAAACTAAAATGGAAAGAATATTTACAAATATCGATATATTAATCCCGTGGTCACAGTTGGCCTCTTCGGGAAGATTCAAAGAATTCTGATACATCTGGATGTATTAATCCCGTGGACACAGGTGAACTCTCGGGAAGATTCAAAGAATTCTGATACTCCTGGATGTATTAATCCCGTGGTCACAGTTGGACTCTCGGGAAGATTCAAAGAATTTCACTAAGATATTCTCTTAAGACCAGACTCGTATCACACAAGAATCACATGCAGTAAAGTTCCAGTAAATATATGAATAGTGATCAAATGTACTGTAATCAAAATGGACCAGCTGATATTTTCGTTACTTAGGCTACATGAACTAGGGGAAAAAAAAAGGGGGGGGGGGAAGTGTGATTTAGTATGACGCGTTTGGCAGTGGTTTGAACGGACGATCTGCAATGATGAAGAGAAGCATCAGTCTCGTTATTCAGTACAAGAGGGATCAGGGGAAGATATGACCAATTTAACTCACGAACGTATATGATGACTTATTACACGAGAAAAAGGGGGGGGGGAGGATGAGAGTTCGACACTAACCCGCAATGATGGAGAGAAGCGCCGGTTTCGTTGCTTGGCGCGGCTTCCCCAACCTTTTATAAGCATTACAGACAGTATTCAGGAATCGGATGAAAGTTCAACTGATTACTATATACAATTGTCGACTCTCTAGGATCTTCAAAGAATACAAAAGATACGTTTGCACTTAACATACGAAGATAAATAACTTACGATGTTGAAAATTTTTGTAATAAACATAAAAGGATTTTTAATCATAACGAAGCCAAATCAGTTAGGAATCAGAACAGGTTTATTACCCGTGCGAGCTTCCTATACCTACGAGACTGTAAACGACTCAATAACATGAATTTCGCGCTTCACTAATGATTACCTTCAACAATCTTTTTAGATCAGAATACCAAGAAAGACATTCGCGATTTGTAATTTCTGCCAAAATTTCCGCGGCTATACGCCTTTGTTAGAAAAGAACTGGTCCATATGTATAAAAATCATATTCACATCAATGCTGACTTAGTATTATCAGTATCAGAATAATGTTCACATTATGAATATCAATTAAGACTAGACTTAAATACAGAACTTAACAGTTAAATCATGAACTGTACAGACTAAATTTATAATATTACCAAAGATTACTGTTATGCGTGTAATGATAGGCAAGGCCTGACTCCTCGGTCCTAGCACACCTAACGTGTAGCGGGGTCCTCTTTCAAGACCGGGGCGTGGTGCAATAAAGAGAGGTAGCGCACAAAAACTCCAGGCAATAACCTTTACTCGTATATTACCACAGTCAGACACAGGACAAATACAGCAGATATTACAACACAGTATATGACAGAAATGAAACCTTAACTAGGATATTAGTATCTCGCAGGATACTGGCTTAACAGATATTGATGCAACACTGAAGTTTATGATACAGGTGTACAAGGGAATACAGGGCTGGGGAGCGCGGAGGAGGGTGTCTCTCACAGGGGGAGGGGGGAGTGAGGGGGTGACTCGCTTAGGGTCAGAATATAGTTATGGTAATATAGGGAGGGAAATAGTATTACTGGTTCAGACTTAATGTTTTCTGGTAGCAGAGGGATTTTGACAATTGACTCTATTCCTCGTTCAGGTTCTTACACGCGCACTGACTGCTGGGAGGAGATTCTTTAAGGGAGGGCAGAAAGGGGGGGGGGAGAACTGGGATTTTAAACTAGTTATGGTAATGGCAGCGAGGGAGTATTCTTAACACTTTTTCTTCACTGCTCCCTAGTAACAAATGACATTTATTAGTTTCTTTATCCGGATAATAAGCTTACTGATTTTCTGTAAGGGCGTCACTCGGGGACTTACTTCACCAAAACTTAGTTTCTGCACTCGCCCTTAATTATTGGCCCGTGATCTCACTTGCCCGACATCCACTTACTCTAAATCACTGTATCACTTATACTGGGGCACCGTCCACTTAACATAAGTCACTTCACTGTGTTTAGGGCAATATCACACTCAACATACTTTCCTCATTTGGTGTGAGAGGCAGGGCGGCATGTCGGCGACAACTCGGCCGGGGAAGGGGCACAGTCAAGGGAGGGCATGCCGAGAGGGCACGGGACGACTCGCAGGGGCGTCCTCTCGCATCCAGGGCTGCAGTTGGCGGAAGAGCCCGTAGTCTCCGGGCTAGGCTCGGGGGTATGGTCCTCAGGACTGGGGCCGAACAGGTCCAGAAACTGCTGGTGTAGGTCTCGGCCGGAGGTGGAGGTCTTAGAACGCCTGGTGGGCGTGGAGAGATCGCGCCCGGGCGTACTGGGGAGGGCCTGGAGGGACAGCGGGCTGCGGTCCCCAGAGTCGAGGGGCACCGTCAGGGAAGGGCTGCGGCACCGACCTGAGCTAGGGTCCGTCAGGTGGGTCTGTTCCAGGGCCAGCCGCAGGGAGCGGAGACCAGGGGAGGCTGTGTGGCCTGGCAGGGGCTCTCTGGTACTGGAGGGCCGGCCTCTCGTCTCACACTGGGGCGATGGTACGGGTGACACCTCCTTCTGGCCATGGGGCCCGGCAATCGGCCGTGGTTGCCCAAGGGCGCGACTAATCGGCGCCAAGGCCCGGCAATCGGCCGTGGCCTGGGTAGGAGAGTCAGCGTACCTCTGGTTACCTCCTGAGCGGCGGTAGGCCGTCTTCTGCGGGAGGGAGGAGCAGCAGTAGGCTGTCTCAGGGGCAGTGCCTTCGGAGCGGCAATTGACCGTCTGGCGAAGGTAGGAGCGGCAGTAGTCTGTCTCTTTCTGCGGGAGGGGGGAGTGGAGGTAGGCTGTCTCAGGGGCAGCGCCTTCAGAGCGGGAGTAGGCCGTCTCCTTTGGCAGGAGGGAGGAGTGGCAGTAGACCCTCCCAGGGGCAGCGCCTTCAGAGCAGCAGTAGGCCATCTCCTTCAGCAGGAGGAAGGAGTGGCAGTAGGCTGTCTCCTTCGGCAGGAGGGAGGAGCGGCAATAGGCCGCCTCAGAGGCAGCCCCTTCAGAGTGGCAGGAGGGAGGAGTGGCAATAGGCCGTCTCAGGGGCAGCCCCTTCAGAGCGGCAGTAGGCCATCTCCTTCGGCAGGAGGGAGGAGCGGCAATCGGCCGTCTCAGGGGCAGCGCCTTCAGAGCGGCAGTAGGCCGTCTCCTTCGGCAGGAGGGAGGAGCGGCAATAGGCCGTCTCAGGGGCAACGCCTTCAGAGTGGCAGTAGGCCATCTCCTTCGGCAGGAGGGAGGAGCGGCAATAGGCCATCTCAGGGGCAATGCCTTCAGGGCAGCAGTAGGCCATCTTCAGCAGGAGGGATGAGCGGCAATAGGCCGTCTCAGGGGCAGCACCTTCAGAGCGGCAGTAGGCCGTCTCCTTCGGCGGGAGGGAGGAGCGGCAGTAGGACATCTCCTTCGGCAGAAGAGAAGAGCGGCAGTAGGCCGTCTCAGGGGAAACACGTTCAGTGTGATGCTTGGCCGACTGACGAAGGCGGAAGCGGCAGTAGGCCATCTCCAGAGGGGCGCTGTCGGGAACTGAGATATCAGCTCCACCTCGGGCTGGTTTGGCGGCCCCACTTTCCGAAGGTAGTGTCTTTTTCCTGCTAGGGCGACGGTGGGGCGGCCGGGTGTTATAGGGGCACACGGCCCGGGCTGACTTGTGTCGTTGTTGCATGGAGTTTTGGGGTTTGGCTGCGGCTACTCCGTGGGGTCCGTGTGGGGGTGTCGGTGGTTTCCCGGGGGCACTGTGTTCTAAATCACACATTTCACCACTCTCCCCTTGGAAAAAGTCACGTCCCTGTGGCTGGAGGTGGTATACGTGAGTATCGTGCGTGGTGTATACAGGCTGGAGGTGTCGCAGTAGGGCCTGCCAGGCAGCAGTGTATTGATCTTCTTGCTCCACGTCGCAGGTGAGGAAGAGTGTAGAGGTGGTGAGGTAGGGACGGAGGAGGGTCACAGGTGGTGTGGCCCACGGAGTCGGCGGTTTTTGCCAAGGGTCGGTGTCCATACAGCCTGTCTGACTTTCATGTTGTTTGATGTTGTTGCTGGTGTGTGAGGGTGCTGTATGCTGGAGACTGAGGGTCGGGGTCGGGTTTTGTGCCCTGGTAATGTGGCGTTGAGTCCCTGGGGAGTGTGGGTGGAGGGGAGTTGGGCCTGGTGTATCGTGATAGTGTGAAGTCGAGGGGAGGCGGGTGGTGTAGTAGAATGGGTGTATCGGGTGGGTGGGCGTGAGGCGGCGTGAGCGGGTGGTGGTGGTTCTGAGGGTGGGAGTGGGTGGGCGTGAGGCGGCGTGAGCGGGTGGTGGTGGTTCTGAGGGTGGGAGTGGGTGGGGAAGTGGGTGTGCGTGGTGGGCAGGGTTTGGCAGAACGGGCTGCTGTGCAAGTGGGGGGTGCGGTTGGGGGTGAGGCTGTTGGAGTGGGCATACGCAAAGGCGGTGGACGGTGAGCAGTGGTAGTGGGTCGTGGTGGGGGTGTGGCGGCGTGGGTGGGACATGTGGGGCTGGGCGGGTGGGGCGGCGGAGGGTAGGGGTGAGGGAGAGTGGGGGGAGCTTCGTATGGTGGGTGAGGTGTCAGGTGTGGTGTGGGGGGTGGCGGCGTCTGGGGAGGCTGAGGCGGTAGGGGGGGGTGGAGGGGGAGGGTGAGGAGGAAATGTAAGACTTGCATGTGGAAGTGGAAGGCGGCGCGGGAGCAGGGGGAGGTTGGGGTGTGGTGACAGGGTGGCAGTGGCGAGCGTGCGGAAAGGGCGCACGTGGTGGTTTCGGAGGGTGCGGGGGGTGCCGTGATAATCCACAGTAACCTGGTATGGGTTGGGGATGTGGGTGATTGTGTGGGGCCCCATGAAGCGGGGGGTGAGTTTGTGGGGGGTGGGGAGTTGGGCAATAACGATGGTGTCGCCTGGGCGGAAAGGGTTTGTGGCTGTGTCAGGGTCGAGGTCTAGGGTTTTTTGCAGGTGGTGTAGTCGGCCCTTTAGAAGGTGCAACGGGTCTGTAGTGGGAGCGGAGGTGGGTGGTTGTAGGTGTTGGCGTAATCGTAATAGAAAGGGGGTTTCGCCGAATACCCTTTCATGTGGGGAAACCCCGTCTTCTCGGGGACAGGAATTCATGCCCCACAGGACGATCTTCACATGAGCAGGCCAGTCATCGTTTTTCGTAGCCTCGATGCGTGTGCGTAGTTGGTTCATGAGGGTACAATGTCTACGTTCACATACCGCGTTCCCCTGTGGCCAGTAAGGATAGGAGTGGGAGATTTTAAATCCAAAGGTTCTGGCGAGTTCCTCCCAGATCTTCCTGGAGAATTCAGGGGTATTATCAGAATGGATGGCTTGAGGGATGCCAAAATACGGGAACACGTGTCACAGAAGGGCATCGGCGATGGCAAGGGCATGATGCTGTTTTGCTGGACAGGCTACTACAAATTTCGAATAGGTGTCCACAAGGGTGATCACATATTTGTATCCAGATTTGGGAGGGAGAGGGCCTACAACATCTGTCGCCAGGAGCTGCCAGGGCTTGTGGGCGGTGATGTGGCCTGAGGGTCCGGCGGTCCAGGTGACATGTTTTCCCAGTGCACAGGCGTGGCAAGCTTGAATGATTTCCTTGGCGAGGGTGGAGGGGTTTGGCGCCCAGTAGGTGTCGTTGAACACTTGTAATAATTTTTTGGTGCCCAGGTGGATGCCATTATGGGCATGAAGGTGGCGGAAGGTGTCACGCGCCGTGTTGGGGGTCAGGAGGATATGCCCAGATGGGGTTAGAAGGTGATCACCCTGTTGGCATAGTTTGGTGAATAGGCGGGCTGGAATCCAGGGGGGCCGTTCCTTTAGGTGCCATAGTTGTAGGAGGTCTGGGTCTGGCTGTACCGCATGGATGGGGAGGTGGGAGAGGGCATCGGCATTGGTGTGGAGCTTCCTGGGCCTGTAGGAGATTTCATACTGAAACTTCTCCAGGGTCTCGCGCCATCTGACGAGTTGGGCATTATGTGAGTCAGACTGGCGTAACCACTGGAGTGACTGGTGGTCGGTGATAATCGAGACCTGGGTCCTGGAAAGGTAAGCTCTAAAATGTTGGAGGGCCCAAATTATGCCGAGGCATTCTTGCTTGGTTGCGGCATAATTCTTCTTGGCTGGATTCAGGGTGCGACTGGCGCAGGCGATGATGTGTTCCTGACCGGCTTGCACCTGGGCTAGCACGGCACCTATGGCGATGAGGGAAACATCGGTGTAGAGGTGAAAGGGGAGGGCATAATCAGGAAAGGCCACGATGGGGGCAGAGACGAGCTTGTCTTTCAGCTGTTGGAAGGCAGCTCACCTTTCTTCAGTCCAGACAAAGACTCCCCCTTCCTGGTCAGATCATGAAGAGGCTTTGCAATTTGCGCAAACCCCTTTTCGAAGCGACGATAGTAGGACGTGAGTCCTAGGAAGGCACGGATACCGTGGACGTCCCGTGGTGGCCGTATGTCCGCTATGGCGTGGAGCTTGTCAGGGTCCGGGGAGATTCCTGCCTGGGATATAACATGCTCCAGAAATGAGACAGTCTTGGCGGCCAGGACACATTTAGAGGGATGGAGCTTGTGGCCTGCCTGGCGAATCCTAATGAAGACTCGGGGGAGGCGCTGCAAGTGGTCGGCCCAGGTCTGGCTAATAATGATGACGTCATCCAAATAGGCCAGACATATTTCCCAAGTGAGGCCACTCAGGACAGATTCCATTAGCCTGGAGAAAGTGGCGGGGGCGTTGCAGAGGCCGCATGGCAGAACATTGAATTCGTAATGTTTGCCATTGCTCGTGGAATAGGCCGTCTTGCCTCGGTGTTCTGGATGTACAGGGACCTGCCAGTACCCAGACTGGAGGTCGAGAGTAGAAAACCAAGATGCCCCATAAAGGGAATCTAAGGAATTGTCAATTCGTGGGAGGGGGTGGCATCTTTGATGGTGACATCATTCAGGTGGCGGTAATTGATGCAAAATCGCATCGTGCCGTCTTTCTTTTTTACTAGAACGACGCGGGAGGACCAAGGGCTGGTAGAAGGGAAAATAATGCCCGCCTCTATCATTTCGCATACCTGGCGGTCTTCTTCCTCCCTTTGTCGGGGGTTCTTCCGTCAGGAAGACTGTCTGATAGGTGGGCCTGTCTTGTGAATTTCATGGAACAGGTACATGGTGCGCCCTATGTCTGCTGGTCCTGTCACAAACAGGTCCTGGAAATCCAGGAGAAGGCGACGTAGGGTGTCTGACTGTTGGGCAGAGAGATGGTCGGGAATGGGGGGTAGGGGGGCGGGGAAGTGGGAGGAGGGTGGGGAGCAGGGCTCGGCTTCCTCCATCTCTCCAATAACGAGCCCTTTGGGGAGGGGAAGGGGGGAAGGGGCGAGGTTGGCTATGCGAACGGTGGTGTGGTGTGGAGGAAGAAAAGTGGGAGATAAGAGGCAGGCAGAAAGGGGCCCAGGCGGGAGGAGGGGGGAGAACAAGACAGAGGGACCGGAAGGCCGGTTAAGGGGCACCCAGGCCTCGTGGTGGGAGGGAATGGTAACAGCGGTGGAGACGGTGGCGGGGAAGGAAGGAGGAGGGGTGGCATGGGGGGGGGCACTGGAGAAAGAGGAGAGGAGGACGGAGGGAGGGGAGGAGGGGAGTACGGGCCGCGGGGAGGGGGTGAATCTTCCGGCCGAGGCCGTGGTGTACAGGTGCAGACGGCCTGAGTGGGGCGGGGTTGGGGGCGGAACTGGAGCTGTCGGTAGCAACAGTCAATTGTAGCTCCAAGTTCTTGGAGCAAATCTAGTCACAAGTACCCGTCGTAGCTCTGGCAGGAGGAGTCAGAAATAATAAATTGGTGTTGGGTGGACACTGGCTGGTGGGTGTCGACCCGTAGGGCCCGAGTTTCCCCACGGATGGGCAGGGGGCCATCTCCCGCATCCACAAGGTGAGTAGCAGTGGGGCGGAGTGGGCCAAAGGTCGATTTGTGGTGGGAGAAATAGTGGCTGTAAAGACAGGACCTGGCTGCTCCCGTATCGACTAGCAGTCTGGCCTTCACGCCATTTTTCATCTTGTGGTACAATGGGGGGCAATACTTAGGGGTAATGGCCCCCGCCACCGTGGGTTGGTGCGAAGGCGGGCCTAAAAATCCAGCTGTCTGGGGCTTTCATTCTCCTGTTCCTGCTCCTGTTCTCCCGGAAGGGGCTCGTCCGTAGGTGCCAGTTCGCCTTCGGGGGCCTCACCTTCTAAGAAGGACACCTTACGTGAACCTGGGGTCGTGGTTCTGCGGTGGGCACCTTTAAGCTGATCCCGTGTGTCATGTACAGGACACCGGCAGCTGCAGGCTGTGAATTCCCATGGATTCACTAAGATTAGATTCGGGTTTTCCCGTGGGGCGGGGCGCCGGTGGGAGGGGTGTGCCCTAGGTGGGCTGGGCACCGGGGTAGGGCTGGTGTGAGGCAAAGGCGGACGTGGCATGGTTGGGGGAGCCAGGGGTTGAGTTGGAAATTTCTTTACCACGTTAATTTGTTGGGGAGTAGGGCAGGCGGTCAGGAGGTGCCGTATGAGCTGGACATCTCTATCCATGTCTCCAGTTGGGTCATGGATAGTAAAGTGTTGTTTGACAACACTCGGAAGCACTCTAAGCAGAGTGTTAAATGTATGCTGGTCCATGGTTTCTTCCGTCTACCTCCGGGTAGCCAGCAGTAACTAGGCATATAGCCTGTATCAGGGTATTATCCAAATTCTCGTCAAATGAAAAACTATCCAGTTGGGACAGAGCCGCCACTCTCCCTAATGATGGGATGATGGCTTGAACAACGAACTTTGTGAAGTTCTGCCAGGTGAGCTCCGGGGCGACTTTCAGTGCTATGCTCGCCGCTGCTTTGCCCAATAGTGGAAGTGTGACGGCAAATTTTTGTTGGTCATTATCAAAGCCAATATCCAGTAAGGGCTTGATTATCGCCAGATACGTGTGTATATCGTACTGGTTGGGGTCAAACTTGGGTAACTGTACGTGTGGTTTAGTTGCCATTTTGTCAAATATTTCCTTGCTACCTCTCTTCTACGCTCGGGTCAAGAACCACCGCTGGCCACCAGTGTAATGCTAGGTGCAAAAGGCCCGACTCCTCGGTCCTAACATGTAGCGGGGTCCTCTTTCAAGATCGGGGCGTGGTGCAATAAAGAGAGGTAGGGCACAAAAACTCCAGGCAATAACCTTTACACGTATATTACCACAGTCAGACACAGGGCAAATACAGCAGATATTACAACACAGTATATGACAGAAATGAAACCTTAACTAGGATATTAGTATCTCGCAGGATACTGGCTTAACAGATATTGATGCCAACACTGTAGTTTATGATACAGGTGTGCAAGGGAATACAGGGCTGTGGAGCGTGGAGGGTGAGTCTCACGGGGAGGAGGAGTGAGGGGTGACGCGCGTAGAGTCAGAATATAGTTATGGTAATATCAGGAGGGAAATAGTATTACTGGTTCAGACTTAATGTTTTCTGGTAGCAGAGGGATTTTGACAATTGACTCTATTCCTCGTTCAGGTTCTTACACACGCACTGACTGCTGGGAGGAGATTCTTTAGGGGAAGGCAGAAAGAGGGGGGAGCACTGGGATTTTAAACTAGTTATGGTGATGGCAGCGAGGGAGTATTCTTAACACTTTTTCTTCACTGCTCCCTAGTAACAAATGACATTTATTAGTTTCTCTATCCGGATAATAAGCTTAGTGATTTTCTGTAAGGGCGTCACTCGGGGATTTACTTCACCAAAACTTAGTTTCTGCACTCGCCCTTAATTATTGGCCCGTGATCTCACTTGCCCGATATTCACTTACTCTAAATCACTGTATCACTTATACTGGGGCACCGTCCACTTAACCTAAGTCACTTCACTGTGTTTAGGGCAATATCACACTCGACATACTTTACTCATTTGGTGTGAGAGGCAGGGTGGCATGTTGGCGACAACTCGGCCGGGGAAGGGGCACCGTCAAGGAAGGCCGTGCTGAGAGGGCATGGGACGACTCGCAGGGGCGTCCTCTCGCATCCAGGACTGCAGGTGGTGGAAGAGCCCGTAGTCTCCGGGCTAGGCTCAGGGGTATGTCCCTCAGGACTGGGGCCGAACAGGTCCAGGAACTGCTGGTGTAGGTCTCGGCCGGAGGTGGCCTTAGACCGCCTGGTGGGCGTGGAGAGATCGCGCCCGGGCGTACTGGGGAGGGCCTGGAGGGACAGCGGGCTGCGGTCCCCAGAGTCGAGGGGCGCCGTCAGGGAAGGGCTGCGGCACCGACCTGAGCTAGGGTCCGTCAGATGGGTCTGTTCCAGGGCCAGGCGCAGGGAGCAGAGACCAGGGGAGGCCGTAAGGCCTGGCAGGGGCTCTCTGGTACTGGAGGGCCGGCCTCTCGTCTCACACTGGAACGATGGTATGGGTGACACCTCCTTCTGGCCGTGGGGCCCGGCAATCGGCCGTGGCTGCCCAAGGGTGCGACTAATTGGCGCGACTAATCAGGCCCGGCAATCGGCCGTGGCCTGAGTATGGGAGTCAGCGCGCCTCTGGTCACCTCCTGAGCGGTAGTAGGCCGTCTTCTTCTGCAGGAGGGAGGAGCGGCAGTATGCCGTCTCAGGGGCAGTGCCTTCGGACCGGCAATTGGCCGTCTGGCGAAGGTAGGAGCGGCAGTAGGCCATCTCCTTCTGCAGGAGGGCGGAGCGGCAGTAGGCTGTCTCATTCGGCAGAAGGGAGGAGCGGCAATAGGCCGTCTCAGAGGCAGCACCTTCAGAGCGGCAGTAGCCATCTCCTTCGGCAGGAGGGAGGAGCGGCAATAGGCCGTCTCAGGGGCAGCGCCTTCAGAGCAGCAGTAGGCCATCTCCTTCGGCAGGAGGGAGGAGCAGCAATAGGCCGTCTCAGGGGCAGCACCTTCAGAGCGGCAGTAGGCCGTCTCCTTCGGCGGGAGGGAGGAACTGCAGTAGGCCATCTCCTTCGGCAGAAGAGAAGAGTGGCAGTAGGCCGTCTCAGGGGAAACACCTTCAGTGTGACGCTTGGCCGACTGACGAAGGTGGGAGCGGCAGTAGGCCGTTTCCAGAGGGGTGCTGTCAGGAGCTGAGATATCAGCTCCACCCCGGGCTGGTTTGGCAGCCCCACTTTCCGAAGGTAGTGTCTTTTTCCTGCTGGGGCGATGGTGAGGTGGCTGGGTGTTATAGGGGCGCACAGCCCAGGCTGACTTGTGTCGTTGTTGCATGGAGTTTCATGGTTCGGCTGTGGCTACTCCATGGGGCCCGCGTGGGGGTGTCGGTGGTTTCCCGGGGGCACTGTGTTCTAAATCACGCATTTCAATGCGGGATGTTTTTAGTCCGACTTCTCGTCCTAAAAACGCCCACGACTGAGCGGGGTCCTCTTTCCAGACCGAAAATAAAGCACCCACAAAGGAACAGGGCATAAAAACTAGGCAGTGCACCCTAACACATCTTTTGTCTTAATCCAATACACTGTTACAATATAAACACAAAGAGTTACAGATTATGATGGAGACAGGTTTAGAGAGTTAGCTTCTCAATATATTGTATCACACACAGCACAGGCAGAGAGTGGAGATCTTCAGTTATACATCAATGGTGAGTTACAATTTCTCGATACCCGTATTATGTCCATAGGCAGAACTAGCATTTAATAGTCTAAACCAGATGTGCTAGGGGTAAAGAGGGCCAGGAGTCAAGAGAGTGAATATTACTATAACTTGTCAGAGCACGAGTCGCGACACTCGGGATAGTTACTTAGTCGCGGAGACACTGTTCACAGATTTTTGTTTTTTCCTCGTGCCCCACTGTTTCCGTAGGTCTCTGTGCTCGTGTTTACTAGTCTTTTCTGTTCTGCCCGGGTATTTGTCTCACTGTGTGTCACTTATGTTATTCTGGCCTTACTCTTTCACTGTCACTGTTCACTCCCGTCTCTGTGGTTTTCAAGACACACGAGATGCGTTAAAGTCACTACTTGCCCTTGTTTCCTGGGCTTAACAGAGGAGGCGCCCGGGCATGGGAGGGGGCTCTACTGGGGAGCCCTCCTGCAGGAGACAGTGCACCACCCGCAGGGGTGTCACTGCCCGGGCCTTCTTCATCAGGGGGGTGTAGGGAGGCTCTCCTGTCTGGGGGCCTCGACCTGAGAGGCCCTCGTGCTGGAGCCTCGTCGGTGGGGTGCAGGGAGGCCCTCCGACCTGGGGACCTCGACCTGAAGGGCTGCCCTCGGGGCTGGGGCCGAAAAGCTGCAGGAGGCAGGGCTGTCACCTCTTACTCCAGGCAGAGAGCTGTGGGGGAGTGCAGCCCAAGCGGCTTGGCTCTGGAACCTGCCGGTCCAGTCTGTGAGCCTAGGTACCGCGGTCGCCTGTAGGAGGGGGCACCGTCAGGGGCAGACTGCGGCACCTCTTCTGTCTGCCGTCCGTCAGGGACCGGGACCGACCAGGGGTAGGTGGCAGGACCGACACAGGGCCGTGCCACAACTCCGGCAGCACCTCCGGGGAACCACACCTGGAGGGAGTAAGTAAAGGGCGTCCCACGCAACCGAGAGGTGAAAGGCCTGCCGCGCAAGGGACCTCCTTCTCCGGGAGGACCCCAGAAATCATGGATGAAAGGCGTACAGTGGCCGCTCCTTCCCCCACACGTACATTGGCCGTTGTGGCGGTGCTGCTCCCAGAGGAGGAAGAGACAGATAAGGGGCGTACAGTGGCCGCTCCCTCCCCAGCACGTACAGTGGCCATTACCGCGGGTCTGCCTGCCCAACATGAAGAAACTGAAGGGCGTACAGTGGCCGTTCCTTCCCTGGTACATACAGTGGCCGTTAGCGCGGTGTTACTCCTGTAGGAGGAGGAGGTAGTGGATGAGGGGCGTACAGTGGCCGCTCCCTCCCCGACACGTACAGTGGCCATTATTGCAGTTCCACTCCTTTCTTTGCCAGTCGCAGTGCACTCAATAGCTAACACTCCGAGGCCGTCTCCAGATGTGGCTGTAGCTGAAGGGCGTACAGTGGCCACTCCTTCCCCCACACGTACAGTGGCCGTTGTGGCGGCGCTACAGGGGGAACAACTGAGGGGCATACAGTGGCCGCTCCCTCCCCGGCACATACAGTGGCTGTTACCGCGGTGTTGTGTGGGACTGAATCTGGCTCAGTCCCACCCCGAACCTGGTGAAGGCTGGCCTGCCCGCAGGGCCGTGTCTTTTGCCAGCATAGCTTCTGTCGGACCGGTTGGGTGACAGAGAGACTTAGGACAGGGGAGCACCGGCGCCCTTCTTGCCCCGGGTCGACCTATCGGTGATCCGGCCCTCCGTGGTGTCCTCCTGGGGTGGTGGTGAGGCGGCGGCTCGGTGGTAGGGTGGGGGGTGGCGGGGTGGTCGGTCCGGTGGCGGCAAGTACTTTAATTACATTTACAATACTAGCTTATACTAATCCTTAGAATTATGGCACTACAGTAACGTGTACACATTTGAAGTGTGAAGGCCTGAGATCGAATCTTGGTCAGACTAATGATTAATTTGTAAAATTTCAGACTGGCTATTAGAGTAGCACCTGGGGTTACAGGTGCAAGGTAGTCCCTCACCAGCTTTGAAGGGATGATAGCCACAGCACATTGAATACCAATTCTTATTACAACATCTTATCTTAATGTGTCCATCCTGGTGGCAGTTGAAACACCGCAGCAGACTTGGAGCGAACACACTCACCTAGTAAGGGATGTACCTGTAGAACACCTTGGATGGGAAGGGTCCACGGAAAACAAGATGTACCCACTATGAAAACCGGGGGAACATCAGGGGCAGGGGAGCACACAGGAATCCTGGAGGCCTCGAGCAGCGTCAATGAGCCGTTGTCAAATGGGTGGAGGATGAGCAGCAAGTTGTCAGTGTCCACATCCAAGGAGAGTAGGCCAATTTTCCCATAATGAGATCCACTGCAGCACCAGAGGACTGAACATGGCAGCATGAGACCTCCCAATCCTCAAGCTTCTCCAAGGACTCCATAGGGCTAGGCAGTTTGTGCAGACCCCCAGAGTTGATCTTCACTAATTTTGAAGAGCCATTTCCGGTGGCTTGGTCTCACCTTCCACACAATATTTTGCAAAATGGGACCTTTTGATCGCATGACACCCACCTGGGGTTATTGAAAATCCTCGTCCCCTGCTTGGAACTGATGAGAAAGCATGCAGGCTCCTCTATTGGCTCCAACCCCCAGCGTGGCCACATATGCCATGGCTGTGGACGGTGCGGACAACCTCAGGGACTTGCCTGATGGCTGAGCCACAACATTCTTCCTCAGGGCAGTCTCACATGTGGGGTTCTTGCCTGCCTGCCGCATGGCGCCCACCTCAGCAACGTCCATGTCCACCGCACTGAGCTGTTTAGTATGGAGAGGCTATCTCCGCTGCGAGCGTATGACTTTGGCTGCCTCATTGAAACACTTGCACTCGTCGCTTATAATACAAAAACGTATATGGATTATTATTATTTCTGCCTAGTTCAACGAATTTTATGGGGTGCATTTAGTCAATGAATATGAAAAACGCTATAGGCTGCTGCGGTGCAGAACTTACCCGTTATGGCACCAAGGCAGAGACAGGTAATGGAAGAAAGGGAAATGATGGTGTGGCATTAACATTGAAATGACAGTCACTTTGAAGCTGTTTTAATTCCAAGTAATGGTGTTGAAATGGTGTGGGAAGTACTTAGACTATCCATACCATGAAACAGTGTCCAAAATGATAAAGGCTGGAAGAAACATGGACATATCTACAAGAGAGTGTGAAAAGAAGGGAAGAGGACATGGAGAGAAAGACTGGAGATACATGGCTCCATTTAGTCGCCTTGTTCATGCAGGGGTACAGGAAAAGAATCTTCCCGCCCCTCCCCAAGGGGCAGTAATCTTACAGAATTAGCAACAAGATGTATTTCTTAGTTATGAAATATAATGCTATCTTTCTTCGATGAATTTCTGTGCCCATTTTTGCATCTGTTAAGCTGCACAGTGGACCAAGGCACTATATTTTCCGGAATCATCGGCTGCTTTCAAAAACCCACTGAGCAGCTCAGTACAAAAAATGCGGGCATCAGGCGTGGTGTAACATGGCTGCTGCTACACCAGCGCTGCCCTGGAACTGGGAACACAAACTACGCACAGCTACCCATGAGAAAGCCCCTCCATACTATAGAGCTCAGTGGTCCACCGCCGCATCACCAGTCCACCACTGTCATTGTCCCCTAAAGTGCATGCTCCCGCTGCCAGACCCCCCACCCCACTATGGAGCCGCAGCCCCACCCCCACCCCAGGAGGACACCACAGTGGGCCAGGCAAGTGCGACGCCAGCTCAGCGTGAGATGGGCTTAGGTGCGACCCGACTTCGTGTCCCTCTTCCCCTCAACCTGCCCAACCACGACGTCACAGGGATGTGAGACTACTTCTCGGTGGGACCAGCCCTCGTCAGGATCGGGGTGGGACTGCTCCAGATAGTCCCAGGCAGCACCGCACTAACGGCCACTGTACGAACCGGGGAGGGAACGGCCACCGTACGTCCCTCAGCTGCTTCCCCCTGCAGCCCCGCGACAACAGCCACTCTACGCGTCGGGGAAGGAACAGCCACTGTACGTCCTTCTGCTGCAGCCACATCTGGAGCCCGCCTTGGTGTGACAGCCACTGTACGCACACCAACAGGCGAAGGCAGGAGTGGAACTGCGACGATGGCCACTATACGTGTCGGGGAGGGAACAGCCACTGTTAGTCCCTCATCCACCTCCTCCTACGGGAGTAGCACCGCAGTAACGGCGACTGTACAAGGAGGGGACGGCTGCTGTACATCCCTCAGCTACTTCCCGTTGGGCAGGGAGACCCGCAGCGACAGCCACTGTACGCGCCGGGGAGGGAATGGCCACTGTATGTCCCTCATCTGCCTCTTCCTCCTTCGGGAGCAGTCCCATGGCAATGGCCACTGTATGCGCTGGAAAAGGAATGGCCACTGTATGCACCAGGGAAGGAACGGCCACTGTACATCCTTCTGCTGCTACCCCAAGGAGCTGTGGAACCGCGACGATGGCCACTGTACGCGTTGGGGAAGGGATGGCCACTATACACCCTTTGTCCACAGTCCCGAGGGTTCTCCCAGAGGAGAAAGTCCCTTGCACGGCCCACTCTCCACCCCTCAGCTGCGTGGGACGCCCTTCTGTCTCTCTCTCCAGGTGTGGTTCCCTGGAGGTGCTGCCATTCCAGGAGTGGTGGCAAGCTCCTGTCACTGAAGGCGGGGTTCACACCCTCCAGCCTTTCCCTGGACAACGCTGGGTCCTGACAGACGCCCCGCAGGTGAATTACTGCAGCCAACCCCTGACGGCGCCTCAACCTAGAGGTGACCGCAGTCCCAGGCCTCCCAGGGCCAGCCCTCGGACCCCAAGGGGGGACTGCTCTGGCCCCACTCACTGTCAGCCCTCCGCCAGGAGCAAGAAGTGGCAGGCCCGGCTCCTGACGCTGTTTGGCTCCAGTCCCGAGGGCCCCCTCACTAGGTCAAGACCCGAGCAGGAAAAGGCCTCCCTTCACCCCACACCAGAAATGTGCCCGGGCCGCGACGCCTCCGAGAGCTGTCCCTTGCCTTCTGCAGGAGGGCTCCCCAGTAGGGCTCCCTCCAACCCCCGGGCTCCACCTCACCTAAGCCCAGACCTCAGTAGCCCGGTGACGATGCCTCAAGACCCCAGTGTCGTGTTAGAGACTTAATAGTGACAGTGACTGTATGTGGTATAGAAACAGTGAGACAGAGACACCACCCGTATAGTGTCTCTACCCCAGTTTACCCAGAGTGCTGTGTTAATACCTAAGCACCCTAGAACCAGAGTAACATCCTAGTGTGTGGCCATCCCTAAGTGCAGAGACCAATATACCATGCAGAGTCCAAGAAACCGAGTTTATGAACAGTGTCACCATATCTATGTGATATTCTCTTGTGTAGTAACCCAGGTGTAAGCACAGTGCCCAGGTGAAATAATGTACTAATATTAACTAACCTGTCACTATACCCCATCCACATTCAGAGTACCATTGTATATATATTGTAAGGAAGTTGGACTAAGGCAATACATGTGTCAAGGTGTCTGCCGAGTTTTTATGCCTTGTTACTTGGTAAGTGTTCTATTTCCGGTCTAGAAAGGGGACCCTGCTCAGTCGCTGGTGTCGGTCTAAAAACATCCAGCATAACATCCCCCAAGTCCATTCCGCCTCATGGAGCCAGGGACATAAGAGCTGTCGAGGACAAGCCACAAACCTTAAACCTTGACAAAGCACTCTGGGCACCAAGAGTACGTCCTCATGGGATGGCAGTCAGCACCCGAATCGAATCTCGATAAAACCAAGGTGTGTTGGATGAAACAAGTTGACACTGTGGAACACAGTTAAGAATCCCAGAAATAGAAAAATATGACAGCTGACTTGGTAAGGTGCTTTTACTGCCTCATATAATGCGTATACCTACCTATGAACAGATAGTGGGGAATTAAGAAGATGACTTCTTGTGTTGATCCCCACCTCTTAAGACTTGTCAGCCAGTACTATATCCCTACTATTGACATGTTTATCATAACGACTTTTGAAAGTGGCTGTTGTAGGCGCGCTTACCACACTCTCTGGGAGTGCATTCCAATTGTCTATAACCCGGATGGCGAACCAGTTTCCTTTCAGGGACGTCCGCCAATGGTCTGGTTTTGCTAATTTCAGGGAGAGTCCTCGCAGATTGTTGGTGTTCTTCTTAAAGAATCTGGAATAGGAGACATCCTCGAAGCCATGCAGCAGCTTATACGTCTCTATCATGTCCCCCCTGACTCTTCTTTTTCGGAGTGTCTGGAGACCTAGTTCCTTGCATCTATTTTCGCAGGGCAGGTGTTTTATACTTGGCACTAGTCTTGTCGCCCTTCTTTGGATCTTCTCGAGAGTCTGGATGTCCCTCGTCAGGTATGGGGACGAACACTGAGCCCCATAATCCAGGACTGGACGCACAAGGGAGAGGTAGAGTGGTACCAGTACTTCCTTGTATAGTACAGTGAAATTCCTCTTGATAATTCCCAGGCGGCTGTTGGCCTTGGCTGCAACTTGGGCCACATGGGCTGACGGTTTCAAGCTGCTTGACACCAAGATACCCAGATCCTTTTCCTGTGCTGATTTCCTTAGCGTTGTCCCGTTCAGCTAGTAGTCCGCTTGGGGGTTGTTATGACCAATGCACTGATGCACATTTGTCAATATTAAACTTTAGAAGCCATTTGTCGCTCCACTCGTTTACTCGCTTCACATCTCTCCGAAGGGCTCGAACGTCTGCATCTGTCTTGATGGTGACATAAATCTTGGCATCATCGGCAAACAAGCTCGCCGTCGACTCGAGGTTGATCACTAGGTCGTTATTATACACAAGGAATAATACTGGCCCCAACACCGACTTCTGAGGGACCCCACTCAGCACAGATAACCAGTCCAACATAGAACTACGAATGGTCACTCGATGGTACCTCTCCGACAGAAAGCTTCTGATCCAATCCAGCACGCTCCCTCCTATAGGCTACCTAGTGCGCCAGCAGTCTCATGGGGAGCGCGGTCGAAGGCCTTCTCACAATCCAAACAGTTGACATCGACACAATCCCCATTGTCCACCGCATTGATCAAATCATCAAGGTAACATAGCATATTGGTGACGCAGCTCCTGTTGTTTCTGAAACCGTGTTGTGCATCTGCCAAAAGGTGATTTTCATGGAGGTGGTCTATAACTCCCTTTCTTATAACGGCTTCCAACAGTTTTGATACTATGCTGTTTAGCGACACCGGTCGGTAATTAAGGGGATCCATCCTACTGCCCTTCTTGTAAATAGGTGAGATGTTAGCCATTTTCCAGTCATTCAGAACATCTCCAATCTCCAAGGAGGCTTTAAAGATATCTGATAGTGGGTCACATAAACATTCTGCGCATTGTTTTTGTTTATTACCCTAAGTTATTTACATTGTCGTTATCAAATAATTAATTTATGTTTAGTGTGTCCATTAATTTGTTCAAAGCATTTTAGGTTCGTTGTTAGGGAAAGTGAAATATTTGTTATGGCTAGTAAATGGTACTTCGGTCCAAGAGTAATTCGGAATGCACTGCAATTTGTTGTACGCAGTAATTGATGTTTCATCACTTTATGCTTATATCATTAAAATAAAGAAAAGCGTTTGGAAGGTGTACAGACACCAGTTGGCTCAGGGCCGCTTGAATTTCTGTCGAATAGTGTTTATAATCTCGATGCTTGTGAAGAGTGACAAATAAGCTTCTCTAGAGCCGAAAACAATCTCATCCGAACTTCCGAAGTAGGGACCAGGGTTTCAAAGTCAGTGGTGATAAGGTTCTGTTGAACCTTCAGAGAGTCTGTGGCTGGGGTTAAGGCACAGATGCTTGAGAACTGTATTTCCGAAAGATAGGCTACGTCAGTTCCTGGGTAGTTGGATGTAGCCTACCGGTAGATAATTTTGAAGGTGAGTAGGAGTAGCCTGTCATTTCCGCAGACCCAGTCATTCAACATTTGGTCTTTTTTCGTGTTCGAGCAACATACAAAACGGGTTAGTTCCATTTTATCAGTTTCAGTTCATAGCCAGTGCCGATAAAATAAAATGTATTAACTTCCAGTTCAGTTAAAACGACGGTAAATATACGTTTTACATTTAGCAGCAGAAGCACCTCACCGAATTAGTTCTTAGCAAATCAGATCCTTTTCATTTCCATTTCAGAGTAAAATATTACCACACAGGTGCAGCAGTGTCAGCTGTCTTTTAATAAACTCATGATCTTCAGGAAAGTTATGGTTGCATTCCCCAAACCCACAAGATTATGATATAACCTACTGTGATTTTAAAAAGGCTTTTGATAAGGTACTACACAACAGACTGCTTCATAAAATTAAAGTGTATGTCATTGATGCTTTGATATTTAAGCATCTTGAGTCATTTTTAAAGAGGAGGAAATAGCATGTGATAGATGAAAGAGAAACATCAAACTGGCAAAGTTTGATCTATGGGGTGCCTCAAAGGAGTGTCTTGAGACCAGTGCTGTAATGTACATATATTATAGATTATGTGCTTGATGTGTTGAAAAATGATAGTGATATTTATATGAAAATATTCTGGATGATTATATGCAAAGAGGGTATGGAAAAATTATAGGAGGATACAAGTGCTCATGGGCCCTTCGAGCCCCTTGCACTTGCTCCTGCAGAGGGCTCTCGCATTTATGTGCTGTTCTAGTGTAACGTTGTCATTTGGATTTTTTTACAGCTAAACAATGGATCGTGTTATATGCAGCTTCGGGAATGGAACCCAAGTTGTCCAAACACAAGTCCGAAATACTTTAGTTGTACCGGTACCTGCGGGCAAAAAATTCTACGGAGATCTTATGCCGGGCACCAGGAACGGCGTTCTTGGGTCAAAATGTGATCGCTCACTAAATATAGTAAAAGTTTTTCAGTTGCGATGGGACCAAGTTTTTTTCACATCAGCAAATTTTTTGCAATTTCTGTGCCAATTTTGGTGCAATTTGAATGTGCAGTTTTAGCTGCCCAAAATACACACAGCTAGTGCTATAGTATATTAGATTCTGAAATGAGCAAATGGTCTGACAGACGGTTGCTTACCTAGTGATAGATAAAAGGCAGAGGAGCTATGGCTCATGGGAATAGCCTCTTCTCTGAGAGTATTTGATGTAGCTAGTAGTCATACCAGTTTTTAAATGCTTTAATACTGGGGCTATTAACTGTGTGTTCAGGGAGACTTCCAGTTGGTTATTCCTCTCATGTCAAAGAATTTAGAATTTGTTTTGATGTTCCGTGCCTTTGTTTTAATAATTTAAAACTGTGTCCTCTGATTTCAACCTGTGAATGGATTCCTCTTGCTGCAAGTTGAAGAAACTGATCAGCACTAACATTTGAAAACCATTCCATATTTTAAAAACTTCATTCATCCGTAGTTTTTTCTGCTTTATTGTGGTTAGCTCCGATCTTTCCAGCCTCCTATCATTTGGGACCGGTATTTCTCTGAGTTCTGGCTCCAGCTTTTTAGCTCTCCTTTGAACTTTTTTAAGCATGTTTATGTCTCCCCGGTTTTGTGGAGATAAAGCCAGCACAGAAAATTCCATTAGCGGCCTGACGAGGGACTAGTACAGTACTGTATAAGGCCTTGAACATTTCAACATCTATGTTTGTGAATGTGCTCCTTATTCTTCCCAGCATCAGGTTGGCCTTTGCAGCTGTTGGACAGACATAGGTTCCTTGTTTAGATTATTTGTTACTATCACACCGAGGTCTATCTCTAATACTGTAGTATCGGTATTTAGTTTGGTTCCTCCCATGTTGTACAGGTAGTTGTAGCTATCCTGGATTTCCTCTTCCCAGATACATCACTTTGCATTTACAGTACTTTCATTGAAACTGAGAAGCCATTTATTGCTCCATTCTTGCAACTTATCCAGATCAGTTTGGAGAACTACATTATCATCAGATGTCCTCATTCTTTTGTACAGCTTGGCATCGTCTGCAAGTGGGCTGGTTTCCCCGAGGAGCCAAGGTCATCCAGGATATCACTGATATAAATTAAAAAGAGAACTGGTCCAAGAACACTTCCCTGCGGAACTCCACTCCAAGCTTCCCTCCAGCTGGAGCACTCTCCTTTCATAACAACTCTTTGTCTCCTGTCCTCCAGAAAAGCACTAATGTAGTTTAGCACTTCACCTCTAATCCCTGCTGCTTGGAGTTTGGTAATAGGCTGTCATCTGTGTGGTACCATGTCAAAAGCTTTCCTGCAGTCAGGGTTGTTATGATTTAAATCAAAGTGAAAAAATCATGATTTAAATCAAAATGGATTTTGGTAAATTTTTAGAAGTAACCAACGTTTTCTTTTATTATTATTTTTATGTTTTCCGATGCAAAATACTGTGTTTTAATTATTTTTGACCATTTTAGGAGGAATATACCCTTGTGGAATTTTGAGTGCCAATGGCCATACCACGTTGAGTACACCGCTTCCCGTCCGATCAGCGAAGTTAAGCAACGTTGGGTCTGGTTAGTACTTGGATGGGTGACCACTTGGGAACACCAGATGCTGTTGGCATCCCTACGTATCAAGTGGGGTTGGTGGAGGATTAGTGCCCCTCCCTGTAAAACAATTAACTCTAAGCCCTTGGCCACCCCGTCTGGGATACATGGCGTCTGGCAATGATGATGAATGAATTTTGAGTAAGATTTCCAAAAGTGGGTTTATCCCCCAAAATCAAGATCAAAATTAATTAAAAACACACTATTTTGCATTAAACTAACCTAACCTGACCTTAACTAGGGCCTGACATAGACCGAGTGCACACGCCTGCACCAGCCAATATGGCCGACATTCATCCGCTACGAGCGATAACCTAACCTAAGCCACTATATGACTACCCCTACAAAATTTGCTTCCCCAACTCAAACTAGGCTTAAAAGGTAAGTCTTAGAATAGTTCAGGGACGTAATGAAAATTGGTAACGTTTGTTACTTCTAAGTTATACGTGGATTTTTTTGTTGTTGTTGTTGATATTTTCAGTAAGAATGAAGAAGACAGAGAATGTGATGGATGCGCATTGTACAGATGCATCAAGTCTGCTTGGCCTACTTTCCTGTACTGATCTTGATCAAGTCAGGCACCAATGATTGCCTTTTGTTACAAAGCAAATATTAGAAAACAAAGGACAGAAGGCTGTTTGATAATAACAATCAATGTGATTATACTCAGAGTTAACTTACTCTTCTTGGAATACACAGTAACATGATTCAGTCTAATGATTATGATCTTATCTATCTATCTATTGCCAGACGCCATAATCCCGTAAGGGGTGGCCATTTGACTTTGAGTTAGTTGGTTTACGGGGAGGGGCACTAACCCTCCACCAACCCACTTGTTGACACGTAGGGAGCACGTATGGTTTGGTTATATGATTACCACCCAGCGTTGTAAATGGATTCTTGGCTTACAGGATACCATTAGGCTTGTCATTCTATGTAAAGCCACCTGTAAAGGAAAGAAAAGCAATAAGAAGTGACAGGAAAGATGGGAGAAATAGGAAGAGAGGAGGGCAGGCACAGAAAAAGAATGATAAAGGCTAAGGAAGGAGTAGGCAGCACTACATCAAGTGAGTGGATGATGGTTGCCACCACCTACCATTATGATCCTAATTTGACAAAATATATTTTGAAAAAATCTAAAAGACAAGTTGGCAACTTTCTTCAGTATCTGACAGTGTGAGTAACCTCCCCCATACCAAGAAATGCTAGCCTGTGGTGCACTGCCTTACTCCCACTTCCCATTCGCATTATTATTTTCAGTTTTGTAAGTGTTTATTTGAACAGTGATATATAATCATGCCTAATGGACACACTGCAGCAAGTGGGAGGAAAGATGACCCAGTATGGTACTCTTTTGACAGAATTCCCAAAGGCACAAACAGGGTTGGAAAAAAAAAATCACAGCTTTGTAATAAGAAAGGTCTGATTTAAATTTATTTATTCATTTTTTTTTTATTTTTTTATTTTACAATAATCTGTGATTTTTTCCAACCTTGCCTGCAGTCAGGGTAGATTACATCCACACTGTCTTTCTCATCAATGGCAGTTTCCAGTTCTAGATACTCTATCATTTGTGTGATACATGATCGTTTAGCTCAAAAAACCACGTTGATGCTCACTGAGGGGGTTATTTCTCTCAAGGTGATCCACTATCTCATTCCTAATTAATCGCTCCAGAAGTTTACATGGGACAGAGGTTGGACTCACTGGTAGGTAATTTAACGAGTCTGTTCTCCTTCCATTCTTAAAGATTGGAGTGATATTAGCCTTTCTCCAGTTTGTGGGGATATTACTGTACCAATTCTGAGAGATTCGTGAAAGATGACAGTAAAGGTTCAAGCAGATTGGAACTACATTCTTTGAGGAGTTTTGGGTGAACACCATCAGGTCCTCAGGCAGATGTACACCTCAGATTCTCTATCAGGTCCCTTACATCACTAACTGAGAAGTTACATTCATGTACTCCTTCACCGTCAGAAATGCTAGAGGCTTCTGGCACAGTATCATCCTCTTGAAAGACTCGTTGGAACTCTTGGTTTAGGAGTTCACAAGCTTCATGATTGGGAGTGATGAGGGATCTGTTTTCTCTCTTCAGCTGAGTAACTTCTTTGATGGAAGTCTTACATCAGCAGTAGGCATGAAACACTCGTGGGTTATCTTTTACTTCCTGGGCTAATCTTTGTTCAAATCTTTATGAGGATAAGACAAGTTAGCAAAGAATGTAGAGAGAAGAGGTATAAAATGTTCCAAGAGAAACATTATTTTGACAAAAGTGATAGTGAGATGGACATGAGAGTAATTATAGATAAAAGCTGAGTTTTGAAAACCATCTAGCGGAAAAAAATTAGTGTCGGTAAAGCAAATGAGATAGTTGGGTTAATCCAGAAAACTTTTTGAGAGTTTGGATAAGAACTTACTTAAAATATTGTTTGTCGCTTTGGTAAGGCCTCACCCAGAATTTGCAAATCAAGTGTGGTGTCTGCACCTCAGAAAGGATACTGAAACTATTGAAAGTGTACAGTGGAGAGCCATTAGGTTAGTACCAGGTTTGAAACACTGTCATAGCTATACTAGCTATCTGCATTAGTATCTAGACATGTGAGAGGAGACGTGATTGAATGCTTCAGGATACTGACTGGTATACACAGTATGATGCAGATGTGGCAAAGGATCTACTGGTACTTTGAATTAAGAGAAGAGTCACATACTAGAGGACATTAGTATTAAACATAGCTACATGAAGAGCCTCGTTGAACTTAAAGAAACATACTTTCACGTTTAGAACAGTTGATATGTGGAACAACTTGCCTGTGCAGATTGTTTAAGCACCCAATACGTTAACTTTTGAAGAACGCCATGATAAGCACTGGAAACAAAAAGATATACTGTAATCCATGACCAGATAGCAAAAATGCAGAGCTAGAGTTACAGGCTGAAAAGTCTCTTCCAGAACTTCTCTACATAAGTCTGTGTGAAATAAATCCCAAAGGAGACATAGCTAGAACCGCCTTTTAAAATTAAGCAACATTTTTCACCAGCAATTCAGTGACTTTGTAAAGATGTACAATACAGAAGTGTGTCTTTGAGTATGAAGAGGATCCATCAGTAAACAAGGATATGATTACATAAAGGATAAGTTAGGTTAGGTTAGGCTAGGTTAGCATAGAATAGGTTAGGTCAGGATAAATTAGGTTGGGCTACATTATGAAAATTTAGGTTAGGTTTGGATAACAGTGACAGATAAAGGAATTTTTGTTCAAAAATGGCATTCTAAGATAGCATTCACCTGTCTTCAAGCACCACAATATGGCATCCGTCTGTTAAATGGGATCCATATGTAAACAAACACTGCTTTTTTAAATGCTTTTCACTGTTCCATAAGAAAAAAAAAAAAAAATTGAAACTTGAAAATGCAGTCAGAAACTAGCTAGCTACTTAAAGAGTCCCATGAAGAGTTAGGATAAGGGAAAAACAGAAGAACACTGCAAAGTGGGGTGGTCCTATGTCTCCTTAAGGATTACCAAAGAAGGTCTTCAGGAAAGTAGTTTTAGCACAATATGCCAGAAATCTTTGTCCCCACTGTCTAGTGGCAGAGCTATTAATGGAGAGACATGACATGGACTCCACCAGGTAGTTTTTGGGACCGGGATGGGTTGGGGCATGGATCTGTGCTAGAGGCTACAGGGCATTGTGGTTCCCAGGCTGCCACTTCCACCTGATAGAGAGGGGGTCCAAACCTGGGAGTAGCACCCCAGAAGGCTGCCCTATCAGTGGGTGTATAATAGTGAGGTAGTTACAGTGCCAAGGTGCACTTGGAGGGTGTCCCTGTGTCTGTCCTGACAGGGTGCCCTGAGGCCACTGCCACAGTCATTGCTGACAGCTAGTAGGCTGTGGGTCCCAAGTCTCGTGCCTGGACTTGGGACTGTGTTGGTGGGTAGGGCTTGTGGTCTGTATCTACTTGTATGTAATTTTTATGAGAAGGCATAAAATGAGAAAAAGCAGAAGCCTTATGACACTAAACCTCTCAAGGGGATCAGAGTGGCATATTGAAATGTGGGTACCCATAGTTTGAAGGGCAGAGCTGTTTGCAGGAGGTTAGATATAGGGAAGGATCAGCCTGAATGATTGCCTTGAGAGATTGTCTGTCTGTCTGTCTATTGCCATATGCCTTAATCCTTTAGAGGTTGCCACAAACAAATTGCCTCCATGTTGCCCTGTCTACTGCCATTTCACTTCCCTCCCCCTAGCTTACACCCCCCTCTCTCATATACCTCTTCACTCCATCCCTCCATCTCATCTTCGGCCTTCCCCTCCCTCTCCCTCTCTCCACTTCACTCACACTCTCCTCGTTGGTCTCTCACTCCCCACTCTCTCCACATGGCCAAAATACCTCATTGTGTTTCTCATAACGTTTTCCATCACATTCACATCCACACCACAATGCTTCACTTCCTCATTTGTCAGCCTGCCTCTCTATGTAACTCCACATGCTCTTCTCATTAAACTCATTTCCACTACTCTCACTCTTGGTTTTTGTGCTTCCAACAAGGTCCAAGCTTTGCTTCCATACGTTAGAGTTGGTATCAGTCCTAGCATGCAGCAGCTTTTTTACTTCCATGCTCACTTCCCTATTTCTTATCACTGCTTTCAAAGAACCAACAACCCTTCTTCCCTGTTGTACCCATTCAAACATCCTCCAAACTTCCATCCCTACTCATCACACCACCCAAGTAGTTAAATGCACTCACATCTTCCATTTCCTCATCATCCAACCTTACTGTATATTCAGTGACTTCATTTCTCTGATAGACCATATCTTTACCCTTTCCTATATTCACCTTTAGATTCTGTTTGTTACACACTCCCAAATTCATTCATCAAGGCTTGCAGTTCCCCTTCATCGTCACTTAACAGTACGGTATCATCAGCAAACAACAGTAGCTACAGGAAGTTTCCATTAGGGTCATTCCAACATCCACTGCCTTACCTTGTATCTTTTATAACCCAGTACATATACAGATTGAACAAACATAGAGACATGATACACCTCTGCTGCAATCCAACAATCGGATAGAAATTTTCACTCGGTTCACCATCCACATGCACTGCAGCCTTAGCACCGTCATATGTGCCCTTCACGGCATTCAACAGCTTCCCATTTAGGCTACCGTACTCCATGTATTCTTAATATTTTTTACATTCCTTGTCAGTCCACTCTATCATATGCTTTCTCCTAATCCATGAAGGCTGCATACAACTTCTTTCTCTTCTCTAGAAACTTTTCCACTAAATACCTGAAAATGAATATCTGATCTACACAGCCTCTTCCCTTTGCAAAACCTCCCTGTTCTTCTCCAACTAATCCCTCTGTTATTTCCCTAACTCTATCAGTAAGTAGCTATCCTGCCATATACTTTTCCAGTTACACTAAGAAGATAAATGTCCCTATGATTACCACACACTTCTTTTTCCCCTTTTCGTTTGTACAGGTGAATGGTTATACTTGACCTTCTATCATTCGGGCCTCTACCTCCCTCCCAGGCCAATATGCACATCATCCACATCCATTCTATTATCTCTTCCCCCATGCTTCATCATTGCATCACACACTCCATCAGTTCCTGGGGCTTTCCCCATTTTGATTTTCCTTTTTTTTCCAATTCTTCCCTCCTACTGATCTCTTCCTCCCTTCTCACCTCTCTTGATCTCCTTGCCATTCTGTGTTTAACAATTCCTTGAAGTGTTCTCTCCATCTGCTCACTTTTTCTCCCTTCTCCACTATCACTTTATCATTTTCTTCTGTCATTTTTATCTTTCACTCCCCTTCTTCTCTGTTGCCCTGTCCAATGCTCTTTGCCCCTTCCAGAGCATTTTCTTACATTCCTTCCACTTTTCACTCAGATTCCTTCCAAATTTCTCATCCACTCTCTTCTTAGTCTCTCTTACTAATCTTTTCACCTCTCTCTTTATATCTACATACACTATAACTCTCTCTTCCATTTGTCAACTTCCTCCGTGCCTCTGCCTCCCATCCACTCACTATACGCTTTCTTCTTTTGTGCCACAGCTTATTTCACCTCTTCCTTCCACCATGCTGTTCCTTGCACTCCCTTTTGTCTTCTCTTCACCTCACATGCTTCACAGATTTCTTCTGTGAATATCAGGCACACACCTTCCACCTCCCCCATTTGCTCCGAATCATATTTAATCAATTGTTCCTCCACCTTTCTCTTATATTCTGCCTTTTTTCCAGATCATCTTGCAACCCTTTCTACCCTCCTTGTATGTACTACTCCTCCCTGTCTATCCCTCCTTCTGTTCTTCTGTTGCATTTGTACCTTGACTTTTTCACCACCACCCAGTGTTGGTCAGAAAGTCCACTCCCGCAACCTCTGTATGCTCTTGCATCCATTACATACCTTCTCATTCTGTCATCCACACATATATGATCAGTCATTACCTTCCATTCCTTCAGTTCATCTCCCACCCTTGTCATCACTCACCACATATAGTGTACCTCATTTTGTGCCTAAAGAGTGCACAAATGTCCACAAGAGCACTGCCATTCTCATTCATCTGCAGGCACACTGCACTCACCAACCACTCCATCCACCTTCACATTCCCTGCTTTGTCATTCATATCTCCAGTCAAAAGCACACTCTCAATCCTCTCAAACTTTTCCATGCTCGCCTCCATATTTGCCCAGAACTCCTCATTCACTCTGCTTGCTCAGTCTTGCATTGGCACACACACCCACACAGTTGCCTGCATTCTTATTCCTACTTTCAATCTTTACCCATACATTCCTTGAAGCAACTGATCCATACTCTCTTATATTCTCCCTCCATCTCTTGCACACAACAATACATTTACCCTCCTTTGCCCTCTCATTCTCACATACTCCTATGCATATACCCCATCCAAACTCCCACTCTCTCACGCTTTCACACCCCCATCTAGTCTCATTCCATCCACATATGTCCACTTTTGCATCCTCAAGCACCTGGACAATCTCTCTTTCACCTCAATACTCGCATCCCTCACGTTCCATGTTGTAATCTGTACCGTACCATGTCCTTTGGCAGGTTCTTGGTTATCCTCTGTTGGTCTGTCCAGGTCCAAAGCATTTTTTTTGTACTGTACTCTATTTTTGGTTAGTAGCTTTCCAGAGAGGGACATTAACTCTCCACCAGCCTACTTGTTGACACTCAGGGAACACTTGTTAGTTGGTTATAAGGTTATCACCCAGCATATTAAATGATTTCCTGGTTTACAGGAAAAGATTTGCATTATCACTCGGTGTTCCAAGTCACCCTCAAACAGAGTATCACAACACGGAGTGAGTGGACGATTAACACCCTCACTGACCACAGGATGCCCGGAGGCCATTGCCAGTCCCTTTCAGGACTTTGGCGAAAGCTTTGCCATTGCACTTGACATCTCAAAGGCTTTAGATCGAGTCTGGCATAAATCTTTAATTTCCAAACTGCCCTCCTACGGTTTCTATCCTTCTATCTGTGCCTTCATCACTAGCTTCCTTTCTGGTCGTTCTATAGCCGCTGTTGTAGACGGCCATTGTTCTTCTCCTAGATCTATCAACAGTGGTGTTCCTCAGGGCTCTGTCCTATCACCAACTCTCTTCCTTTTATTCATCAATGATCTTCTAAGCTGTACATCTAACCCTATCCACTCATACGCTGATGACTCCACCCTTCACCTTTCCATTCGGTTCCCGCAACGCCCATCTCAACAGTTACTTCAACAAACAAGGGATGAGGCTATGGCACACCTAATGTCTGACTAGGCTCGTATCTCTGACTGGGGTAAAAATAATATGGTTGTTTTTAATGCATCTAAGACTCAGTTCTTACACCTATCAACCTGACAAAATCTTCCACAGGTATACCCACTAATGTTTAATAATATTCAGCTTAATCTTGCATCATCCTTGAACATGCTTGGGGTTTCATTTACTCGGGACTTATCTTGGAAAGATCATATTACATCTCTTGTAAAATCTGCTTCCAAGAGATTGGGTGTGCTAAGCCGACTCCGCTCTTTCTTTACCCCTGCACAATTGTTGACCCTATACAGGGGTTTTATCCGCCCCTGTATGGAGTACAACTCTCATGTGTGGGGAGGTTCCCCACATACAGCTCTTCTCAATAGGGTGGAGTCAAAGGCTTTTCGTCTCATTAACTCTCCTCCTCTTACTGACTCCCTTCAACCTCTGTCTTTTCGCCGCACTGTTGCATCTTCATCTCTTTTCTGTCGCTACTTTAATGGTCACTGCTCCTCTGAACTGTCTGCTTGCATTCCTCCACCTCTACGACGGGCGCGTAGCACCCGTCTGGCAGCAAACTCTCATTCCTTTTCTGTCCAACTCTCTAATGCAAGAGTTAACCTTTACTCCCAGTCTTTCATTTATGCAACAGGTCAGCTCTGGAACTGTCTCCCTCTGTCTGTATTTCCTGCTGCCTATGATCTCCAGTTTTTCAAACGCAGTGTGTCCAGGCATCTCAAAATGATCGGATCTTGAATTTGGCTCTCTATTGTATTTCGTTTTTCTCTTGGAGGGAACTGTTATTGCGGGCTCATGGCCTTTGGTTCCTTCTTCCTCGCATGAAAAAAAAAAAAAAAAAAAAAAAAAGATGGTGGGCTATAGGTCCCAATTCCCATGCCTGGACATGGGACTGTGCAAGTTCAGTGGTCTGTATCTCTCCCTGTTTAATTTTAATGACATGGCAAAAAGTCAGAAGAAGCGAAAGTCTCATATTTCTAAATCGCCCAAGGGGATCAGATTGGCATTATGGAATGTGGGTAGTTTGAAGGGTAGATAGCTATAGGAGAGGATCAGCCAGAATGATTGCTGTGAGGGATTGTCTAAGATATTTTGGCAGGGAATGGCAGATGGATATGGTGGTGTGGTTGTGCTGGTTAAGAGAAAATGGATGGAATATGTCTTGAATGTAATAAAGAGTTAATGAAACGATTATAGTAGTGGAAATTTTATTCGGTAGGCTCATATTTCATTTACTGTATATTGGTGTATGCTCCACAGGCTGGCTTGGGTGATGTAGAAAAAAAGGTTAGATTCTGAGATGACATTATGGTAAGTGGTATGGGGGACGGTGAGATTATAGTTTTGGGATGAGACTTCGGTGGTCATGTAGGTGAGCCAGCTCAAGGATATGAAGGGGTAGCCTACATGAGGGATGCATTTATGGTATGAGAAATGAGGAAGGGATAGGATACTTGAGCTTGAGGAGACAAGGAATGTGATTGTGTGCAACACACATTATAGGATAGAACATACAGTGGGGTCTTCCAGTTTGCGAGAAAATGGTCTACGTAATGCGCTGCATAGTGGAAATTTCGCATATTAGAAACCATTGAATCAGTGGCAGTAAATGTACAGTATACTGTATTTTCAACATCACCCTATCTTTGTCATTTACAGTACTTCCCCATTATTGACTGTCATTTTAAGAAAGACATTTGCTCAAAGAAAGATAATAGAACTGTGAATGTAGCAAGCTAGGTAGTGCTCCATTTGTGGGATTAGCAAGCTTAGTGCATCTGTCCTCTTGCTGTCCTCCATAAGTCTTGACAGTTTGTAAAATCTGCACCTTGTTCTTGAGGATGTTCCTCATTGTCAGTTCACCTAAGCCAAGTTCACGTCCAGTATCTGAGTTCTCTTTACTGTGCTTATTCAACTCTACAACCTTCATTTTCAGATCCAAAGTGATCCTCTTATTCTTGGAATGAAGCATTGGGGCCATGATGTAACAGCTGAGCAAGAACGGTTCATGTACAGTGTTAAAAACACCACAGTATGCGAGCGCAACGTGGTCAGGCACAGACTGAGAGTCTTGAGACTCTGTGAGAGAGGAAATGGGTGGGAAACCGATCAGCCATATGGTGGTGGCTTCGTATACTACTATTTTGAGTGGGAACACTGTTTCTACCTTGCTTTGAGATGATGGATTCGCATTTTAGAATCACATTTCGCATATTAAAAAATTATTGTTTTTCCTGAGTCAAGTTTGCATGTTAAATGTTTCACATATTGAGATCATGCATATTGGGAGACCCCACTGTAGGTTGATTACATACAAGTCTGGAGGAAATAGTAACCAGATAGATTACTGTATTGTACGTCATATGAGACTTTTTTTTTTTTTTTTTTTTCAGATTTACCTTGAAATATCCCCATGTGTCCTGGAGACCAGACTAGACAGGTTAGCTTGGCTCCTCTTAGAAGAAACTCTTATACAGATGATCCTCTCACAGCCTGGCAATCACAGGTATTTATGAGATTATAATGACTGTTGCTTTCTTGTAATAAAATTACATGCACTTGCGTATATACTCAGCAGATTTTAGAAACATCCAGCTTCAGGAACACAAAACACTTGCAGTTTGTTTACAGTACAACTGGCCATGTTGTGGTCTAGGGGTTTAGCAATTTAGCATCTAGCATTCACCTTACCTTAGCCAGCTAATATGATCACTGGTGAATACCCTGCTGACCTTCTGAAAAGCAATCACGATCGCTCCATTTGCCATCCACTCACTAACTATCAAGGCAGTAATATTGGAGAGATGTTGGCTAGTGAGACTGCTGAGTCATTATAACAAATGTCTGTCTCATATGGAAATTCAGCCCTTGTTAGACTGGCTTCTCTTACTGATATTTTTGTTTCATTCGAGACAAAGAGTATCATAGAAGGTAACAGTCCTATATTACTGGTGGTGAAAAACAGGGAAAAACAGTTGCAGCATTAAACAATACTCCCTGAAATTACAGCAACCATGAATTTTGCAGCTGTTACTAGAGTGCTTGAGCAATGTCTCAGCCACTCAGGAGTCAGCCAGTTACAGTAAAGCCCCAAGTTTAGCGACATCTTCGGTCACGGTTTCGTGGTTAGCAGTCGCCTGCAAATATTCCCAAGCTCTGGGTTTGGCGCCGAAAGCCCCTCCATATGTGGTGAGAAAACGTTAACAAACCGCATGCATGGAAAGCGATTGTCACTTGTTCCTCAAGCGCTGTGTTTAAAACTGCTCCCTATGCCTTTTTTTTTTTCTGTGCCTTGCTGCCCGTGCTCTTAGTTTTACTCTCATGCTGTGGTTTTCTGTTGCTCTGTAGGTTTAGGAGACAGTCCTGGGGGTGAGAGAGGTGACCGTAAGAGGTTGAAACCTATAAGTCAGAAAGGTAAGGGGAAAGTGAAATGTGACTACCATGTTGGTGCTAAGAAGTGTGTGTAAGACAGTGATTTGAAGGGTAAAATTGTGGCGCAGATGGAGCAGTGTGCTAAGAATCCTGAAATTTGTAAAACATTTAAGATTCCTGAGTCAACAGTGAGAAGCATGAGGAAGAAGCACGATGAGTTAGCCTCACCACCTGCCTTGGAAATTACACCCCAATCCTTTCCATTAATCACCTCACTCCAGCCTTCCAAGTGAGTTTCCTAGCCTATGATTTACTGTCTATCTATCTATCTATTGCCAGACTCCTCAATCCCGTTCGGGGTGGCCACAAACAAATCGCCTCCATGTCGCCCTGTCCCCCACCATTTCACTGCCCCGCTCCCAACTCACACCCCCCTCTCTCATATACCTCTCCACCCCATCCCTCCATCTCATCCTCGGCCTTTCCCTCCCTCTTCCCCCCTCCACCTCACTCACATACACTCTCTTTGCCAGTCTTTCACCCTCCATCCTCTCCAAATGGCCAAACCACCTCAGTGTATTCCTCCTAATGCTTCCCATCACATCCACATCCACACCACAACGCTCCATTATATCCTCATTTGTCAGCCTGTCTCTCCATGTGACTCCACAGGCTCCCATTTCCACTGCTCTCACTCTTGACTTGTGTCCTTCCAGCAACGTCCAAGCTTCACTTCCATACGTTAGAGTTGGTATCACAATACTGTCATGTAGTAACTTTTTCACTTCCATGCTCACTTCCCTGCATCTTATCACTGCTTTCAAGGAACCAGCATCCTTTCTTCCCTGCTATACCCTTTCAAGCACTTCACCCACCAAACCTCCATCCTTACTCATCACACTACCCAAGTACTTAAACGTCCTCATATTTTCCAATTCCTTACCATCCAACCTCGCTGTACATTCACTGACTTCACCTCTCTCAAAGACCATCACTTTTCTTCCCTACATTCACCTGTAGATTCCGTTTCTTACACACTCTCCCAAACTCATCCACCAAGCCTTGCAGCTCTCCTTCGTCTTCACTCAACAACACAGTATCAGCTGCAAACAACAATACAGGGAGTTTCCAAACACTACCCTCTCTTACCAGGGCCACTCCAACATCCACTACCCTACCTTGTACCTCTTTTATTACCCCATCCATGTACAGATTGAACAACCTTGGAGACATGACACATCCCTGTTTCAACCCAACCTTCAAAGAGAAAAATTCACTCAGTTCACCATCCACATGTACTGCAGCCTTAGCACCATCATACATACTCTTCACAGCATTCAACAACTCATCTACTCCCTATATTCTTAATACTTTCCACAATCCATATCTATCCACCCTGTCATATGCTTTCTCCAAATCCATGAAAGCTGCATACAACTTCTTTCCCTTCTCTAGAAACTTTTCCACTAAAGATCTAAGAATGAATATCTGATCTACACAACCTCTTCCCTTCCTAAAGCCTCCCTGTTCTTCTCCAACTAATTCCTCTGTTCTTTCTCTAACTCTGTCAATAAGTATCCTACCATACCTTTTTCCTATTATACTAAGAAGACAGATGCCTCTATGATTACCACACACTTCTTTTTCCCCTTTTCATTTGTACAAGGGAATAATTATACCTGACTTCCAATCCTCCGGGACTCTACCTTCCTCGCAGGCCAATCTGCACATTTTCCACATCCATTCTACTACTATCTCTCCCCCATACTTCAGCATTTCACCACACACTCCATCAATTCCTGGGGCTTTCCCCAATTTAACTTTCTTCATTGCTTCCACAACTTTGTATTAATATTGGTTTCTTTTCAGGCATAATCAGTAAATTTTACACTGCATATATGGGTTTTATGGGGAGTTGGCATGGAACCTGGAACCAATTAGCCTGTTTCCCATAGGATCAATACCCCAGGTTTAGCGGTTTCACGGTTCGCAGTACCTTTCACGGAACTAATTAGGCTCGAAACCTTGGGCTTTACTGTACTCTAGTTATGAAAATATGATTAATTTACTGAGTAAACATAATTAATACAGTACAGTAAGCCCTTAATTCACTCGAGGGTTACGTTCCCTGACCCTTCGCGTATGTGGTAAATTCGCGTATACATTCTGCCCTTGTGTGCACGTAATTACACGTGTATTAAGTATATTACATTTGAATAATACTGTTTATGTACTACATTCACCTTATAAACTAGCATAAAGTATGAAAAACAACAAATATGTAAGAAATTTAACACTGAATGCTGACAAGCACAGGCGTAGGTGGAGACTTTTCGGCAGTCTGGTGCATTAGCCTTCACTGCCTCCCGTGTGCTACATTCTGGCTTCTTTATTGTATGAACAGTTGACTCATTCACCCCAAACATATGGTTCCGAGACAATTCACAGGCGTAGGTGGAGACACTTTAGCACGGTCTGGTGCACTAGCCCTCACTGCCTCCTGTATGATACATTCTGCTTTCTTTATTGTATGAACAGTTGACTTACCCCAAACATACGGTTCTGAGACAATTCACTGTCAAGTCAATTCACCACCAAAACATGGACGATTCCCCGTCATTCTGTAAATATGGTACTTATTATTGATTAATACTTTAATAACTAATTTTCAGGGGGATTTTATAACTCATATAAGTAAAAAACTAGTGTGCTGTACTTGCTAAATAAACTGATATGTAAATAAATGATGGGGAATTGTCCTGATGGTGAATCGTCGCCGACATTCCTTCCCTAAGTTTGTCCAACACTTTAACTTTCTCTGTCAGCGACATCACTTAACGAGTCCGTTTTGGTGTGTTACCACATGCATCACTAGCACTACGCTTAGGCCCCATGTAGGCTAACAAGGCAAGCAATCACTGGAAGGCAGAAAGATAAGCCACAAATAACGACTCGCGAGTCATGCACGGTTCGACCGTCAGATTCAAACTGACTCTTTGGTGTGTGGTAGACCAACCTCACACACACACACACACACACACACACACACACACACACACACACACACACACACACACACACACACACAATGTATACACACGGGCAGCAGGTAGACATGTTTATATTTTATTTATTTCTCTTGTATATTAAAATTATTTATTTGAATACTATAATTTTGTTTTAATTATTGTACGAAAAATTCGTGGATAACCGATAACGCATGAAAAAAGTTCGCGTGAATTAAGGGATTACCTGTATTTGAAATTAGCAGTGCTTGGCAGGTGATTCATAGCAGGCTAGCAGCATCTGCCATTTCACAGCAGACGAAGTGATCAGAGTGACGATCCCATTTATCCTCTTCCTCACTACTGCCCTAGCAAAGCTATCATGATCGGCAATGGTGAATCCATGAGTGCAACCTAGTGCATGTGTGCATGGGTATGAGTGTGGTGCAGATGTAGTTAAGGGGGGAGGAGTGGGAGAAGTCCAGGTAGGGGCTCGGTGAGAAACCACCTCAACCCAGTCTATCTATCTATCTATCTATTGCCAGACGCCTCAATCCCGTTTGGGGTGGCCACAAACAAATCGCCTCCAAGTCGCTCTATCCCCTGCCATTTCACTCCCCTGCTCCCAGCTCACACCCCCCTCTCTCATATACCTCTCCACCCCATCCCTCCATCTCATCCTCGGCCTTCCCCTCCCTCTTTCCCCCTCCATCTCACTCACATAAACTCTCTTCGTCAGTCTTTCACCCTCCATCCTCTCCACATGGCCAAACCACCTCAGTGTGTTCCTCATAACGCTTCCTATCACATCCACATCAACACCACAACGCTTCTTTATATCCTCATTCGTCAGCCTGTCTCTCCATGTGACTCCACAGGCTCCTCTTAAATAACTCATTTCCACTGCTCTCACTCTTGACTTGTGTCCTTCCAACAACGTCCAAGCTTCACTTCCATACGTTAGAGTTGGTATCACAATACTGTCATGTAGTAACTTTTTCACTTCCATGCTCACTTCCCTGTTTCTTATCACTGCTTTCAAAGGAACCAGCAACCTTTCTTCCCTGCTGTACCCTTTCAAGCACTTCACCCTCCAAACCTCCATCCTTACTCATCACACTACCCAAGTACTTAAACGTACTCACATTTTCCAATTCCTCACCATCCAACCTCGCTGTACATTCACTGACTTCACCTCTCTCAAAGACCATCACTTTACTCTTCCCTACATTCACCTTTAGATTCCGTTTCTTACACACTCTCTCAAACTCATCAACCAAGCCTTGCAGCTCCCCTTCGTCTTCACTCAGCAGCACAGTATCATCTGCAAACAACAGTACAGGGAGTTTCCAAACACTATCCTCTCCTACCATGACCACTCCAACATCTACTACCCTACCTTGTACCTCTTTTATTACCCCATCCATGTACAGATTGAACAACCATGGAGACATGACACATCCCTGTTTCAACCCAACCTTCAAAGAGAAGATGAACAACCATGGAGACATGACACATCCCTGTTTCAACCCAACCTTCAAAGAGAAGAATTCACTTAGTTCACCATCCACACGCACTGCAGCCTTCGCACCATCGTACATACTCTTCACAGCATTCAACAACTTCCCATCTACTCCATATATTCTTAACACTTTCCACAATCCTTGTCTATCCACCCTGTCATATGCTTTCTCCAAATCCATGAAAGCCGCATACAACTTCTTTCCCTTCTCTAGAAACTTTTCCACTAAAGATCTGAGAATGAATATCTGATCTACACAACCTCTTCCCTTCCTAAAGCCTCCCTGTTCTTCTCCAACTAATTTCTCTGTTCTTTCTCTAACTCTGTCAATAAGTATCCTACCATACACTTTTCCTATTATACTAAGAAGACAAATGCCCCTATGGTTACCACACACTTCTTTTTCCCCTTTTCCTTTGTACAAGGGAATAATTATACCTGACTTCCAATCCCCCGGGACTCTACCTTCCTCCCAGGCCAATCTGCACATCTTCCACATCCATTTTATTACTATCTCTCCCCCATGCTTCAGCATTTCACCACACACTCCATCAATTCCTGGGGCTTTCCCTGATTTAACTTTCTTCATTGCTTCCACAATTTCTATCCTACTGATTTCTTCCTGTCTTCTCACCTCCCTCCTTCTCCCAGCCATTCCCCAGCCACTTATACTCGCATTACTTCCATCCTCTACGTTCAACAATTCCTTAAAGTGTTCTCTCCATCTGCTCACTTTTTCTTCCTTCTCCACTAGTAATCTACCATTTTTATCTTTCACTCCCCTGCTAACTTCACTTCCACCCTTTCTTACTCTTTTCACCTCTCTCCAGAACATTTTCTTACAGTCCCTCCACTTTACACTCAAATTTCTTCCAAATTCCTCATCCACTCTCTTCTTACTCTCTCTTACTAATCTTTTCACCTCTCTCTTCCTTTCTACATATAACTCTCTCTTCCGCCTCTCAACCTCTTCCACGCCCCTATTTCTCATCCATTCATTGTATGCTTTCTTCTTTTGTGCCACAGCCTGTTTCACCTCTTCAGTCCACCACGCTGTTCCTTGCACCCCCCTCCGTCTTCTCTTCCTTCCACACACCACATCACATGCTGCAAATATTTCTTCTGTAAATATTCTACACACCCCTTCAGTACTGTAATGTATTTTATAGGGAAATTTAATTTTGCATGCCAGACAGTTTTATTCACTTTGGGAAACATCTTGTACTGAAGGAGTTCACGTGGATTGAAGCGAATGCCCTTACAGTAGTTTGAAAAGTTTCGCAGATGCAATAAAAACATTTGCATTAGCAATACAGTAAAGCCCCAAGTTTAGCGACATCTTCGTTCTCGGTTTCATGGTTAGCAGTCACCTGCAAATATTCCCAAATGCCGGGTTTGGTACCAAAAACCTTTCTGTTCATGGTGAGAAAACATGAACAAACTATGTGCATGGAAAGTGATTGTTGCTTCTTCGCCGCCATTGCACAGACCTGCAATGCTGTGCATGCTGTGTGTTTAAAACTCCTCCTTATGCCTTTTTTTCTGTACCTTGCCGCTTGTGTTCCTTGTTTTATTCTCGCGCTCTGGCCTTTTGTTCTGGAGGTTTGGGAGACGGTCCTGGGGTTGAGAGAAGTGATGGTAAGAGGTCGGAACTGCCAAGTCAGAAAGATAAGGGGAAAGTGAAACGTGACTACCATGTTGGTGTTAACTCCTCCTCTTCTTCTTCTCCTTTCAGCTCTCCCCTTAGGGGTTGCCACAGTGGATCACCCGTCTTCATCTTACTTTGTCTTCTGCATCTTCTTCTCTTACACCTACCACCCGCATGTCCCCATTCACTTCATGCATAAACCTTCTCTTTGGCCTTCCTCTCTTTCTCCTGCCTGGTAACTCCATTTCCAGCATCCTCCTCCCGATTTACTCCTCATCCCTCCTCTGCACATGTCCAATCCATCTCAGTCTCGCCTCTCTAGCTTTGTCCCCAAACTGACTTACATGCGCTGTCTCAAATATGATCATTTCTAATTTTATCCAACCTCGTCACTCCTAGTGAAAAATGTCACATCTTCAGTTCTGCTACCTGTCTTTTTGTCAGTGGTACTGTCTCCATTCCATACAACATGGCTGGCCTCACTACAGTCTTATAAACTTTCCCTTTCATTTCTGCAGAGACCCTTCTGTCACAGATCACTCCTGTCACCTTTCTCCACCCACTCCATCCCGCCTGCACTCCCTTTTTTTTTTTTTTACCTCTCTACCACACTCTCCGTTACTTTGTACAGTTGACCCCAAGTATTTGAATTCATCTACCTTTGCCACCTCTACACCTTGCAGCCTCACAGTTCCCCTGTCATCTCTCTCATTTACACACATGTACTGAGTCTTGCTTCTGCTTGCTTTCATTCCCCTTCTCTCCAGTGCATATCTCCATCTCTCAAGCTCTGCATCATCTTCCTCCCGGCTGTCACTACATATCACAATGTCGTCCGCAAACATCATTGTCCACGGAGGCTCCTGTCTAATCTCATCTGTCAATCTGTCCATCACCATTGCAAACAAGAAGGGGCTCAAAGTCGATCCTTGATGCAATCCCACCTCCACATTGAAACCCTCAGTCATTCCTACTGCACATCTCACTGCTGTTACACTATCATCGTTCATGTCCTTCACCATCCTCACATACTTCTCTGCCACCCCTGACTTTCTCATACAGTACCACTGCTTCTATCTCGGTACCCTGTCATAAGCCTTCTCCAAGTCTATAGACACACAATGCAACTCCTTCTGGCTTTCTCTGTACTTCTCCATCACCGTTCTCAAAGCAAATATGGCATCTATAGTACTTCTCCCTGGCATGAAACCAAATTGCTCCTTGCAGATCCTCACTTCTCTTCTCAGCCTAGCTTCCACCACTCATTTTCCATCTTCATTGCATGGCTGATCAGCTTTATACGTCTGTAGGTGCTGCAGCACTGCACATCACCCTTGTTCTTGAAAATCGGAACTAGAATACTTTTTCTCCACTCCTCCGGCATCCTCTCACCCTCCAGGATTTTGTTAAACAATCTGGTAAACCATGTCACAGCCATCTCTCCTAAGCTCCTCCATGCTTCCAATGGTATACCATCTGGTCCAACTGCCTTCCATCCTTCATCCTCTTCATGGCATTCCTTACTTCCTTTCTGCTGATCTCTTGCACTTCCTGACTCACTACCTCCAACTCTTCCAACCTTCCCTCTCTCATATTTTCTAGATTTATCAACTCTTTGAAATACTCCTTCCACCTTCTTAATACACTCTTCTCACATGTCAGTATATTGCCATCTGCATCCTTTATCATTCTAACATGCTGCACATCCTGCCCAGCTCTGTCTGTCTGCCTGGCTAATTGGTACAGGTCTTTTTCCCTTTCTCTACTATTCAACTTCTCGTACAGCTTCTGGTATGCCTTTTCTTTTGCCTTAGCAACCTCTTTCTTGGCCACTGGGGGCACAAGCCAGTGCAACTCAGTGCCGTTCCCAAGCCCGGATAAATGGGGAGGGTTGCGTCATGGAAGGGCATCTGGCGTAAAAACCTTAGCCAACTCAATATGTGGAGCACAAAAGGAAATGTTGGTATTAACCCCTAAAAACTGCAACTCTCCCAGCCCCCTTATCCCCAGAACTGCAAAAAGGGTCCGATTTTTTAACTTTCACCGAGGTTAAAGTTTTCCTTACGGGTTTCAAGAACTTCAGTTTACATACCGGTACCTGAAAATGTACATTCACTCTCATATGACTAATGACTACCGCAATATCAACCGCCAAAGAACATCAAACCCTCGCGTATAGAGAGAGAGAAAAAAATTTGCACAAAAGTAATTTTGGTCTTACAGATTTGAAGAGATTGATTTTACACACCAGAAAATGTATATTTCACTTTCATTTGTCTAATGGTTACTGCAAAAAAAAAAAAAAAAAAAAAAAAAAAAAAAAAGGCACTTCTCGTTATGAGCGAGAATGGGACGTGCTTGAGAAATAAGGGGGAGTAGGGAGGTGGAGGGAGTGTGGAGAGGAATCAGGAGGAGGGGAAAGGGAGGGAATATGTCTGCCACACACACCCAAAATGGTCTATAGGGGGTATGGGAGATAGTTTGGGTGGGAGGGGACACAGCAGGATCCAATGGGACAAAGGGAGGTGGAGAGATGGCCTGGGGAGGAGGGGGTCCCCACACCGAGGGAGGGGGCCGGATCATGCCTTCCACCACCTGATCTCTTAGTTTCCATTGGCTAGGTACCATTCATGTCATAAAAGAGGCTGGGTTACAGCTGTCCAGTTTTTGGTAGCCTCTGTACCATCGACAGCCATAGGACTTTATGCAACATTTTCCGTAACTGTTGTTCAACACCCATTGGTCTCTAGGGGTGTGTGTGACAATGGTTCGAAGGGTAGATTGTGGGAATGATAGTGCTCTAGTGAACATTAATAGGGGGAGGGGGTTGATGATAGCCAGTACCCTCGTTAGGCACAAAATGATCCACAGATACATGTGCCGAGTGATGAAAAGGGTGGGTGGTGAACTGAATGAATGGAAGACATTGTTTAATTATGTGAGTGTGGATGATAGAATGAGAAGGTATGTAATGAATGCAAAAGCACACCGAGGTTAGGGGAGTGAACTTTCTGACCGCTACTTGGTGGTGTTGAAAGTCAAAGTACAAATGCAATAGATTAATAGATGGAGAGTAGGGCAGGAGGAAATAGTCAATACAAGGAGGGTAGAAACATTGCAAGAGAATGAAAAGAAGGCAGAATATAAAAGAGAAGTCGAGGAGTGATTGAATAAATGTGATTAAGAGCAGATGGGGGAGGTGGAAGGTGTATGCAAGATATTCATAGAAGAAATCTGTGCAGTGTGTGAGGTGAAGAGAAGACAAAAGAGGGTGCAAAGAACAGCATGGTGGAATGAAGAGATGAGAGAAGCTGTGGTGCAAAAGAAGAAAGCATATAATGAGTGGATGGGAAGCAGAGGCATGAAGGGAGTTCAGAAATGGAATAGAGTTACCGTTTATGTAGAGAGGAAGAGAGAGGTGAAAAGATTAGTAAGGAGAGAGTGGATGAGGAATTTGGAAGGAATATGAGTGTGAAGTGGAGGGAATATAAGAAAATGTTCTGGAAGGAACTAAAAAGAGTTTGACAAAGCAAAAAAGAAAGTGGTATGGGAGTGAAAGATAAAAATATATTGATAGTGAAGAAGAGAGAAATTGATGCCAGTATAAGCGGTTGGGAGAAGGAGAGAGATGAGAAGAGAGAAGAGATCAGTAGGATGGAAGTAATGGAGGCAATGAAGAAAGTCAAAATAGGAATTGATGACATCCGTTGTGAAACGTTTAAGCATGGGGGAGAGATTGTAGTAGAATGGATGTGGAATATGTGCAGATTGGCCTAGGAAAAGGTAGAGTCTCAGAGGATTGGAAGTCAGGTATAATTATTCCCCTGTACGAAGGAAAAGGGGAAAAAGAAGTGTGTGGTACTCACAGGGGCACTTATCTTAGTGTAATAGGAAAAGTATATGGAAGGATACCCGTTGACAGAGTTAGGGAAATAACAGAGGAATTAGTTGGAGAAGAAGAGGGAGGTTTTAGGAAGGGAAGAGGTTGTGTAGATCAGATATTTATCCTTAGGTCTTCGGTGTTAAAGCTTTTAGAGGAGGGAAAGAAGTTGTATGCAGCCTTCATGGATTTGGAGAAAGCACATGACAGAGTGGATAGACAGGGAATGAGGAAAATGTTAATAATGTATGGAATAAATTGGAAGCTGTTGAATACCATGAAGAGTATGTATGAGGGCACTAAGGCTGCAGTGCTTGTGCATGGTGAACTGAGTGAACTGAATGTTGGATTGAAACAGGGATGTGTAATGTCTCCATGGATGTTCAATCTGTATATGGATGGGGTTGTAAAAGAGATACAATGTAGGGCAGTGGATGTTGGCATGGCCCTAATGAGAGAGAGGCATTTGGAAACTTCCTGTTCTGTTGTTTGCAGATTATATTGTATTGTTAAGCGAAGACGAAGGGGTTCTGCAAGGCTTGGTGACAGACATGGGCATGATTATTTAAAATGATTTTGATTATTGCCCTGAATATTTTTGTGATTATGATTAGATTAGGATTAATCCATTTTATTTTTTCTGATTATGATTTGATTAAGATTATTATGTTTTATTATTTTTCATTATGATTAGATTTTTCTTAAACTTTTATGATTATGATTAAATTATGATTATAATCATGTTAAATTATGATTATTTGTTAAATTTAAGATCATATTATTATAGTGGTTATGATTTAGGTTATTTTATATGGAGGTAATAAATGTTTCAAAAAGTATTTTAATGGTAATTCGTAAGATCAGTGGTAGCAATTCATACTATATAGTCCTCCATAACTGCATATTCAGCTTTCTTTTTATTAAAATAATGACCATTTTAACTCCTACACCGCGGGGATGGTTTCGCCAATTTCGTGCGTGTCCCGCAGGGATATTCACACCCCGACTGATTTTATAAAAATATTTACCAAAAATCAGTTATTAGCCCTAGAATATTATAATTGCATATGCATATGGCACATACCTTCAGCTTTCTTCTGGGATATTTGTTGAGCCTTCGTCAACAACCATAGGACTTGAAGTTGGGTAACTTAGTCTCCACTTTGCACTTTCCGACATCCCGTAATAAGATTACCACAGCCTGATATTATCACTAGTTACACTATTCTATGATTTTCAAATAGTTTGGAATCCATCCATCCATCCATCCATTGCCAGATGCCATGTATCCCAAATGGGGTGGCCAAGGGCTTACTGTAGAGTTAATTGTTTTACAGGGAGGGGCACTAATCCTCCACCAACCACACTTGACACGTAGGGATGCCAACAGCATCTGGTGTTCCCAGGCGGTCACCCATCCAAGTACTAACCAGACCCAACGTTGCTTAACTTCGCTGATCGGATGGGAAGCGATGTACTCAACGTGGCATGGCCATTCCATCCTCAAAAAAAAATAACTGTGAAAGCAATGAAAATTATGAGTGCGTATGAGCTTCCCACTTTTGCTCGTTCCCAGCTGGTATTCTGTCATTTATTATTCATAAAAACACTCACACTTTATATTCCTGTTACATTATAACACATATATATCTGCAGTATTTATCCATTAGTTTCCTTCAGTAATAGTAGTTTATTGTCACTGTAGGCATTTAATTTGTTTCGTTTTTTTTCGTTTTTAAAGGCTCCAACTTGCTTGCATGTGTCGGCCTTGGTCACCTAATGGCGGCTGTCCACGCTGCACAATCCATTGCAGCCTCCCTGTTCAGTCCCTTAACCCTAAGGTCACACTTAATGACCTCGTCCCATGTCTTTCTCGGTCTACCCCTCATAACCCCACCCCCAATATTAACACTTCTAACCTTCCTCACCCAATTATCATCCCCCATCCTCTCCACATGTCCAAACCACCTCAATCTACTTCTCCTCATCACAACACCAATACACTCCAGTCCCATCCTACCTCTCAACTCTTCCATTGTAAACCCAGCCCCTCCAGGCCTTGGATGCAGGGACGCACTGCACATCCACCTAATCATTGTCATTTCTGTACGTCTGAGCCGGCGAGTATCTTCCTCCTTCTCTGCCCAGGTCTCACTGCCATACAGCATTACACTCCTAACACATGCTGCATACAAAGACCCCATAGCACGTAGGGCGAGCCCTCTCAATGTCAGGAGAGGCAAGAGCTCCCTGAACTTCTTCCAACCACTTCTCACCCTAGCCCCACCTCCAGCCCCACCTCCAGCACACAACATGTCTCCCAAATAACAAAACTCTTCCACACACTCAAGAGATTCACCAGCAAGTTCAATCCTTTCACGTCTGACAATCTCCACCTGCTCACCCCGGCACGCCATACACATAAAATCAGCATTATCTCGCAGTCTACCTCTGATACCACTACATCTCTTATGCACCCATTTATCACACACACCGCACAAGATGGAAGTACTTCCCACGCCCTTGTGGCAGACTGCACATGGCCACTCTCCCTCGTCTTTGATAGTACCGCCACCAACCCTAGATATCATCACTTTTGTTTTATCTGCATTTACCCTTAAACCCTTTTGCCCCATACCATCTCTCCACTTCCTAAACCTTTCCTCCGCCTCCCTTTCATTCTCTGCAATCAGCACCAAATCATCAGCATACAACAACTCCCACGGGAGTCCGTTTCTAAAGTCACGTGAAAGGGCTTCAAGTCTTTCAGTAAAATACGTAGAGAGCCAAAGTTTCACTTTCTCTGTCATAACTTCAAGTATTTGTACTCATATTCTTATATTACAAATTATTTACATTTCTATTTACATTTTCTATTGTATTTTCAATATTTACACTTCTATTTTACTTACACTGTGTTATGCACTGTCACTTGCAGTAACTTATAAAACTATATTACACTGTTCAATCATATTTACATCCGTTGCGTTCACTTGCTGTTTACACATTTTTTTACACATTATTTACATTTTCCACTTGCACTTTTAGAACTGCTTCAGGCTGTGGTAATCAAAGAAGCAGGTTACGCAGAGGGGAACCTGGCACTCATTTCACTGTCAAGAGGTGTGTTTGTGCTCAGGTATGCATCTGGTGGTATGTGCACACACCTGGCACCTGCGGATCACAGCCGTCCTCTTCGTTGTGGCAGGCATTTGCACCAGTCTGTGCCGATCCATGTACTCCCTCTGCTCAAATCTGTCAGGAAGTCTAACAGAATGGTGCCTTGGAGCTGCTGCTGTCACCCTACCATATCTCTCAAGCAACTGCTGAACATAAGTCCTGGCGAACAACCTCAGGGAGAAGGACTGGGGTGGCTTTACCTTCATCTTGTACAGGATGAAAGCCTTCAGCATCATCATGTCAATGAGATGCAGAAAAACTTTCCTGTACCACCTAGTATTCTTCCTGAGGCAGTCGATCTCTCCAATCATCATGTTGGACTTGTCCACCAGCTGTTTGTTGATATTATAGTCAATGACAGCATCAGGTTTCTTCACAGGTTTACCTGTCATATGGTTGATCTTCCCACTGTCTTTCAGTTCCCCCTTGTGTACGGTGGTGAGCATCTGCACGACCCTCTTGTCATGCCACCGTTTTGCCAGCATCATCTCAAACTTGCGTAGGTGCACGTCTCCTCACTGCAAATTATCTGCCTCTGGGAATATGGGGAAGTTGGCACGATTGCTCTTCACAGTGCCGCAGGAGCCGATGCCGTGCTCTGAAAGGTATTTAGCAAGTTTCGGTGCTGTATAGTAGTTGTCAGTTTACAGCACATGATTCCCACCAAAATACCTTTCCACCAGCACTTTCACTACACAGCCTGAGAAGCCAAGGGGATGTGTTCTGTCCAGATCGGCAGTGCTGGCTGAATAGATGACGAAGTCAAGGATATACCCCGTCTTGCAGTCGCACAATACAAAGAACTTGATTCCAAAGCGATGACGTTTGCTTGGAATGTACTGTACAAACCTAAGACATCCTCTGAACAAAACCAAGGATTCTTCTATGACAACCTTCTGAAATGGGTGGAAGAATGACATAAATTTATCCTTCCTTCTGCTCAGAATCTCCCGGATCTTCCAGAATGGGTCAGTCTGAGAAGGTACATCATTGTTGGCGAAGTGCAGGTTTCCCATGATGTTCCGGAAGCGATCTCTGGCCATGTACTTGTTGAAGGTGGGTGAGGGTAGTAAGGGGTCCATGTACCAGTAATCTTCCAACTCATGCTTCTTTGAATGTGGCATGAGAAACATGAGGGCGAAGAACACATACAGCTCCTGCACTCCCAGCACGGTCCACTGTTGCATCTTCGCTGCACCTGCACCACTTACAGCACTTTGTGACTCATATCTGTTTGTCTTATCACATATGCACTGCATGACTTCGTCATCGAGGAAGGCCAAAAGGAAGTCCACACACTCAGCATCCTCATCAAGAGTGGAGGCAGGCTGTATCCCTGAGGAACTCTCGTCAAAATGGAGTTGTTCAGGGACGAAATCGGAACCTTCCGTCCACATGAAGGGGTCCAGGATTTCCTGTCGTGGCAGTGTAGGGTGGGTGAGGGTGGAGGGTGGCTGTGAGGCAGACTGGGCTGTTTCAGGATCACTGTGACTTACCGTAGGTTTGCTGTGTAGCACTAGCAGCCCTTACTGTAGTTGCTACTCTACTTTTACGAGTCAGGGATTTACCTCTTCCCCTGCAGCCTGCCTTCACTGTAGGTGCTGGTGGAGACTCCGACGACGAAGACTCAGGAGAAAATTCCGCTGAAGAGGAGGAAGAAATTAAAGAAGTGGGGCTGGGAGAGCGGGGAGGTGATTCACCTCGGGACTCAAGGCGGACTGGGTCACACGGGGCCATTGTTCCGGGGCTAACCCGCCGCCTTTTCACTCCCTTCCCAAATTCCTTCCCTTGCTGCACTAAGGGCTCCTTTCCCTTGGAGCTAGGGATAACCTGGGACACTGAAGCACTCGTACTTGGAGTTTCTGTCACGATTTCCTCCCCTGGCTCATCACACGATTCACCCGAAGGATCAAAGTCACTATCCATCATTATCATAGATAATTCTGCCAGTTCACGTTCCACTGCTGAGCCACTTAGTCCTTTACTGCTTCCCACACGAGTTTTTCTAGGGGTAGAGGTCACAGGGCCCTTTGCAATGGGTGCAGAAGTGGCGGAAATGGCGGGACGCGAGTGCGACATGATTTCACCTCAGAGGATGACAAGGAACTGAATGACGTGGCGTATATGGGCAGCCAAGGGTTGACAAAGTCAGTAAGGTGACAGCTGCTAATTTATATGCTATGAAATTGTGGTAGGTGGGGGCACTCATCATCCACTCACTCAATGTAGCGCTGCTCTCTGGTGTCTGCCCTGTCCTCTCCTCCATCCTTCTTTCCTTCCATCTTCTTCTATCTTTTTTTCCTTCATTCTTTCCTCGTCCTTCTGCCTGTGGGTGACTTGACACTCCCTCTTCTGTCTTTCACTCCTTCATTCTTTCCTCTCCCTTCTGCCTATGGGTGACTGTACTCTGAGTGACAAGCCAAATGGTTTCCTGTACACCAGGAAACTATTTACTACGCAGGGTGGTAACCATATAACCAAATTTTGGCGCCTGGTGGTTTAGTGGGTAATTATTATGCTTCAGTCGGATTGAGCTGGTGAAGGTTTATATCCAAGGGATGGTTGGGGTTTATTGCTCATGTAATGCCACTCAGAGATGAGTGAGGTTGGTCACTCTCATCTTAACTGTCAGGACCAAATGCCTAGTCCCGGGCTCCAACGCTCCTCATGAGGTGACGTAGGATTGGATGTTGGATGGATGGATGGATGGATGATTGGTAGGAAATCTCGACAATACATAAAAAATTAGGTAGTTCCAGGTGAATGTAAATATCATCTAGGCTTCTCCCTTCCTTTCTTATATACAGTATATTTTTATTACGAGAATAGATTATACGGCATATTTCAAGGGGAAATTACTTGGTAAAATTAGCGAACGAATGCACGTGAGGTGTTGTCAGGTGATCTATTGCCAGACGCCATAATCCCGTAAGGGGTGGTCATTTGACTTTGAGTTATTAATTAGCCAATTTCAGGTGTATGGCACAATCACTTTCCTTATTTCTTTTTTGTATATGTTATTTTGTATAAGAATAGGGCATTGGGCTTATTTCAATGGATGAAATCAGTGGAAAATTCTGGGGAAGATTTGCTTAGCGCAGTGCGGCCGGGCAGGCGAGAGTAGAGGGTAATGGAGGGGAGGTAGGGAGGGGAGTCAAGAATGGGGAAAAATGGCTAAATAGACGAGTTGTCGATTCTGGGTAAACATGGCCAGTGCACTCTGCCATGTACTCAAAAACGTACGGTATATGTATCTTTTAATTTAATTTATCATTTGCACTGTACCAGACGTGATAACTTTAATTCTTTGTGGCTGGAGGGAAGGAGCCGCCATGTTGGCGATGACGTCAGCATTCACACTGCAGACGACGCTCTAATCCCTCACACAATACTTTACCAGTAACAGAGATGACAGTTGTACCTACATGGCCACCGTAGATCCAAACTACACCTTTCAGGTATGTTGTGAAGGAATATATTTCATCGTGTAAATGGGTGGTACCTGTTAGGTAAGTAAATTGTGGTGAAATCGACCAGAAGTCCTTTACAGCTACACCATTCCCGAGCGGTGCTCGTACCTCGTGAGGTGGGAAGTGTTATATGTATGCTGTACAGTATCAGTTGTATGAGTTTATGATGGTATTATCCTCATATTTAATATTTGACCTCTACATTATTAATTTTCTGAAGAAAAAAAAAAAACTTTCAGTGACTCAACTACAGTGCTTCAGGGGAGTGTGATGAAATACTGAACCAGCAGTCATTTACCGAATCAACACCGCATTGGCACTTTTTAATTGGTAAGTGTTATAGACTTTATCACCATAGAGGCTTATACATAATTATTCGAAATCTGGTCAAATTTTTGTATTTAATTTTGTATTTAATTTTGTATTTTTAGTTACGTGTCAAGTGGGGTTGGTGGAGGATTAGTGCCCCTCCCTGTAAAACAATTAACTCTAAGCCCTTGGCCACCCCGTCTGGGATACATTGCATCTGGCAATGAATGAATGAATGAATGAATTTTACCTTTTAAAAAATCTGGATTCACAGCGAAAACGGGCTAAAATTAGCGGAAGTGTTTCTCCTTTAGCTGAACAGCTTGCCTTGGCAGACTTCTGCTTTGTATAATTATTAATTTAACATACAAATGTACTAATTTGCACTTTAAAAAATCAGTATCTGTGCAAAACAGAAGTCTGTCAGGGCATGTTGGCGATCTAAAGAAGAAATACCCGCTAACCTTAGCACGTTTTCGGCCTGACTCCTAATAATCTATTAATAATTAAATAAAGCATAGTTTTTCTGACTGAATTTTAGATTATTAGGTGTGTATGAACCTATATGGTGAAGGATATAATATTTTCACAACAGTAAAGACTGCATTCCAGCACTGGGAACTTCCGACAAGCAGCCAGCCACCACTGTTTTCGTTTATTGTTATTGGCTAGTATACAGAGGAATAATTTCCCTGGTGTGCTTTTGTCAGTGCACTTACACACTGGAATGAAACATTAGCAATTATTCCTCTTGTCACTGGACATTCTTAGAGGTCAGAAATAAGCACAATGTATCCTGGCTAAACGTTAACAAAGCAGACTATGCTGCCTCAGTGTGAGTAGTGACATCACGACCAATCACAGGCCGTTTCAGTGTCACGTGATTTTTCAGCTACTTTATCTATTATTTTTTCATGTTTCTGCACATTTTTATTGGAAATAATGGTTGACATAGTTATTTTCTGAGTATCTTTTACCCATACAAGTATCTAACTTCAAAAAAATTTTGACCGGAAACTCGTCTATTGTCAACAATGGATGGGAGTACAGATGACATTAGGAGCGTTGACTGTTATTGGACATTGGCAGTACTGATAGATGATACAAGCCACCACTTGAAAGCCCGGGAGAATTCAAAATAACACAGAATCACAAAAGTGACGCCCCACGGTATGATCCATTGCGCCCGAGCGTCACAAAAGTGACGCCCCGCGGTTAAGGGGTTAAACCAATTTTCAACTCGTGTAATAAAGAAAATATAAATAGTAAGGTTTTATTAGTTATGGTAACAGCATTATTATTGAAAAATATCAGATCCTACAAATGTGCATCATATAACCTAAATGCACTAACTAAAAAATATATTTCATGCTCAAACTAAAGATACTTCAGTCTGTGAATTTAATAAAAGAATAACACTGCAAAAACATACTGATATGATGGTATCACACATAAAACAAAATATAAAAATGGTTTAACTTAAAACTAAGTGTGGATTCATATCCTCACTGACAGGCAAGTTTTAATAAGTTCGTAACTGAATATGCTTGTTGCATTTAACCCCTTAACCGCGGGGCGTCACTTTCGTGACGCTTGGGAGCAAGGGATCATACCGCGGGGCATCGCTTTTGTGATTCTGTGTTATTTTGAATTCACCCGGGCTTCCAAGTGGGGGCTTGTATCATCTATCGGTACTGCCAATGTCCAACACTAGTCAGCACTCCTAATCTCATCTGTACTCCCATCCATTGTTGACAATTTAGCCATTTCTCCCCGTTCTTGACTCCCCTCCCTACCCCCCCTCCATTACCCTATCCTCTCGCCTGCCCGGCCGTGGTACGCTAAGTAAATCTTCCCTGGAATTTTTCACTGATTTCATCCATTGAAATAAGCCCTATGCCCTATTCTTATACCAAATAATATATACAAGAAAGAAATAAGGTAAGTGAGAGTGCCATACACCTGGAATTGGCTAATTATCACCTGACAACACCTCACGTGCACTCGTTCGCTAATTTTTGCTGTTTTTTTCCCCTTGAAATATGCCCTATAATCTATTTTCGTAATAAATATACATGTAAGGAGGGAAGGGAGAACCCTAAGTGATATTTACATTCACATGGAACTACCTAATTTATAATGTATTGTCTAGATTTCCTGCCAATCATATCAGTGCTAGACAAAGCTGTTTCAAGATATAACATTGGTAGCTCTGAATATATATATCTCCTAAGTAGGCCTCTAATCTATTTTCGTAATAAATATACATGTAAGGAGGGAAGGGAGCAACCTAAGTGATATTTACATTCACCTGGAACTACCAAATTTATAATGTATTGTCTAGATTTCCTGCCAATCATATCAGTGCTAGACTTAGCTGTTTCAAGAAGTAATATTGGTAACTCTGAATAACCCCTAGCAGGCCTCTACGCTGGTGGTCCTCCGTTATCACTGAGTTCTCTCTCAACTTCTGAAGCGAGAGTACGTATGTTTCTTCTTGCTGACTTGAAGGCCTTTTTTCACCCCCATGCAAATGGCCCTGTGACCTTTACCCCCTACTAAACCTCGTGTGGAAAGAGGTAAAGGGCTGACAATTGATAAAAGAGTGACTACGATCTTTCTATTGAGTAAAACAGTGCAAGTGGAATTGTAAATAATGTGTAAACAGCAAGTGAAAGTAATGAATGTAAATATACGTGAACAATGGAAAATAGTTTTATAAGTTATTTCAAGTGACAGTGCACAACACAGTGTAAATAAAATAGAAATGTAAATAACGTAAATAAAATAGAGAACGTAAATAGAAATGTAAATGAGTAGTATTATAAGAATACGAGTATATACCCTAGGAGTAATGAAAGTGAAAGTTTCACTCTAGCATGTCTGAATGCTATGAGTTATGAGAGTGAAGATGAAAGTGACATTCACTCCCAATGCCAGTATACAGGACGAGAAAGTGAATGCTACGTATTTTACTGAAAGAAATTGAATCCCTACAGTGACAATAAACTAATACTACTGAAGGAAACTTATGGATAAAGACTGTAGATATATATAAGTGTTATATAGTAATAGAAATATAAAGTGTGAGGGGTTTTATGAATAATAAATGACAGACTACCAAGAGCGAACTAGTGCCAGTGCGACGATCAGACGCGCTCGTAATTTCCATTGCTTTCACAGTGTTTTTTTTTTTTTTTAGTATGGATCCCAAACTACTTGAAAATTGTAGAATAGTGTTTATAGTGTTTGTATCTGGCTGTGGTAATCATATTACAGGTTGTTGGAAAGTGTAAAGTGGAGACTTCGTTACCCTACTTCAGAGGTCTCCACAAGTCCTACAGTAACCGACGAAGGCTCAACAATCATTCCAGGAGAAAGCTGAAGGTATGTGCCATAAGCATATGTACTTGTAATATTCTAGGACTAATAACTGATTTTTGGCAAATATTTTTTGAGAGTCTGTCGGAGCCTGAATAACCCCGCGGCACACGCAAGTTATTGGTAAACAAGCCCGCGGTGTAGGGGTTAATAAACATCAGCTCCTCAAAGTGGACACTAGTCATTCTACAGCACTCAGGTCGAATGACTTTTCCAGCAATGGAGAAAAGTCTCTCAACTGGTGCAGAAGATGCAGGGATGCACAGATAGCAGAGGGCTAATTTTGTGAGTTCTGGGAATGTCACTTGATTCTGTTGGCAGAAGAGAAGAGGATCAGCTTCATCATCTGCTGTTGGCTGACTCAGATAAGATTCTACTTGTGATTGAAATGATGATTATGATTATGAGGGCACTGAAGGGCTGCTTGATGGGACCATGAACCTGAACAGCTTGCACCTCTTTTTGGGTGCAGCTCCTGGGGCGGCCGCATCATTGGTCTTGCTAGAATCACTGGAAGCAGTTTCAACTACTATTGAGTCCAGAAGAGCTTTCACCACCATAACTTCATCTGCTGAACACCAGTCCATCTTGAAACGTGGATCTAGAAGGGAAGCCAGCTGAAAAATCTCTTATGTCTTCATGGATGCTCAACCTTTTGTCAGTAGGGTTCATGAGAGTGGTAACCATCTTTGACTTACACACAAATGATAGTTGTTGAAGTACAGCCTTCAGTCCACGAATACATGGAAAAACCTTACTTGATGTTACAGTATTCTCTCCTTGGCATTCTAGAGTTTGCTGCCTCAAAAGGTGTTAGGATGTCAGTGATTTCTGTGATGAGATTAAGCTCGTATTTGTTCAGCTTTCCTGGATAGTTCAGCTGATCAAGCTTTACTGGGTCAATACTGAGAACAGAACGAAGCATTTTATTACTGCTGTTCCATCTGCCAGAGTTCTTGGCTTAGGGTCTGCATTCACCTTCAAGAATGTTCGAAGCAAGAGCAGAGTGGCGAATGTGGGATACAAGACGAGAGGCTTTTCCAATGACCTCTGATACAGGTCCAGATTCCTCCAGGCTATCCTTCACATTATTTTGTAAGTTGTGAAGAAAATAACAAACATGCTCAGGCAAGAGCTCCAGGATCTTCTTGTTATTTGCAGGTACGCCAAGGGCATCCTCTTCATCCTTACTCTCACTGACAGAATCTTGAGCGGCATCTTGATCATCAATGCCAGGAAGTGTCACAAAAGCTTTCAGCATATTACTGGCACTGTCTGTAACAACTGTGAGGATCTTCTTTTCATGGTTAAAGCTTGTAATGATTTTGTGTGGGTATGGAAGTTTGAAGTTCAACGAACATTACAACCATCTAGCTTGTCACAGTGCTTACACTTAAACTTCCCTCGACTGTTGGGATCTGCTGTAGATGACTCATGAAAGTGGTCAGGTATAACCGGTGGGCCCATGGTAACAGTCGACAGAAGTGTCTGGGACTGGAGTGGCGAGTGGGAGTGAGTACTGAGGTAACTAGCCAGCTGCCAGCCTCATAATAGGCTGACATGTATAAACATGTAGAGTGGTACCATGCCTACTAAGCATGCTGGAACATGTATGTGACATGTATGGCAGCACTGGCTGGTGTATCAAGGAGAAACTGTAAGAGAGTAACATTGTTACATGGAAATTAAGAAATCTCTATCTATCTATATACCTAGGCTGCTTCCCCCAAGGAAAGGGAGGTAGCCGAGACAGGATGACACACTCCCCATTTACTCATCCATTCAAACACATTCATTCACATCTTAGCCCCAAAGGGGAGAACGGACAGATCCTCACCGCACCACACCGCACAAGGGTCAACTGCGCAGTGCAATCAGTGACATCTGCAGCAGGGCCCAACACAGAACTGGTTTACCCCTGCCACATCATAACAGACCCATCCCCTTACCCGCACCTGACCTGACTAGCTGATCAGACCAAATGCGGGAGAATATCCCCTCAGGGCTGCGTCATTACTTATTCATTCACAATTTCTCTCCACTTATTTCTGTCACGCACAGCCACTCTTCCTTGCTCAACAGACATCCCTTTCGCATCCAGCGCTCTCTTCACACTGTCCATCCATCCTATTCGTGGTCTTCCTCTCAGCCTTACACCTCTCACATCAGATCTAGTTATCTTTTTCACCAATCGCTCATTATCCATTCTCTCCATATGCCCAGACCATCGCAACACCCTCTGCTCAACTCTACCAGCCATCTCCCGAACAACTCCAGTTCTCCTTCGCACTTCATCATTTCGCACCCGATCCATACGCGTCACTCCACACATACTCCTCAGACACCTCATCTCCATTACATTCAAACGTTTCCTCTCTGCTACACCCATATTCCATGTTTCAGCCCCATATAACGCAGTCGGTACCACAACACCCTCATACAGCCTTCTCTTTACATCCATTCTAAGCAAACGACATTTAAACACTTTTTTCATTCCTCCCAGCACCTTTCCTACTTCATTTATTCTAAACTTCACTTCTGCATCTATTCTTCCATCCACAGCAACATGTGACCCTAGATATTTAAAACAATCTACCTCCTCAAGCAACTCGCCATTGAAAACTATATTCATCCCCCTACCATCTATCAACCTCGTACACTTCAACACTTTACTCTTATTCTCATTTACTTTCAATTTCCTCTTTTCACACACCCTTCCAAACTCCTCTACCAACTGTCTCAATCTCTTCTTTGAATCAAATTAAGAAATAATCACAATAATCATATTTTAATCATTGATTATTGCTTGTAAATTTTTTATTATGATTTTAACTACTATATAACTTACCAAGAAATTGATTATGATTTGATTATGAATACATAATCACGGCCATGGATTATGATTTTTTTATTAATGATCATAATCATTCCCATGTCTGCTTGGTGAATGAGTTTGGCAGAATGTGTAAGAAACGGAATTTGAAGGTGAATGTAGGAAAGAGTAAAGTTGTGGTCTTCAAGAGAAATGATGTCCTTGAGTGCACAGTGAAGTTGGATGACTGGGAAATGGAAAATTTGAGTGCATTTAAGAACTTGGGTAGTGCAATAAGTAAGGATGGAAGTTTATACGATGAAGTGCTTGAATGGATACAACAAAGAAGAAAGGTTGCTGATTCTTTGAAAGCAGTGATAGTAAATAGGGAAGTGAGCATGGAAGTAAACTAGTCACTGCAAGATGGTATTGTAATACCATCTATAACATATAGAGGCTAGGCTTCGACCTAGTAGGAAAGACACAGGTCAAGAGTGAGAGCATTAAAAATGAGTTATTTGAGAGGAGCATGTGACATTACATGGAGAGACAGATTGACAAATGAGGAAGTGAAGGAGCATTGTGATGTGGATGTGGATGTGATAGGAAGCATTAGGAGAAATACACTGATGTGGTTTGGCCATGTGGAGAGGATGGAGAGTGAGTGACTAACAAGGAGAGTGTATGTGAGTGAAGTGGAGGGGGAGGAGAGAGGGATGGAGAGACCAAGGATGAGGATGAGATGGAGGGATGGAGTTGAGTGGTACTGTATATGAGAGAGGGTGGTGTGAGGGCAGCGAATTGGTGGGGGACAGGGTGACTTGGAGGAGTTTTGTTTGTAGACACCCGTTACGGGATTAAGGCATCTGGCTATAGATAGATATGGTAGATAGACAGGTGTAACATAATGCGGTTGTAGAGGTTATCAGCGGTCTCAATACCACATTCGGTATGGAAATGTACCATTTTTCTGGTTAATACTAGGCAGTATTGTTCATCTGTGCTTACACCCTGCCTAGGTAAACTCTTTCACCATTGTCTTTCAACTTGTAACCTCTTGCTGGAAGTTTGCTCTCATTCAGCCAGTCCCAAAGAAGGGTGACTATTCCCAACCCTCTAACTAACGTCCAATTGCTTTAATGTCCTGTGCCTCAAAAGTTTTTGAATATTCTTAACAGAAAAATTTTAAAGCATCTTTCCTATCATAACCTTTCTGATCGTCAGCATGGGTTCCGTCAGGGACGCTCCACTGGCGATTTTCTCACCCACCTTTCAGATTCCTGGTCATCCTCCTTTCGGGACTTTGGCAAAAGCTTTGCCATTGCACTTGACATCTCAGAGGCTTTCAGTCGAGTCTGGCATAAATCTTTAGTTTCCAAACTGCCCTCTTACGGTTTCTATCCTTCTATCTGTGCCTTCATCTATAGCTTCCTTTCTGGTCATTCTGAATCTGTAGCTGCTGTTGTAGACGGCCATCGTTCTTCTCCTAGATCTGTCAACAGTGGTGTTCCTCAGGGCTCTGTCCTATCACCAACTCTCTTCCTTTTATTCATCAGTGATCTAAGCTGTACATCTAACCCTATCTACTCGTATGCTGATGATTCCACCCTTCATCTTTCCATTCGGTTCTCGCAACGTCCATCTTAGCAGTTACTTCAACAAACAAGGGATGAGGCTGTTGCACTCCTAATGTCTGACTTGGCTCGTATCTCTTACTGGGGCAAAAATTATCTTCTTGTTTTTAATGCATCAAAGACTCAGTTTTTACACCTATCAACTCATCAAAATCTTCCACATGAGTACCCATTAATGTTTAATAATATCCAGCTCAATCCTGCATCATCCTTGAAGATGCTTGGGGTTTCATTCACTCAGGGCTTATCTTGGAAAAATCATGTTGCATCTCTTGTAAAATCTTTCAAGAGATTAGGTGTGCTAAGCTGACTCCACACCACCTTTACCCTTGCCCAGTTGTTGACTTTATACACAGGTTTTAACCCTTTCAGGTCTCAAACAGGTCCCAACGTCACGTTTGAGAGACGCATTTTTTTTTTTAAAGTCAGGGTTTGCAAATAAAGAAAAAAATATGATATTCATGCACAAGGAAGTAAAACACATCTGCCTATAAAGCATTAGAGCTCTACTCACTATACAAGTGCTGCAAAAATGATGGTAAGTTGCTTAGCAAATGGTGTGTGGTAGCATGGTGAGTATTGCTGTCTTGGTGGGTAGGTGATTTCTTGGTGTATAGGCGACATGTTTGCATTGTTTGTATCCATGTTCTTCCATAAAAAAGTGTTCTAATATATTTACATTATATCTCACAATATTTGTGAATGATTCTTGAGATGTTTTCTCTACAAAAAACGAACTAAACAGTTACAAGATCCACATAAAACTATCACTTACTAGTTACTACTGACTAATATATTTTACTTTGCGCTTATTTTGCTTAGTACTGTCCAAGGCTGTGGGGTTGAGGATGTGGGGGTAAGCCTACGAGCTTGCCGTTTGTATGTACGTATGTTTATTTTATTGTTGCTGACTATATTATCCTGTGTACTTACAGGCAGCAGTAGAGACAGTGATCAGATATTTATTATTTCTCAAAATTGACAATGTTGTAAGTATAACCAGGAAATGTGAGAAACTCATGAAATATAAATCAGAAAAAAGTAAGGAGACACTAACAGTCATTTGTCAATGAAAAAGACAACACTCGCTGCACATGTATGTCCGCTTGGTAACAAATAAATGCATGGTACCTGTATAAAAGGCTACAGAAACAACCTTAGAAACCTAAAATCATAAATCTGTAATTATTTTCCCTCAGTCAGACACTCTGACACCCAGAAATGAATAAATATTGAGCCATACAACGTGGAAATCTCTTGTTTACCTGTGACACGGTAGCTATGTGCATAGGCGGAAGGCAGGGGGTGGGGGATTGGAGGGCAAGTGGAGGGTGGAGGGTGGGAGGTAGAGGGGTGGGGGATCGGCAGGAGGTAGGAGGGTGGAGGAAGTAGGGGGTGGGGGATTGGAGGGAGAGTGAAGGGTGGAAGGATGGGAGGTAGAGGGGTGTGGATCGGTGGGAGGTAGGAGGGTGAAGGAAGGGAGATATAAGGGAAGAGGGAGGTGAGAGCTATGTATCCTCCACAGCAGTAAAAATATATTGCAAACAATATTCTCTTGCTAAATGAACTGTCTGATACCAAAATATTAAAAAATATTGCCAGATCAACAGTATAATAAAACCAATGCATGCAACCCAACCCCCTCCCCCACCATGATTAGCTCTTCCCAGACTGTTTAAACTAAAATATTTTGATCTGCGCATGCCAGGTAGAAGCAGAGGGGTCTGGGGAGCAGCTCGTATCCTTATTTCATTCACCAGCCTCACGCAACAGTTTTCATTCATGCCTAAATATGCTGCCACGGGAGTGGCTAGGAGACCCCTACCGGGAAAGCCACTATAGTGGCCAGGAGACCTGAAAGGGTTAATTTTGTGTGGGGAGGCTCCCCACATACAGCTCTTCTCAGTAGGGTGAAGTCAAAGGGTTTTTGTCTCATTAACTCTCCTCCTCTTACTGGCTTCCTTCAACCTCTGTTTCTTCGCTGCATTGTTGCCTCTTTATCTCTTTTCTGTCGCTACTTCAGTGGCCACTGCTCCTCTGAACTGTCCCCTTGCATCCCTCCACCTCTTCGGTGGTCGCATAGCACCCGTCTAGCAACAGACTTTCATCCCTTTTCTGTCCAGCTCTCTAATGCAAGAGTTAACTGTTACTCCCAGTCCTTCATTTATGCAACAGGTCAACTCTGCAACTGTCTCCCTTTGTCTGCATTTCCTACTTCCTATGATCTCCAGTCTTTCAAACGCAGTGTTTCCAGGGATCTCGAAACAAATGTATCTTGAATTTGGCTCTCTTTTGTATTGTTTTTGTTTTTTTCTTGGAAGGAATTGTTTTGCGGGCTCAGCCTTTCTTCCTCCCATAAAAAAAAAAAAAAATAGATAAAAACATCTTGGAATTGTAGGGATTAAGATCACTTTCATGACTTTGGTAACCCTCCCTAATAACAACTGTGTGTTATAAATATAAATTTCAGTAAGGTACTCAGATATAGCAGTTACAACATGGATATCTGAGGATGGTGTGAGAAGAAGCATCTGCCTGTGAAAGAGCTCCCGACCCTGAAAATCCTTAAAGAGCAAGTGCATGTGTTATGTTAGTAAAAGATATCATGATTGAGTAATTTTGTGTTTTATATTTTCAGAGTTATGGATGCAGAGTAATTTTATGGTCTAAAGGGAAGGAGCAGAAGAAAAGAGATCAAATGACAATTGGGTCTTCATGATGGCAGCTTGGCGTCAAGTGAAGAATAGTGCTCCTATTCTCCTGGTTTTCATCTTAGTGGTTTATATGGGTTACTGCACCCAAGAGCTCTACCACAGAATACAAAACACTCGAAAACTTCAGCGGTTAAGGCAGTATGAAAAGGAGGTAATTATACCTAACTCTTGTTTATCGTAGCAACAATTAAGTCAGTATTGTTTTATACCTGATCCAAATTGGTTATCAGTTGTGTACTATATTGATGGCAGAAACTTAAAAAACAATGAATGCCATGTGATACAATTAAGTCAGCATTGATATAGACTTGATCTCAGTTGATTATTAGTTGTGTTATCTAATGATGCCAGAAACTTAAAAGACAGTGAATACCATGTGACAAACCTCATACAGTACAGTAGTCCCTCAATTATCCAGATGTTTTCATTTTCCGAATGCAGGACCTTGGCCGTATTAAACTGTTACCAGTATCTGAATTTACTTGCTATTATCTGGACATGAAAGTGCCTAAGAACTTCGGCCAGCCAGCCGACACGTCAAAACATTTGGTATTGCGGCTGCTGGGCTTGAGCCGTGAGTGGGAAGTAGTCTGTAACCCACAACCAGAACTAAAATGTTAGTCTGCCCCTGTACTAAATGGTGAAACCCGAGTACTCGTCCAGTCACTCCCAGTGAACCTCCAACACCCGAGTAATATGTCTGTAATCCACAAGCTGTGTCTAAACGTCCATACACATCTCCATCAAATGTCCAGTATCACGAGGCTGCCTGACTAAGTCTTTCCCAACTGCCACTAAGATCGTAACACTGACCGCAAGCCATGAGTACATGTTCAGTGACAGCGGCCGTTCACCTCTACTGAACGTCGAAAGTCGCACGGTCTCAAGTCGCACGATCACCGGGAGACACACACACACACACACACACACACACAGATTCCTTCCCATGATATGATTACAGCACAACATCAGTACAGGAATCTCTTTACCATTGCATATGATAGTACTGTACACAGTACAGCACTGTGTATGTGTATGTAATGTACAGTACAGTACATTTCCATTCAGTATGGGCATTCGTTTCAGTACCACAGTCAGCCACCCTGGCCAAGCAGCCCCATTGGAATAGGTTAGGTTACGTAAGGATAACCTATGTAATTTTGCCTAGGTAACACCTTGAGCATATTTTCGAGGAAATCCTATGGTTATCTTTGAAAATACGCGGTGAGTGTTTTTCCTGGCTGAGGGCTACCAGTGGCCACCACATGTGTAACACAGACCACAAGCCACAAGTAAATGTACAGTAAAACCGCCCGTCTGCCTCTACTCTGAATGGCGGAAGTCCCCCGGCCTCCAGGATTAGTGCAAAACCCCCTGCCGTGCATGCCAGTCCGCTTCCCTACCAAATGGTCAGAGTTGCTTGACAGGCCGCAGTAGTCATACTGTGCCTGATGCAGTGATGTACTGGTCATCTGTTGTTGCCATCACATACTAACCCTTGCATGGAGAAACGGAAGTGAACCTTATATGCAGATGTCAGTTTGTTGCGTTTTCCTTCCTTTGTGCTCAAACGCAACTGTGGAGTGCAATATGGCAGTGCGGTACTGCTTGCCGGTGTAGCATTCAAATCTGACTCCCTCGCTATTTGTGACTCCTCGCGTTCATTGCACATGCGCCATTGGCTGCAAGATGTATGACTCATTCGCAGCAGAAGCCCTGCAGAGAGAAGAACTAGCGGTATGATTGGTTATTTCGTACGTCAGTGGACTCGGGGATTTTTGCCAATTAAATCCGTGATGATTTCACAATTCAGTTCTATAATTTTTACCACTTACTCTTACTTGCCATTATAAGGTCTCTTTCTCCTCTGAACCATGTACAATGAGCCTAATTCGGTGGGCCAAAAATAACTTAAGGACGAATCCTCAGTAAACAAAAGTACAGTAGTTGTGTGTTCAGGAAGACAGATTATCCACTGATATTTTCATTTTGGTTGTAGTTATGACCCTATTAAAGCTATTACAAGAGACTTACATGGCTTACATGTAGTTTCTTCGAAATTATATGTGAATGTAATTAGTGGTTTCGAGATGGTTAAGCCATTACCAACGATAACAAAGTTGCATAAACTGTTGATCATGGTGAAGCTTAGGTAGAAATGTCGTTTCGTTTCGTTTTTAAAGGCTCCAACATGCTTGCATGTGTCGGCCTTGGTCACCTAATGGCGGCTTTCCACGCTGCACGATCCATTGCAGCCTCCCTGTTCAGTCCCTTAACCCTAAGGTCACAATGACCTCATCCCATGTCTTTCTCAGTCTACCCTTCATAACCCCACCCCCAATATTAACACTTCTCACCTTCCTCACCCAATTATCATCCCCCATCCTCTCCACATGTCCAAACCACCTCAATCTACCTCTCCTCATCACAACACCAATACACTCCAGTCCCATCCTACCTCTCAACTCTTCCATTGTAAACCCAGCCCCTCCAGGCCTTGGACACAGGGACGCACTGCACATCCACCTAATCATTGTCATTTCTGTACGTCTGAGCCGGCGAATATCTTCCTCCTTCACTGCCCAGGTCTCACTGCCATATAGCATTACACTCCTAACACATGCTGCATACAAAGACCCCTTAGCACGTAGGGAGAGCCCTCTCAATGTCAGGAGAGGCAAGAGCTCCCTGAACTTCTTCCAACCACTTCTCACCCTAACCACAGAGCTAGCTCCAGCCCCACCTCCAGCACACAACATGTCTCCCAAATAACAAAACTCTTCCACACACTCAAGAGATTCACCAGCAAGTTCAATTCTTTCACGCCTGACAATCTCCACCTGCTCACCCCGGCACGCCGTACACATAAAATCAGCATTATCTCGCAGTCTACCTCTGATACCACTACATCTCTTATGCACCGATTTATCACACACACCGCACAAGATGGAATTACTTCCCACGCCCTTGTGGCAAACAGCACATGGCCACTCTCCCTCGTCTTTGACAGTACCGCCACCAACCCTAGATATCATCACTTTTGTTTTATCTGCATTTACCCTTAAACCCTTTTGCCCCATACTATCTCTCCACTTCCTAAACCTTTCCTCCGCCTCCCTTTCATTCTCTGCAATCAACACCAAATCATCAGCATACAACAACTCCCACGGGAGTCCGTTTCTAAAGTCACGTGAAAGGGCTTCAAATACCATGATAAACAACACCATTGGGACTCAAGACTGACCCCTGATGCACACCAACATTCACAGAAAACTCATCACTCAAATCTCCATTCACTCTCACCTGGGTGTGAGCACCCACATACATGGCCATAACCACCCTAACCAGCCACTCTTCCAAGCCAAGTTTTCTCATTGCCCACTTCACCACCTCTCTAGGGACTCTGTCAAAGGCCTTTTCCAAATCAACAAAAACAAAATGAAGATCCCTTCTCCTACCAATATATTTTTCCTGAAGCTGTCGAACAATCAGTGGTCCCCCTACCTGGCATAAACCCAAACTGCATCTCATCAATATTCACTTTCTCTAATCATACCTTCTAAAACTCTCTCCATTACCTTCATTATCTGATCTAAAAGCTTTATACCTCTATAATTTCCTCTTTCCAGGGCATCACCCTTTCCTTTATACACATTTACAATTACACTCTTCAGCCAATCATCTGGGACAATACACTCATAAATAATCCTATTTATCAGGTCAGTGGCTAAACTCACCCCTATATCGCCTGAGGCCTTCAACATTTCGGCAGTCAACCCAGACACACCTGCTGCCTTCCCCACCCTCATCCTGCCTATTGCCTCACTCACAGTAGCAGTATCAATCAAAGGCCAAGGGCCAGACACTGGATCTGGTGGCTCCAAACTTTCCCTGTCCCAGTCAAACTCCTCATTCAACAACCGGTTATAATGCTCTCTCCATGCATCTTTAATATCCTCACTGTTCACCACTACCCTTCCTTCATCATTCTTCACACACTGCTTACCTATGATATCCCGATTATCCCTCTTCACCTGACCTGCCACCCTAAATATATTTTTCCTTTCCCCATGATTGAGGTTATCAAGTAAAAGTCTCAGTGACTCAGACTTTGCCCTGTATACCTCTCTTCTAGCCCTACGCTTAGCAGCCAATATATACAAAATAACAGAAACAGGTTACATATAGAATTTAAATGGAATTCCAAGAGATTTTGTTCAAAAATCATTTGACTGTCGATTCAGTAACTATAATTGTGGGAAACGTGCAGAAACCACGAGATATTGCACTGTTAATAAAGCATAACAACAAGTGAGTTTTCTTGTCATTGGCTGCCATCCCTCCTACTCACACACCCCATTTCATATACTTCTCTCAATTCCATCCCTCCAGCTCATCCTTGGTCTCCCTCTCTTACTCTCCCAAGTCAGACTCTCAACTAACTTCTTATCTTGGCCAAACCATCTCATTATTTGTAAAAATGTGGCTGAATCGGTAGAGAGGCGGCTTGCAGTCCTGATGGACCCAGGTTCGAATCCTGGCTGGGGCAGGGGACAGTTTAAGGATTTGAATTTCATTAAAAGCAGACTTTCCTGATCTACCAGATGACCCGCCGACATGTCGTAAAAATACCCCCGCTAATACCAATACACCAGTCCTGTATGAGACAGCCCTAGCATGTATTCAATATGGACGGTAGGTGTTAGCGCCGAAGTGGTGACATGTGGAGGTGTAGGAGGACTACTGGGCCTTGGGATAGGCTACTGCCCCCAAGATATAGGCCCTGAAGCCTTTGCCCAGAGTCGGACACATAAAAAAAAAAAAAAAAAAAAAAAAAAAAAACAGTTATATGTTTGGAAGGTCTCTTCATTTAAGTTGAATTGAACAGGTAAGAACCATTCTAATTTACCAGAAGTGGGTAAGTTAAATAGATGTGGAGTTTAAGTTGAAAGAAATTCATGGTTAAACACTAATACTAGTTATAATTTTTTGTGGTGGTTGCATTTGATAATTGAACTGTAAGCCATTCTTTGTTTCACCTAAAACAGTACTCTACTGGTAGCACTGCTGAACTTCAACCTTTCAGTGTAGACTATTCACTTCTGGCCAACATTTTCACTAAATCAAATAAGTATTGGAGATTTGATATGGTAAGACACACCACTGCTTACTTTTAGATTAAATGATGGTCCAAAGAGTCTAATGAAAGTAGGCAGGAGCTGCTGGAGACAGGGAAGAACATACAAGAGTGATAATAAAAAATGGAAAGAAGCAGACCAGAGTTTTGAAGTAAATGGAAGTGTTGTTTGATAAATAATGTAATTATTTGCAGATGATACATTTCTTTCCTTGGTGATGATAAACAAATAGTGCTTGGCATGAGCTTTAGGAGCTGTATCAGAGAATCAAATTTGACAGTGTAAGGGAGCATCATTATTATTTTAGAGGAATGAAATTTCCAACTGTCCAATGATTCTGATTCGCCATTCAGAGGAATATATTGAGAAGGGAGAAGAAGTGAGCAGATGGAGAGAACACTTTAATGAATTGTTGAACATAGAGAATGAAAGTAATGTGAGTATAAGTGGCTGAGGAATGGCTGGGAGAAGGAGGGAGGTGAGAAAACAGGAAGAAATCAGTAAGATGGAAGTTGTGGAAGCAATGAAGAAAGTCAAAATGGGGAAAGCCCCAGGAATTGATGGAGTGTGTGATGAAATGCTGAAGCATGCAGGAGAGATAGTAGTAGAATGGATGTGGAAGATGTGCAGATTGGCCTGGGAGGAAGGTAGAGTCCTGGAGGATTGGAAGTCAGGTATAATTATTTCTTTGTACAAAGGGGAAGGGGAAAAAGAAGTGTGTGATAATCATAGAGACATTTGTCTTAGTGTAATAGGAAAAGTATACGGTAGGATACTTATTGACAGAGTTAGGGAAATAATAGAGGAATTAGTTGGAGAAGAACAGGGAGGCTTTAAAAAGGGAAGAGGTTGTGTAGATCGGATATTCATTCTTAGATCTTTAGTGGTAAAGTTTCTAGAGAAGGAAAAGAAGTTGTATGCAGCCTTCATGGATTTGGAGAAAGCATATGACAAGCAGAGTATAAGAGAGAAGTGGAGGAACGATTGGGCAAATATGAATTGGAGCAGATGGGAGACGTGGAAGGTATGTGTAAGATATTTACAGAAGAAATATGTGCAGCATGTGATGTGGTGTGTGGAAGGAAGAGAAGACGGAGGGGGGTGCAAGGAACAGCGTGGTGGACTGAAGAGGTGAAACAGGCTGTGGCACAAAAGAAGAAAGCATACAATGAATGGATGAGAAATAGGGGCGTGGAAGAAGTTGAGAGGCGGAAGAGAGAGTTATATGTGGAAAGGAAGAGAGAGGTGAAAAGATTAGTAAGAGAGAGTAAGAAGAGAGTGGATGAGGAATTTGGAAGGAATTTGAGTGTAAAGTGGAGAGACTGTAAGAAAATGTTCTGGAGAGAAGTGAAAAGAGTAAGACAGGGTGGAAGTGAAGTTAGCAGGGGAGTGAAAGATAAAAATGGTAGATTACTAGTGGAGAAGGGAGAAAAAGTGAGCAGATGGAGAGAACACTTTAAGGAATTGTTGAACGTAGAGGATGGAAGTAATGCGAGTATAAGTGGCTGGGGAATTGCTGGGAGAAGGAGGGAGATGAGAAGACAGGAAGAAATCAGTAGGATAGAAGTTGTGGAAGCAATGAAGAAAGTTAAATCAGGGAAAGCCCCAGGAATTGATGGAGTGTGTGGTGAAATGCTGAAGCATGGGGGAGAGATAGTAGTAGAATGGATGTGGAAGATGTGCAGATTGGCCTGCGAGGAAGGTAGAGTCCCGGAGGATTGGAAGTCAGGTATAATTATTCCCTTGTACAAAGGAAAAGGGGAAAAAGAAGTGTGTGGTAATCATAGGGGCATTTGTCTTCTTAGTATAATAGGAAAAGTGTATGGTAGGATACTTATAGACAGAGTTAGAGAAAGAACAGAGAAATTAGTTGGAGAAGAACAGGGAGGCTTTAGGAAGGGAAGAGGTTGTGTAGATCAGATATTCATTCTTAGATCTTTAGTGGAAAAGTTTCTAGAGAAGGGAAAGAAATTGTATGCGGCTTTCATGGATTTGGAGAAAGCATATGACATGGTGGATAGACAAGGATTGTGGAAAGTGTTAAGAATATATGGAGTTGATGGGAAGTTGTTGAATGCTGTGAAGAGTATATACGATGGTGCGAAGGCTGCAGTGCGTGTGGATGGTGAACTAAGTGAATTTTTCTCCTTGAAAGTTGGTTTGAAACAGGGATGTGTCATGTCTCCATGGTTGTTCAGTCTGTACATGGATGGGGTAATAAAAGAGGTACAAGGTAGGGTAGTGGATGTTGGAGTGGCCCTGGTGAGAGAGGATAGTGTTTGGAAACTCCCTGTACTGTTGTTTGCAGATGATACTGTGTTGTTGAGTGAAGACGAAGGGGAGCTGCAAGGCTTGGTGGATGAGTTTGAGAGAGTGTGTAAGAAACGGAACCTAAGGGTGAATGTAGGGAAGAGTAAAGTGATGGTCTTTGAGAGAGGTAAAGTTAGTGAATGTACAGCGAGGTTGGATGGTGAGGAATTGGAAAATGTGAGTACGTTTAAGTATTTGGGTAGTGTGATGAGTAAGGATGGAGGTTTGGAGGGTGAAGTGCTTGAAAGAGTACAGCAGGGAAGAAAGGTTGCTGGTTCCTTGAAAGCAGTGATAAGAAACAGGGAAGTGAGCATGGAAGTGAAAAAGTTGCTACATGACAGTATTGTGATACCAACTCTAACGTACGGAAGTGAAGCTTGGACATTGTTGGAAGGACACAAGTCAAGAGTGAGAGCAGTGGAAATGAGTTATTTAAGAGGAGCCTGTGGAGTCACATGGAGAGACAGGCTGACGAATGAGGATATAAAGGAGCGTTGTGGTGTTGATGTGGATGTGATAGGAAGCGTTATGAGGAACACACTGAGGTGGTTTGGCCATGTGGAGAGGATGGAGGGTGAAAGATTGACGAAGAGAGTGTATATGAGTGAGGTGGAGGGGGGAAGAGGGAGGGGGAGGCCGAGGATGAGATGGAGGGATGGGGTGGAGAGGTATATGAGAGAGGGGGGTGTGAGTTGGGAGCAGGGCAGTGAAATGGCGGGGGACAGGGCGACTTGGAGGCGATTTGTTTGTGGCCACCCCAAACGGGATTGAGGCGTCTGGCAATAGATAGATAGATAGCTGTGACAGGGTGGATAGGCATGGATTGTGGAAAGTATTAAGAATATATGGAGTAGATGGGAAGTTGCTGAATGCTGTGAAGAGTATGTATGAGGGTGCTAAGGCTGCAGTGTGTGTGGATAGTGAACTGAGTGAGTTTTTCTATTTGAAGGTTGGGTTGAAACAGGGATGTGTCATGTCTCCATAGTTGTTCAATCTGTATATGGATGGGGTTATAAAAGAGATGCAATATAGGGCGGTGGATGTTGGAGTGGCCCTAATGAGAGAGGTCAGTGTTTGGAAACTCCCTGTACTGTTGTTTGCAGATGATACTGTTTTGTTAAGTGAAGATGAAGGGGAGCTGCAAGGCTTGGTGGATGAATTTAGGAGAGTGTGTAAGAAACAGAATCTACAGGTGAATGTAGGGAAGAGTAAAGTTATGGTCTTCGAGAGAGGTGAAGTCAGTGAATGTACAGTGAAGTTGGATCATGAGGAAATGGAAAATGTGAGTACGTAAGTACTTGGGTGGTGTGATGAGTAAGGATGGAAGTTTTGACGAAGTGCTTGAAAGGGTACAACAAGGAAGGAAGGTTGCTAGTTCCTTGAAGGCAGTGATAAGAATTAGGGAAGTGAGCATGGAAGTGAAAAAGTTATTGCATGACAGTATTGTGATACCAACTCTAAGATATGGAAGCGAGGCTTGGACGTTGTTGTAGGGACACAAGTCAAGAGTGATAGCAGTGGAAATGAGTTATTTGAGAGGAGCCTGTGGAGTCACATGGAGAGACCGACTGACAAATGAAGATGTGAAAGAGTGTTGTGGTGTGGATGTGGATGTGATAAGAAGCGTTAGGAGAAACACACTAGGTGGTTTGGCCATGTGGAGAGGATGGAAAGTGAGAGCCTGATGAGGAGAATGTATGTGAGTGAGGTGGAGGGGGAGAGAGGGTGGGGATGGCCATTGATGAGATGGAGGGATGGAGTGGAGAGGTATATGAGAGAGAGGGATGTGAATTAGGAACAGGGCAGTGAAATGGCGAGGGACAGGGTGATGTGGAGGCGATTTGTTTGTGGCCACCCCGTGTAAGGGATTAAGGCGTCTGGCAGTGGATAGATAGATATTATTTTTAAGATGTAGAACAAGGAATGGGGCTCAGCTAGGTAGCGGTAAGGAGAGACCAGTAGGAATGGACAAAAAGAGGCCAGTGCATGACAGTACACTAAAACAATTCCACTATGTGTAGTCATAAGAAAAACTATCGTTACCCTTCAGAGCTATCCACTGTGATACAACGACGAAGTGTTGTGGAATGACGGGACAGGAAAGTTTGTACCGCAAACCTGTCATTGTCGGTTATGTGAGACATAGATATTAGAATTTGTGCTAGAGGTAATAAAAGCTAATTAGATCATTTGGCCTCTGTGCATAGAGTCAATACGTTTTATTATCCGGCACCGAATTCATTAAATAAAAATATAACAGAATAGTGTAGAGTCGACAACACACATGCAGACGGGCAAGGAGTATGTGCACCCATGCCAGACGTATGAGAGTAATTCAGCCGATACAAGCTAAGTTAGTAAATTTCAGTGTAATAAATATATGTACCTGTATTGCTTTTTACTTATAATAAACGTTGAGTAGAAGAAAATTTAATAATACATGTTCAGTCTCATTGCTTTAATATTTTGTATACCCTCTCCCTGCTTCCAAAACAGCCTCTAGACGTCAAGGCATGGATGCCACTAACTGACGCATCATTCTGAAGCATTTAACCACTCATCCAAAGCAAACAGATGAACTCATTAACCCCTGCTACACTGCATACAAAAAGTCGACGCCTGTAGATTTAATACACTTCTAAGTTTATTTGTTGTATTTTATAGATAATAAGTGTTGAATAGTAGGAATATAACAAACGTGTTGAGTTTCATTATTAATCCCCGGCGGGACGCTCAAGGTAACACAAGCACGTCCTCTATATTTCCCCGCCATATGGCTCATTCTTGCTCATTATTCCAACTCTTGTAATGAGATTGTGATATGGCAACACTAGATAGGGGAGGGGTGAACAACAAGGACCCGCCCACATAGCCCAGCTAACGTTCAATTCTCATCGAACATCACTGGGGGTAACGATACTTTTTCTTATGAGTGTACAAGGAAGGGATGAATATTATTGAGTCATGAGTGGGAGCCATGGTAATGAGTCATATGCATTTGGTTGTGGATTAACATGAAGATGCCTAGGCAAACCAATGAAATTTACAGTGTTATGTTGGTGTGGAAGCTTCAGAAAGATCCACAAGGGATGCTTTGACGTGGTTCAGCAATACAAAGTAAACAGAGGGTGATTTAAACTAGGAGAGTGTATGAGTAAGGAGGATGGATTGAGAGGAACGTAAATACTGAAGATGAGATGGAGGGATGGAATGGAGAGGTATGTGAGAGAGATCTAGGACACCTAGATCTGGCATCCGCTGACTGGAGATAGGTTGGCATGGAGACAATTTAGCTGAGATTGCTCATCAGAGATTGGGGCATCTGTCTGTAGATACAGCTGGTGAAGTTTCCCATTATTTCACCAATAAGAACTTACAAGGAGAGGTCTGTTTATTCTGGTGAAAGCTTGTATTGTATGAAGATGCCCTTTTGTTGGGTGTAATATAAGTGGTACCTAATTTCTACATAAAAAGTGAGATTTCCACAGTTGTAGGTAAAGCCTTCACTATGAACTAAAGATAAATTATTTACAGGACATAAATTCCCTTTTAAAGAACCCATTGGTAATGCAAGGTTCCTTGTTGTACAAGGATGAGTGATGTAGCCTACCATAACTGTTGACCTTCATTATATATTATTTTGCTGTAGTAAACACTACTGGAAGTTTTATGAGTGCATATAATTAAACTTCCATTATGCTGTATGTCTTTATATCTTATTTTGCTTTAGGGCTCTCCCTACGTGCTAAGGGGTCTTTGTATGCAGCATGTGTTAGGAGTGTAATGCTGTATGGCAGTGAGGCCTGGGCAGTGAAGGAGGAAGACATTCGCCGGCTCAGACATACAGAAATGACAATGATTAGGTGGATGTGCAGTGCGTCCCTGCGTCCAAGGCCTGGAGGGGCTGGGTTTACAATGGAAGAGTTGAGAGGTAGGATGGGACTGGAGTGTATTGGTATTGTGATGAGGAGAGGTAGATTGAGGTGGTTTGGACATGTGGAGAGGATGGGGGATGATAATTGGGTGAGGAAGGTGAGAAGTGTTAATATTGGGGGTGGGGTTATGAGGGGTAGACCGAGAAAGACATGGGACAGGGTCATTAAGTGTGACCTTAGGGTTAAGGGACTGAACAGGGAGGCTGCAATGGATCGTGCAGCGTGGAGAGCCGCCATTAGGTGACCAAGGCCGACACATCCAAGCATGGTGGAGCCTTTAAAAACGAAAACGAAAACGGTACACACTAGTGGATGTTGTACCAGTGCCATATATTTATACTTTCATTAAATGTATCAGTATTCACTAGCCTCCAGGACCTGTTCCACACCATCTCCCTTTGCTGAACCTTTTCAGTAACACAGAGAGTAGGCCAGCATACACTTATAATCCAAACCTCTACTTCTGATAGTCTCCACCACAGTACATGCATGTTAAGAACCCACATCAAATTCCTTCCCCCATTATTTTTATGAATGGAGGACACCTGTAAGTTGATGTATGGATTATTTTTAGATTAATTTGTTTTTCCTTCCTCTGTTCATTTTCTTAAAGATAGAAGTAATACTTTTATTTTGTACACACAATTGGAAGTTGTACCAGTCCTAGATCTTTCTGTTTTCATTTAATACATTATTAGACTCCCTCTTCTGTCTTTCTTTCCCCTTCCTTATGCCTATGGGTGACTCAACACTGAGTGACAAGCCAAGTGGTTTCCTGTTCACCAGGAAACCATTACTATGCTGGATGGTAACCATATAACCTAATTAACCCTTTAACTGCGGGCTTGTTTTCCCTTTTTCTTGCGGCACCCGCGGGCATATTCGCGCTCCGACAGACTCTCTAAAAATATTTGCCAAAAATCAGTTATTAGTCCTAGAGTATTAAAATCACATATGCTTATGGCACATACCTTCATCTTTCTCCTGGGGTGTTTGTTGAGCCTTCGTCGAGTACCGTAGGACTTGTGGACACCTCTGAAGTTGGGTAACGAAGTCTCCACTTTACACTTCCCGACAACCCATAATATGATTACCACAGCCTGATATTATCACTAGAAACACTATTCTATGATTCTCAAATAGTTTGAAATCCATATTCCCCCCAAAAAAAACTCTATGAAAGCAATGAACATTACGAGGGCGTATGACCTTCCCACTTGCGCTAGTTCGCCGCTGTTGTTGTCATTAATTATTCATAAAAACACTCACAGTTTATATTTCTATTACTGTATAACACTTATATATATATCTACAGTCTTTATCCATAAGTTTCCTTCAGTAATAGTAGTTTATTGTCACTGTAGGCATTCAGTTTCTTTCAGTAAAATACGTAGCATTCACTTTCTCGTCCTGTATACTAGCATTGAGAGTGAATGTCACTTTCACCTTCACTCTCATAACTCATAGTATTCAGACATGCTAGAGTGAAGCTTTCACTTTCATTACTCCTAGTATATATATTCGTATTCTTATAGTACTACTCATTTACATTTCTATTTACGTTCTCTATTTTATTTACATTATTTACATTTCTATTTTATTTACACTGTGTTATGCACTGTCACTTGAAGTAACTTATAAAACTATTTTCCACTGTTCACTTGTATTTACATTCATTGCTTCACTTGCTGTTTACACATTATTTACACATTATTTACAATTCCACTTGCACTGTTTTACTCAACAGAAAGATCATAGTCACTCTCTTTCAATTGTCAGCCCTTTACCTCTTTCCACACGAGGTTTAGTAGGGGGTAAAGGTCACAGGGCCCTTTGCATGGGGCCAAAATGCATCCGAAGTTAGCAGGAGCAAACTGACGTACCTTCACCTTGGAAGATGACAGTGAACTGATAGGGGTGGGCCGGGGTGGCCCACCTAGGGAAATGCATTACTGCAACCGTCAGTCTTGTGAGAGCTGCCAATATATAGCAGTGAAATGATTGGCAGGAAATCTAGACAATACATTATAAATTAGGTAGTTCCAGGTGAATATAAATATCACTTAGGCTTTTCCCTTCCCTCCTTATATATGTTTCTAGTACGAGAATAGATTATACGGCATATTTCAAGGGGAAATAAACAGCGAAAATTAGCGAACGAGTGCACGTGAGGTGTTGTCAGGTGATAATTAGCCAATTCCAGGTGTATGGCACTCTCACTTACCTTATTTCTTTTTGGTATATATTATTTGGTATAAGAATAGGGCATAGGGCTTATTTCAATGGCTGAAATCAGTGGAAAATTCCAGGGAAGATTTACTTAGCGTAGCACGGCCGGGCAGGCGAGAGGAGGGGGTAATGGAGGGAAGGTAGGGAGGGGAGTCAAGAAGGGGGAGAAATGGCTAAATTGTCAACAATGGATGGGAGTACAGATGAGATTAGGAGTGCTGATTAGTGTTGGACATTGGCAGTACTGATAGGTGATACAAGCTACCACTTGAAAGCCCGGGTGAATTCAAAATAACACAGAATCGCAAAAGTGACGCCCCGCGGTATGATCCCTTGCTCCCAAGCGTCACGAAAGTGATGCCCCGCGGTTAAGGGGTTAAGGCACCTGATGGTTTAGTGGTTAATTAAGGGCTTCCAATCAGATTAAGCCTGTGTAGATTTATATCCAATGGGTGATTGGGGTTTATTGCTCACGTGATGCCACTCAGGGATGAGTGAGGCTGGTCTCACTCGTCTTAAATGTCAGGACCAACTTGCCTGACCCTGGGCTCCGCTCCTGATGAGGCAACATAGGGCTGGATGATGAATGGATGAAAATACATTATTTCTTTGCTTTTGTAACACTAGTGGAAGTTGTACCAGTGCCATATCTTTATGCTTTTATTACAGATATTAATATAAATTGCTCTAGCAACCATTTGTGGAAAGTGACCAATTCACATAGCCTAACTTTTGGTTAGGTTGTTATGCTAGGTTGCTTTACACTGGAGTGCGTAGCCTGTGACTGGGTGCCTCCATTCTTCCTATCCCGTTTGCCCTGTAAGTGTATTTTTCTTTAATTAGGCCTGTTATCTCAATTTCAGCCATCTTCATTGTATTTTTCTGGTACAAATTCTGCCTGATTACCATTTTTCGTAAACCTTTTCTACTATAATTGATTTTCATTTTTGCAAATACATGTACTCATCTATCTATCTATGTATAGCCTGACGCCCTAATCCCGGAAAGGGTGGCCGGAGAGAAAATGCCTCCAAGTCGCTCTGTTACCCACCATTTGACTACCCTCCCGCCAACTCATCCCCCCCCCTCCCTCATATACCTCTCAACTCCATCCCTCCACCTCATCCTCGGTCTACCCCTCCCTCTCCCTCCCTCCACCTCACCTACATACACCCTTTTAGTCATGCTTGTAAATAAAGGCATATTCATGCCATATTTCCATTCTCCTTAAGTAGGGTACAAATCTTTAAACTAACAGGTCATACTCATTCCTCCAGTCCCTTCAACCTGAATCAGATAATGGAAGAAGGGGAATAACAGTTTCCCGGGGCTAGTCCCTATCAGATCATATAGCCCTGGTAGGTGACAGGAGGGTGCTACCCCTCTTGGCAAGGCAGCTACTGGGCATGGCTCGAACTCATGACCCCCTCCCCCCCAGTTCTGAGCCTGATGCTCTACCACTGATCCACTTTGCCCCCAAATAATGGAAGAAACTTTGACTGGAAAGCCAATTGTCTTATTGCACTAGCCTTAAAATGGGGTGAGTTGCATTAAATGTTCAAACAGGGAAAGTACAGCGAGAAGATAGTAAAACAAACCATATTCATAATTATTTTTATTTTTCTGTGACTTAAGAAAATATATGTAACTACAGTACAATCCCAGCTATCCGGTATCCAGACAAACGGAATACTCAGAATAACGGGAAAATTCAAGGGCTGGTAAAAACGTCAGTAAGTTATAACTGTGCACCATTTTGAATGGACCGCCAAACCGCCGTTTTATCGTGTCACGCGAGGCTGGGTGAAGTTGGACTAAGCGAGGTGAAGACATTTCTGGCTAATGTAAATCCCTAGTAAATCCTCTTATCCAGCCCTCCTCCTCCCTCTTTCCCCTACTTGAATTCAGTCATCCTCCACACCCTCCACAATTTCCACAAATCACCAGTCTGCTTTTTACCACCAGACAGCAAACAAGCTCTCTTGCTGTTGTGTTGCTCTAATGGATGGTAATTTCAACATTCCAAAATGCATAAAGAGCAAACTAAACGTAAGCATGTCGTGCCTACCTTGAAACAGAAGCTGGACATATGCAATAGACTTGAAAAAGGCAAACATTATAAAACACTGATGACCGAATATAATGTAGGAAATCCAACGATTTTATATAAAGACCCAGCATCCAAGCTCAATGAATTTTTCATGAAAAGCGAGACAAGTAAGTCCATTGAAAAAAAGCATACTCTTCATCGTTCAAGTGGTTTTGCTTAGAAAGATCTAGGGGAGCACCTATTTCTGGTCCTCTTATCGAAGAAAAAGCAAATGAGTTTCACAATAAAATGAATACAGAAGTCGAATGTGATTTCAGTGTTGGATGGTTAAATCGTTTCAGAGACAGGCATGGAATTTGTAAGCCAGACATCTCGGGAGAGAGCAAATCAGCAAACGCCGGTGTTTTTCTTCCTAACGGACCGACTCTAACTTGCACCACATAAATTCATCTTAGAACGCATGTGTGCTGGCAGAGATGACAAAAAAAAAATGTTAATAGGAATGAAGGTTTACTTTGTTGGAAGAAAAAAAATATATATATGCTTGCACTTCATAAGTACATCATGTATTTTATTTAGTGCAAAACAGCTGATTGGCGGCAGGTGAAGGGTGGAATGATGGAGGTCAGTCGGGGCCGGGACCGTAAGCAAAGCTTTGTGTGGGGGCACAGGTGTGATAATTCTACAGTGCAGTCTTAACATCAGTTCACCAATAAATGTTCGAGATTTTATTTCTTTATTTTTCCACTTTTATGAGTACAGTACATACAACGAATACTTCGGTAGTTAACAATGGTGCAAAACAGTGGCAGAATGGTGGCGGTCAGTTGGGGCCGGGATCGTAAACAAAGCATGTGAGGGTACAGGTGTCGTGATAATTTACCAATAAATATTCAGGATTTTATTTCTTTAGTTTTTCACATCAGTACAGTACATACAAGAAATTATTCGGTAGTTAACAGAATGGACTTGTGCATTTTGTAGTACCGGTACTGCAAGGCATTGCATGCATGTCCATTATGACCATGGTGTGTGTTTGCCAGGCAATGTTTCAGGTGGAATCTCTTGGTGTGCCCCCTGATGTGAGTGGTAAGTACCTGAATTGTATTTGCTGCTGTGATAATGATCGCCTTTGTATAGATTTGAATATCAGAACTACGGGAAAAATCTGTAACCGGGAAGGTGAATTCCCCAAGCCGCCCGGTTAACTGGGATTGTACTGTACCTGAATGTTGAATTGAGCAAGCAAAAAGGAATAATATCATTGGAGTAGATGCATGAACAGAGGTACTGATACCCATAAGCACAATGCTAGATAGTGCACCCAAGCTGTCTCCAGGTGGTTGCTGACATACAAAATAATGGTCCTCCTACTGTGCAATTCCCGAAATATCGATTTCCAAAATGTTGAAATGCTGGTATTCCTAAAAAATTTTGATGAAATCACTTTTCTCAACATATTTTTGTAAATACAGTATCATATGTATCCCCCCCCCCCAAACACACACACAGACTCAGTGATAACAATAATAATAAAAATTCCTTGCTTTGTCTTCCAGCATGAACACTGTATTGGGAAAGAGCTTTAGTAGTCTGCAGATACCCAAGCCAGCTTAAACTGGACCCATCTGAATTATGTGGCTTTGTTCATAATTTTTTGTTGTGTGATTTTCTCACCCCAGGAAGACAACATTTCCATTGTTTACTGATAAAATTCATACCAGAACCATGACTGTGATATAAAGTACAATATAGTATATATACTGTGATCTGTGAAGGGAATGCCAAGCAGTTGGGTGTTTATATATAGAAGTGATGGTAATGATTGAGAAATAGTTTTCCAAATTTTTTAAATTTTCATAAGCCCTTTGATCCCAAAATTTTCTGAATTTGGGAATTGCACTGTAGTACTGTGTGAGTCACCACAATATCATAACCATGCAGGACCTCATCAGCCCACAGATTATAAATAGTGATTTTTTTTTTTTTTTTTTTTTTTTTTTTATACACATGACAGTGCAAAATGCATTGCATAATTTCATACTCATCACACTACTCAGACTTACTTCTTTTTCCAAATAACTCCACAAACATCATAATCCCTGAGGTATATATTCCTTCAAGATGATCATTTTTTTTAAGTGTGACGTATGAAAAAGAGAGACCCTTACACACACTCCCAAACTCATCCACCAAGCCTTGCAGCTCCCCTTCATCTTCACTTAACAGAACAGTATCATCTGCAAACAACAGTACAGGGAATTTCCAAACACTGCCCTCTCTCATTAGGGCCACTCCGACATCCACCACCCTACCTTGTATCTCTTTTATAACCCCATACATATACAGATAGAACAACCATGGAGACATGACTATCCCTGTTTCAACCCAGATTTCAAATAGAAAAACTCACTCAATTCATTATCCACACACACTGCAGCCTTAGCACCCTCATACATACTCTTCACAGCATTCAGCAACTTCACATGTACTCCATATATTCTTAATACTTTCCACAATCCTTGTCTATCCACCCTGTCATATGCTTTCTCCAAATTCATGAAGGCCGCAGACAACTTCTTTCCCTTCTCTAGAATCTTTTCCACTAAAGATCTAAAGAATTAATATCTGATCTACACAATCTCTTCCCTTCCTAAAGCCTCCCTGTTCTTCTTTAACTAATTCCTCTGTTATTTCCCTAACTCTGTCAGTAAGTATCCTACTGAATACTTTTCCTGTTACACTAAGAAGACAAATGCCCCTATGATTACCACACACTTCTTTTTCCCCTTTCCATTTGTACAAGGGAATAATTATACCTGACTTCCAATCCTCCGGGACTCTACCTTCCTCCTAGGCCAATCTGCACATCTTCCACATCCATTCTACTACTATCTCTCCCGCATGCTTTAGCATTTCACCAAACGCTTCATCAATTCCTGGGGCTTTCCCCATTTTGACTTTCTTCATTGCTTCCACAACCTTCATCTTACTGATTTCTTTCTGTCTTCTCACCTCCCTCCTTCGCCCAGCCATTCCCCAGCCACTTGTACTCGCATTACTTTCATTCTCTATGTTAAACAATTCATTAAAGTGTTCTTACCATCTGCTCACTTTTTCTCCCTTCTCAATATATTCCTCTGAATGGCGAATCAGAATCACTGGACAGTCAGTAATTTCATTCCTCTAAAATAATAATGATGCTCTCTTACACTGTCAAATTTGATTCTCTGATACAGCTCCTAAAGCTCATGCCAAGCACTATTTGTTTACCATCACCAAGGAAAGAAATGTATCACCTGCAAATAATTACATTATTTATCAAACAACACTTCCATTTATTTCAAAACTCTGGTCTGTTTTCTTCCACTTATTTTTATCACTCTTGTATGTTCTTCCCTGTCTCCTGCAGCTCCTGCCTTCTTTCATTAGACTCTTTGGATCTTCATTTAATCTAAAAGTAAGCAGTGATGTCTTACCATATCAAATCTCCAATACTTATTTGATTTAGTGAAAATGTTGGGCAGAAGTGAATAGTCTATGCTGAAAGGTTGAAGTTCAGCAGTGCTACCAGTAGAGTACTGTTTTAGGTGAAACAAAGAATGGCTTACAGTTCAATTATCAAATGCAACCACCACAAAAAATTATAACTAGTATTAGTGTTTAACCATGAATTTCTTTCAACTTAAACTCCACATCTATTTAACTAACCCATTTCTGGTAAATCAGAAATGGTTCTTACCTGTTCAATTCAACTTAAATGAAGGGGCCTTCCAAACATATAACTGTTGCTACTTTTACCTGAAACGAAAAATATGTAAATGAAAATGATAGTACAAATAATGAGATGGTTTGGCCAAGGTAAGAAGTTAGTTGAGAGTCTGACTTGGAGAGTAAGAGGGAGAGACCGAGGATGAGCTGAAGGGATGGAATGGAGAGAAATATATGAAATGGGGTGTGTGAATAGGAGGGATGGCAGCCAATGACAAGAAAACTCACTGGTTATTATTCTTTATTAACAGTACAATATCTCGTGGTTTTTGCACGTTTCCCACAATTATAGTCACTGAATCGACAGCCAAATGGTTTCTGAACAATATCTCTTGGAATTCCATTTAAATACTATATGTAACCTGTTTCTGTTATTTCGTATATACTGACATTTCTACCTATGCTTCACCATGATCAGCAGTTTATACAACTTTGTTATCATTGGTAATGGCTTAACCATCTCGAAACCACTAATTATATTCACACATAATTTCGAAGAAACTACATGTAAGCCACGTAAATCTTTTGTAATAGCTTTAACCCTTTAAACGCGGATCATCGCAAAAGCGACGATCGCCAAAAAGGAAATAACGGCGGATCGTCGCGTTTGCGATTCGAGTTAATTTTGAGTAAATGCAGGCAAGGATGTTCCAGCTGATATTGTCTATCAGTACCACCACCCTTTAGCTACAATTAGCATACTTGACCTTTGTAGTACTGACCTCCGTTGTTGCCAAGTATCACGTTTTTCCCCCCTCCCCCCCCACCACCACGGCCCGGCCAGCCTGGCTGTGATATATGGCAGTGCTCTGACTGCTCAGAACTGTAAATTTGCGCTCTCCTCTCACAAGCAGTTTATGCTAATAGGAAACGCTTGTTTCCCCAGTTGTCACACTAGCTTTTTTTCGCATGGTTTGCCCCTGTTTAGCGTCAGTTTACCGCAGGCTTTCAAAGTGACATTATGGCGAGTTCTAGCTCTTCCAAGTCAGTGCGAGCGGCCGACAGGAACGAGAATAAAGTGATGGGCATAAGGCAGAATAAAAGCGCGCCGTGGTGATCATTTGGGAAGTAATATGATTGAAAATAATGTAGTATACGCGTTTTTAGCTGTGAAAATGGAAATGTTTGTTGAGTGACAGGAAGATCGCCACCGCGTTGCATGTCGGCTGTACGCTTCGTTGATTTTAGCCTTATTTTCAGTGCTTATTGTACAAATACGGATTCCAAACTACCTGTACGTTGTAGTATAAAGTTTACTGTGACAGAATGAGGCTGTGGTAGAGGGGAAACCGGGTTGATGGAGGTGTGAAAGTGAAGATTTTGTTACCCAACTTTGCAAGTCTCCACAAGTCCTTGGGTAGTCCACGAAGGCTCAACACTTGTCTCTGGAGAAAGCTGAATGTAAGTACTATCTGCCATACCAAGTATAATGTTCTAGGGTTAATCTCTGATTTTTGGCTAATATTTTCCTACAGGTACTCAGACCGCGATCCAACCCCGTCACCCGGGGGGAGGGGGCGGCTGTCCATGGCCGCGTTTTAGGGGTTAATAGGTTCATGTTTACAATCAAAATGAAAATATCAGTGGGTTATCTGTCTTCCTCAACACACAACTACTTTTGTTTACTGAGGATTTGTCCTTAAGTTATTTTTGGCCCACTGAATTAGGCTCAGTGTACACGGTTCAGAGGAGAAAGAGACCTTATAATGGCAAGTAAGAGTAAGTGGTAAAAATTATGGGACTGACTTGTGAAATCAGCACGGATTTAATTGGCAAAAATCCCCGAGTCCACTGACGTACAAAATAATCAATCATACCGCTAGTTCTTTTTTCTGCAGGGCCTCTGCTGCGAATGAGTTGTACATCTGGCAGCCGATGACGCATGCACAATGAACGCGAGGAGTCACAATTAGCGAGGGAGTCAGATTTGAATGCTACACCGGCCAACACAAGCCCACTCCTCAGTTCCCGCCTTTGTCTCACTGTAGAGACTTGCTTGCAACGATGGCTGTGAATGCGGTTGCGTTTGTGGTGGTTCCTACCTTCTTCAGGTTGTGGCCCTGCTGTGCAGTATTCTTATGGTTGTGGTGATGGCCCCACCGTCACTTGAGAAGCATAATAGGAAGGTTCTGACTCTGGAGAAGAAATGTGAGATGTTGAACAAGGTTGATGCTGCTGGACCACAGGACGCATTCTTCGCGAATATGATCTAGCCCGTTCAGCATTGATATCAAGAAGTCATGTGACAAACTTAAGCAGTACAGACAGGATTTCGCAGTAAGCACATGTCGGGGCAACAGAAAGATACTGGGCCAGGCCTGGCACGCCATTATCAACCGGTCGACATTGATGTGGTTTCCTCAGCAATATGGTGCCGGTGTGCTATCGTGTGGGACCAAGGTGATGGCTGCTGCTGAGAAGTTTGCATTTTTTTTTTTTTTTTTTTTTTTTTATGTGAGGAAGAAGGAACCAAAGGCCATGAGCCCGCAGTAAAGTTCCCTCCAAGAGAAAAACAAAATACAATAGAGAGCCAAATTCAAGATCCGATCATTTTGAGATGCCTGGACACACTGCGTTTGAAAGACTGGAGATCATAGGCAGCAGGAAATACAGACAGAGGGAGACAGTTCCAGAGCTGACCTGTTGCATAAATGAAAGACTGGGAGTAACGGTTAACTCTTGCATTAGAGAGTTGGACAGAAAAGGGATGAGAGTTTGCTGCCAGACGGGTGCTACGCGCCCATCGTAGAGGTGGAGGAATGCAAGCAGACAGTTCAGAGGAGCAGTGACCATTAAAGTAACGATAGAAAAGAGATAAAGATGCAACAGTGCGGCGAAGAGACAGAGGTTGAAGGGAGTCAGTACGAGGAGGAGAGTTAATGAGACGAAAAGCCTTTGACTCCACCCTATTGAGAAGAGCTGTATGTGGGGAGCCTCCCCACACATGAGAGTTGTACTCCACACAGGGGCGGATAAAACCTCTGTATAGAGTCAACAATTGTGCAGGGGTAAAGAGAGAGCGGAGTCGGCTTAGCACACCCAATCTCTTGGAAGCAGATTTTACAAGAGATGTAATATGATCTTTCCAAGATAAGTCCCGAGTAAATGAAACCCCAAGCATGTTCAAGGATGATGCAGGATTAAGCTGAATATTATTAAACATTAATGGGTATACCTGTGGAAGATTTTGTCGGGTTGATAGGTATAAGAACTGAGTCGTAGATGCATTAAAGACAACCATATTATTTTTACCCCAGCCAGAGATACAAGCCAAGTCAGACATTAGGTGTGCCATAGCCTCATCCCTTGTTTGTTGAAGTAACTGTTGAGATGGGCGTTGTGGGAACCGAATGGAAAGGTGAAGGGTGGAGTCATCAGCGTATGAGTGGATAGGGTTAGATATACAGCTTAGAAGATCATTGATGAATAAAAGGAAGAGAGTTGGTGATAGGACAGAGCCCTGAGGAACACCACTGTTGATAGATCTAGGAGAAGAACGATGGCCGTCTACAACAGTGGCTATAGAACGACCAGAAAGGAAGCTAGCGATGAAGGCACAGATAGAAGGATAGAAACCGTAGGAGGTCAGTTTGGAAATTAAAGATTTATGCCAGACTTGATCGAAAGCCTTTGAGATGTCAAGTGCAATGGCAAAGCTTTCGCCAAAGTCCCGAAAGGAGGATGACCAGGAGTCTGAAAGGTAGGTGAGAAGATCGCCAGTGGAGCGTCCCTGACGGAACCCATACTGACGATCGGAAAGAAGGTTGTGATAGGAAAGATGCCTTAAAATTTTTCTATTAAGAATTGATTCGAAAACTTTTGAAATACAGGACGTTAAAGCAATTGGACGATAGTTGGAGGGTTGGGAGTGGTCACCCTTCTTTGGTACTGGCTGAATGAGAGCAAACTTCCAGCAAGAAGGAAAGGTACAAGTTGACAGACAAAGGCGAAAGAGTTTGCCTAGGCAGGGTGTAAGCACAGAAGCACAGTTCTTGAGAACAACAAGAGGGACCCCATCAGGCCCATATGCCTTGTTAGTACTGAGGCCAGTGATGGCAGAAAATACATCAACTGAAGAAATTTTAATGTCAGCCATGAGGAAGTCAGAGGGGAGAAGTGATGGAGGAACGGCACCGGAATCGTCTAAGGTGGAATTGGAGGAGAAAGTCTGTGCGAAGAGATCTGCTTTATCAGTAGAAGAAATAGCTACAGAACCATCAGAGTAGAAAAGAGGAGGGAAGGATGATGAGGTAAAGTTGTTAGAAAGATTTTTGGCAAGGTGCCAGAAGGAGCGGGAAGAATTCGAGTTGGAGAGTTGAGAGCATTTAGTATGGATGAAATTATTTTTAGTAGAGCGAAGAACAGACTTAGCACGATTCCGGGCAGAAACATAAAGATGATGTGATTCAGGGGTGGGTTGGCTCCGGTACCTTTTGTAGGCCTTCTCCTTGCTGCGGACAGCATTAGAACAAGCGTGATTAAACCAAGGCTTTCTTGCGTTAGTCAAAGGATATGAGAAAGGAATGTATGCTTCCATGCCCGAGAGAATAACCTCCATAATGCGCAAGGCACACTCAGATGGCTCACGGCCATGGAAGCAATAATCATTCCAGGGAAAATCAAAGAAGTACTGCCTGAGGGCCTCCCAGTTCGCGGCTCCAAAATGCCACAGACGACGTTTCCCTGGAGGGTCCACAGGCCGTACCGGAGTGATAGGACAGGTTAAAGTAATAAGGTTGTGATCAGAGGAGCCCAACGGAGAGAAAAGATTAACAGAGTAAGCAGAAGGATTAGTTGTGAGGAAGAGGTCAATTATGTTGGAGCTCTCTCCAAGGCGGTCAGGGATACGGGTAGGGTGCTGTACAAGCTGCTCTAGGTGCACAGCGTGCACGACTTCAGGGCGTCCGAGGGATAGCTCTTTCACTTCAAGTTTCGCCATGGACTTACTGGCCGTAAGGCACACAGCGAGGCCTTCCACGCGGCAGGGGAGGAAGTAGACCCATTTCGCCAGGAAGTGCAGCACCTGATCAAGGACGAGAGCCTTGCCCTTGGTGAAGTCTATAATGCTGACGAAACTGGTCTGTTCTACTGCTCTTTGCCCACCAACATCCTAGCTGAGGAATGGGAGAAGACTGTGCCTGGTCAGAAGTTGTCCAAACAATGTGTCTCTGTGCCAATGCTAACAGGACACACCACCTCAAACCCTTTGTTGTTGGGCGTGCAAAACAACCACGTTGTCTCTGTTGAATAGCCTACCTGTGTGTAGTTCCATTCTGTGAAGGCCTGGTTTACCACTAAGATCATCAGAGATGTGTTCCATAAACATTTCTTCAAGGAGGTTACAAACATATCCACTCTTCCCACACCTGGTAAAACAGGCCGTTCGCCATGTGCAACACATTTTTTCTGCATGCGTGCATGCCCACGAGCAGGGGATGAGGGGGAAGGAGAGGGAGTAAGGGGGTGATGACTCACCTAATGCAGGCCTTCGCTGGGGAGACGCTTCCTGCTGAATAACACCACGTGGGGCCCGTGTAGAAAAACTGCACTCCTGAAGGGCCTGGTTGTGGTGATTTCGCTCTTGAAGTACAATTACCTCTCAAATAACACGAGGGTTAGGTTCCTAGAGAGGTCACGTTAGTTAAAAAAATGCGTTTTTTAAACATAATTTTCCCTTAAGAAACAATGGTATTATTGGGAGACTGACTAAGAGGGTGTATGTAGGTGAGGTGGAGGGAGGGAGAGGGAGGGGTAGACTGAGGATGAGGTGGAGGGATGGAGTTGAGAGGTATATGAGGGAGGGGGGGGTGAGTTGGGGGGAGGGGAGTCAAATGGTGGGTGACAGAGTGACTTGGAGGCGTTTTGTCTGCGGCCACCCTTTGCGGGATTAGGGCGTCGGGCTATAGATAGATAGATAGACGTTCCTCGACTCTGGGAAAGTCTACGCATTTGGGGAATTATGCTGCTCTAAACTTAAAAGCAACAATATTAATTTCAAGGAAAATCCACATAAAAAACAAAAACAGTATATTTGGGGAGAAATAAATAACATTTGAGCTCTAGTTGGGCCGAAGCATTGTTTACTTCTCCCCAAATACATACTGTTTTTGTTTTTTACATGGATTTTCTTTCAATTCTGCTTCATTCATGGCATTGTGAAAGTTCCTCAACATTATTAATGCATTAGTAGGTCATAAAAACACTACAGTAAAAGCAACATTTTCATTTCAGTAAGTAGGTCACAAACAATAACAACACACAGCCTCACTTCATCTATGCATCAATCGTCGTCTGCTGCTGTCCCTTCTGACCCCGCTCCCCCACCTCCCACTGCTCCCCACCCTGAATTTTTTGTCCTTTCTCGCTCTGCTGTCCCTCCTCACTCTGCTGTCCTTCCTCTTCCTCTTCCTCTGACTCCTGTGCTACTGGTGATGAAGATAACTCCCTTAAGTTTTCTGTCTTCTTCATAAAGAACTGCTTTATCTTGGTCTGAGTGGTTTTTTTCTTTCTGTTCTGCAGCATCAAGTTGTAACAGTTTAGATCTGCCATCACTTTCCTGGCCAAATTTTGTCCGAAATTGAGCCAAATTGCTCAGAATGGGGCCAAACTTCATTTTCGATTATTATAGTTTGAATAAAACCAGTTTAAGCAACAGACAAATCAGCTCGGGACTGTCCAAAGCGAGCACGGCTAATTTGAAACCATCACATACGTGTAAAGTCGCATTAAATTGAGAAACCCTTGTCATTTAAACATATCTCCTTAAATATTTGCTCGTGTTAAAACAAAAACGCGTTTTTTAAGCTTGTGTTAGTTGAGAGGTTACTGTACTAGACTGATGTGAAGGTTGACGTTCAAGGGCGAGATGATGGCGAGCAGGCGGCGAGAATGGCAGTGAGACTTCTTGTCGGTGTTTATTTCCCAGATGACCACCAACTCCACACCCACCTGACTGGTATGCTGGGTCATCTACGAACTCTTCCTCAGTGAGCTCGTCACTGCCGGAGGCCCTGCCCTTCTCCTGCAGGAGTTTGAGAGCATTTTCAGGCATCTGAGAGTGGGAAGGGGTAGGAGGGTGAGAGCCTTTACTCTCCACATGGTAACTTCTGCTCTTCGTTATCAAACGGAGGTCCTTGGTATTGCACGCAACCAGGTGAAGGCACTCCCTGCCCCTGGCCAATACCCCCGTGCATCCGTCTGAGAAGGATCTGGTTGCTTATGACAGGTGGATTACGGGTAAGTCCCAGTTAACAAACAATCTCTTAGCAAGAATTTGCTAATATGAGGTTTTGGAATTTGCACCACTGCCTGCTTAACGAGCAGGTAAAAATCCGCATTTACGAGAATCGAGACGAGGGTCACGCCGCAGCTGTCAGCCGTGTTTACCTCGATGGCTAGGAAATGAGTCACACGCTAGCTCTGTGAACCTGTTCCTGCCGTATCTTCGTAAACATTCTTCCAGCCAAGTTTGTCCAGTCAAGGTCGGTCTTGAAGTGTGCTTTTTTCTGTGCCCAGGATTACTGTATTACCATGTCTTCTAAGCATTCCATTGTGGAGGAGTGGAGCCTTTGATTCTTCCACCAGCCTCCCACCACTGCACCCTCTCAGGCCTCGGAGAGAGGAAACGAGCCATCCAAGCAGTGGTGGAGTACAGCTAGCATATGTCACAGAAGATACTCGAACCCAAGTAAGACATCCAATTGCTTGTTGAATATACTTTTCTTCCATTTTCTAATGCCATTAGGTGTATTACCCTCTTGTATTAACCCCTTAACCCCTTATTCCAGCTTAAAATTATCAGAAAGTCAGTTTTGGTGGTTTGGGAGGAGGTTGCTCAGAGGCCTTGCTCCCTAACCCTATTTTTCCCATAAGGTCATCACTTCGTTTAATGAGAATTCGGCTAACGAGCAAAATCCTTGTTCCCCATTAGCTCGTAAGATCTGGACCCACCTGTAGGTGCATGTTTCGTTTCGTTTCGTTTCGTTTTTAAAGGCTCCAACATGCTTGCATGTGTCAGCCTTGGTCACCTAATGCCGGCTCTCCACGCTGCACGATCCATTGCAGCCTCCCTCTTCAGTCCCTTACCCCTAAGGTCACACTTAATGACCTCATCCCATGTCTTTCTCGGTCTACCCCTCATAACCCCACCCCCAATATTAACACTTCTCACCTTCCTCACCCCATTATCATCCCCCATCCTCTCCACATGTCCAAACCACCTCAATCTACCTCTCCTCATCACAACACCAATACACTCCAGTCCCATCCTACCTCTTAACTCTTCCATTGTAAACCCAGCCCCTCCAGGCCTTGGACGCAGGGACGCACTGCACATCCACCTAATCATTGTCATTTCTGTACGTCTGAGCCGGCGAATATCTTCCTCCTTCACTGCCCAGGTCTCACTGCCATACAGCATTACACTCCTAACACATGCTGCCACCTAATATGACTGCTGTGATTCAACCAGTGGACTAGGGTATTATCGTGGCTACCAAGAAACGGCAACACCGGAGGTTTCTGAACGAGGCGATGGTGGTGCTGGAGGACGAGGAAATGGTCGAGGACAAACATAGGGAGCAGACTTTGCAGAATCTTGGGCGTTATGACCTGAAGTCTGCATTGTTCAACGTGGCCAACGCATGGAAGGAAGTCTCCGCCAAAACCCTCGAAAGCGGTTGGTCACGTGTCCCGCAGGGAATTGTAGCCGAGACAGCTGTAAGGGGTTTGAATTGGATGATTTCCACAGTCTCCTTTGAACAGCAGAAGAGCAGGTGGTCGTTGATAACGTGAAGGATTGGCTGGACGATGACAGTGGCAATCCTGGTTATCAGACCATGTCTGATGTGGAGATCACTGCTGCTGCCTTCGGGCACAGAAGAAGACTGTGGGACTGACGAGAACGAGGATGAGGACCTTGACTTGCAGTCCTCTGCAACTCCTTCAATTCCTCGTCTCAGTGTCCTCCGTGATTACCTGGAGGGGGTGCTAGAGTATGCTGAGCACCCGCGCTGTGACAGGGAGTTGGTGCCGCTCTGCCTGGCGATGGAGCTGCGGGGAGTCCGGGACGCTGTCATCCTCCGGCAGAATCGTTGGTCCTATCATCAGACCAGGATTGACTCGTTCTTCGAGCCAGCGACCCCCGCAAATGCCAGCCCATTTTCACCACCACCACCAGCTCGTTTCATGCCTTCACCATCGGACCCACAACCGAGCACGTCGACAGCAGTTGAGTCTCCGTTGGATGTAAGTTTGCGGCTGTCTTCAGAGTCTGCTGAGGTGGGTAGGCCGCCATCACCATGTATGTCACTGGTCACTTCCCACCTCCAGCAGGTTCAGGTGGAGGAGGAGGAGGAGTTATGGGACATTTGCTAGGTGCAGATGTTTGCCACTAGACCATATGGGATAACTCAGCACCTACTGGAAGTGTGCAGGTTATGACACCTGTCTGTGGTTCACTGGGTGGTAAGTTAAATACCCTAACTGAATGTTTTTCAGCAGGTAACTTGGTGTTAAATTTTATTTAGGATAATCCTGTGTATGTTTTGATGTCACAGTATGGCAGAATGATCTGAAAACAGTGCCAAAAATAGGATGGGTACTGTACATACAGTAGTGTTTAGGTAGGGTGTTTTTTGGTTTTCAGGGTTTTGTTTTTATTGTTTTCTTGGTGATGCAACTTACTTTGGATAATCCTGTGTATGTTTTGATGTCAAAATATGGTAGAACGACTGGAAAACAGTGCCAAAATAAGGAAGGGCACTGTACTTACAGTAGTGTTTAGGTAGGGTGTTTTTTGGTTTTCAGTGTTTTTTTTTTTTACATGGTTTTCTTGGTGTTGCAAATTATTTTGGATAATCCTATGTATGTTTTGATGTCAAAATATGGCAGAATGACCGGAAAACACTGGCAAAATAAGGAGGGGTACTGATACAGTAGTGTATAGGCAGGGTGTTTTTTGGTTTTCATTGGTTTTTCTGCATGGTTTTCTTGGTGTTTGCTATTACTTTGGATACTCCTATGTGTGATTTGATGTCTAAATATGCCAGAATGACCAGAACACACTGCCAAATGAAGCATAGGTACTGTATAAATGGGTTAGGTATAGGGTGGATTTGGGAATAGGCAGGGTCTGGGTAAGGTATGAGAACAGCGTTCATTATCCGGATGTTGCCACTACCCGGACCTTCCTTTGGCTCTACTATGGCTGGATAAATGAGGGATTACTGTATGTTCTTTCTTCTGTGTCGAAGATAGTAAACCCTGGGAAAGATCATCATTGGAGGGATACGTGGTCTGTTCAGAAAGTATCTGACCTCATTTTTTTTCTCACCAACCAGTTTATGGATAGGGGCGGGTCTTTCTGTAGCGGATTGCAAGACCTTCGTGCACATGCATGATTAATGCCAGCTGCCACGAGTGACTCAGTGGCTGTTAGTCAGCCTGTGCTCGTGGTTGTGCACCTTATGCTCGTTACAGTCCTGCGTTTGTCATGACCGAAAAAGCCAAACAATGTTACTGCATGAAACTTGGTAAAACAAGGTGATACCCAAGTTGAAACCATCAGGAAGATCTAGCAAGTTTTGGGGAATGAAACCATGGGGTAATGCAAATAAAGGAGTGGTACAGTCACTTCAAAATGGCCAAATGTCAATCAAGAGTGATCTGTGTCCTGTGAGGCCATGAACAAGCAGGAGTATTGAAAATGTGAAGAAAGTCTGCAATTTTGTCGAGGGAAATTGTCAGTTGATTGTCGCAGAAATTGCTAATGAAATTGGAATCAGCGATGGATCAGCACACAAAATTTTAACGGATTATTTGAGCATGCAGAGAGTTGCTGCCAACTCTTTTGTCAGAAAATACCATGGTATGACAGGCACACACTCCTGTGTGGCAGCCTGTGCCAACTTACAGCACCCGGGTTATTACAATGATCCTATGGTTATTGGACATTTGGTTATAGCAGTTTTCGTTATCACAGCAAGATGAAAATCTGCGCTTCTGCTGTTTTCGGTGAAGAAATGTCATTATCGTGCACTTGAACTGGTTTCCGCTGACAGTGATGGTGAAGTAGCTGGTTGTTGATGGCTTTCTGGGATTCAGAGATGAGACCCTACCAGAGAAGTTAATTCCAAGTGATGGAGACCAGTCTCTCCACCCACTAGCCTCAGAACAACTTTCCTCAGGTCCATCTCATGTCTCTCTGTGGTATGTAAGTCTTCCATAATGTGCCCTTTTCATCACTTTCTGTTAGCCTAACCATGCTTGTGTTCATTTTGTTTAGTTTTTGAAACCTCCAACATGCTTGCATGCATCGGCCTTGGTCACCTAGTGGTGGTTGTCCATGCTGCCTGATGCCTATTCAGTCCCTTATCCTTGAGGTCACACTCAATGATCCTGTTGGAGGCCTTTTTCAGTCTGCATCTTGCAACCCTATCCCAAACATTAACACTTCTCACTTTCTGCACCCAATTATCATCCCTCATCCTCACCACATGACCAGACCATCTCAATCTACGTGTCCTCATCACAACACCAGTACACTCCAGTCCCTTGCATCATAAACCTAGCCCTCCCAGGCCTCGCACTCAGGGACACACTGCACATCCACCTAATCATTGTCATTTCTGTATGTTTGAGCCTGCGAATATCCTCTTCCTTTACCGTCTGGGTCTCACTACCGTACAGTATTACACTCCTATTGTCGCGGCGCGCGACTTTGAGGTTGTTATTATCGTGCCCTGGCAATCTACCATTCAAAATTGCATTTTGATTTCGTGTATAATATGAGACGCATGTGAGTCATGTATAATACATATGTTCTTGTATAATAATATTCATGTATAATATATTGGTGCATAAAAATAAGATTCGTGTATAATATGATACGAAATTGGATGCACTTTTGAATGGTAGGTTGCCAGGGTACGATAATGACAACCTCAGAGTCGTGCACCGCGACTATAGCACATGCTGCATACAAAGATCTCATAGCACGAAGGGAGAGCCCTCTCAATTTCAGCAGAGACAACAGCTCCCTGAACTTCTTCCAACAACTCCTCACTCTAGCCACAGAGCTAGCTCCAGCCCGACCTCCAGCACATAACATGTCTCTCAAATAACAAAACTCTTCCAGACACTCAAGAGACTCACCAGCAAGTTCAGTCCTTTCATGCCTGACAATCTCCACCTGCTCTCCCTGACATACTGCACCCATGAAATCAGCATTATCTCGCAGTCTGCCTGTAATACCACTACATCTTTTATGCACCCACTTACCACAGACACTGCACAAGATGGAATTACTTCCCACACCCATGTGGCAAATCGCCCATGGCCTTCTTTGACAGTACCACCACCAGCCGTAGATACCATCACTTTTGCTTTATCTTACTCGTCAGCCCATGTGTCCCATACCATCTTTCCATTTCCTAAATTTTTATTCCACCTCTCTTTCATTCTCTGTAATCAACACAGATCATTTGCATACAACATCTCCCATGGGAGTCGATTTCTGAAATCACGTGAGAGGGCTTCAGGTACCATGATAAATAACAAGGGGCTCAAAACTGATCCCTGGTGCACACCAGCATTCACAGAAAACTCATCATTTAAATCTCCATTCACCCTTACCTGGGTGCAAGCACCCACATAAATGGCCATAACCACCATAACCAGCCACTTCTCGATCCCAAGCTCTCTCATTGCCCACTTCACTACCTCTCTAGGAAGTCTGTCAAAAGCTTTCTCCAACAACATATATCCTACATGTTTTTCCTGAAGCTGTCGAACAACGAATATGGCATCAGTGGTCCCTTTGCCTGGCATAAAACCAAACTTCATCTCAACAGTATTCACTTTTTCTCTGATCATATGTTCTAGAACTCTGCCAGTTACCTTCATTATCTGGTCTAAAAGTTTTGTGCCTCTATAATTCCCTCTTTCCTGGGCTTCACCCTTCCCCTTGTACACGTTTACAGTTACACTCTTCAGCCAATCATCTTGGACAACACACACACATACAGTAACACCTCGATATAACGGACTTCAGTATAGCAGAATTTGCTTTTATCGGACTCAAGGAGCCAAAGGGAGCGTTTGTGCAAAGAGGAAAATCTGCCAGACACCGCCAGAAACTATGTCCCATTTTCATTTCTGCGGGCTAAGGGGCTCTTAGTTAAATTTCAGTGTTATTTTTCTGATCAATAATTACAATACTGGTTAAGCAAATAGCTTTAAAAAATGTAAATCACTCTTACTTATGCTATTTCACCCAAAATATCGCCGATAGAATAATATGTTTGTATGTTCTTTCCTAAGAAGATTAGTACAATATTTGCCAAAAAGACGGTTTTTGGACTGTAAGAAATAAAAAAGGCATATGAATATTGACATTTGTATATAATCTGACTTGTACAAAAAATGGCACATATGGTCTGTCCATAGTTTAATATTTATTAGACTCTAAAATGTTAGGGCATACTGAAGCCTAGTGCTGCCAGACATACGAAGCAAACATGATGATGGAGTAGATCAGCCAGTGAAGACAGATAGCTGTTTCTTTTTCCTCGGAAAACTTGTTTTACCGGAGACAGCATATAAATATTGACATGCTTTCGTGAAATGAATTAGGTCTTATTCTTACTGAGAGGGAGTTTAATTTGTTGGTAGAAATTATAACTAATTTCTGTTATTGGATAGAGATATACATATATATTTCTATGCATGCATAAACCAGACTGGAACCAGTGTGGAATATTTTTTTTTATAATTACTTTTGTTCATGCTTCATTGACACAATACTGTACTGTTTTAAAGAGAAGAAATAGAATATTTATGTATTTTTACAATGAGTAAGATGCATGAAAAAGGATATTAAATTATTTCCCGACAGCTAATTTTGTTCCATCTGAAAAAATAAAATATTGGTGACATCTGGCATTTCTCAGGGCGCGCGAACACTCCTAATGGACAAATTTCTTATGCATCTGAAAAAGTCCGATAAAGCCAGAAAAATTCGGCCTCTTGGAATAAATGAATAAACAAACAAACGGAGGAGATACCATAACATCGGTCCCCTCTCCCTCTTTCTCCTCCTCCAATCCTTCTCTTCCTTCCCGAGATGGGAGAGAGAGAGAGAGAGAGAGAGGTGAGAATGAAATTGAAAATGAAAATTAAAATGTAAAAATGAGTGTAAAGGTGAAGGTGAAAGAGCATGGAAGTGAATGTGAATCTCAAAGTCAACAGAGAGAGAGAGAGAGAGAGAGAGAATAAATACGGGAATGACAAGTGTCGTCCTCTTTCCCATAAACACTTGAGGAAGATAGGCATAACCTTGGTCCCTCCTCTCTCTCTCTCTCTCTCTCCAGGAGAGGGAGAGAGAGAGAGAGAGCGAGGCGAAAGTGAATGCAAAAGTGAAGGTCAGTGAAGGTAGTGTGAAGGTGAAAGTAAAAGTGAATGTGAAAATGGTGAAAGTGAAGGTGAAGGTAAAAGTGAAGTCAAAAGTGAAAGTGAAAGTGAAGGTGAAAATGAAAGTGAAGTCAAAAGTGAAAGTGAAGGTGAGAGTGAATATGAAGGCAAAAGTGAAGGTGAAAGTGAAGATGAATGTGAAAGTGATGGTTAAGATGAAAGTGAAGGTGAAAGTGAATGTGAAGGTGGAAGTGAAGGTGAAGGTGAAAGAGGTGAAAATGAAAATGAAGGTGAAAGTGAATGTGAAGGTGAAGGTGGAACTGAAGGTGAAGGTGAAGATGAAAGTGAAGGTGAAGGTGGAAGTGAAGGTGAAGGTGAGAGGTGAAAATGAAGGTGAAGGTGAGTGCAGGTGAAGGGGAATGTGAAAGTAAAAGAAGGGAGGGTGAAAGTGAAGGTGAGTGAAAGTAATTCTAAAGGTAAACATGAAAGTAAAGTTGCAAGTGAAGGTGAAATGGAAATTCAAAATTAGTGATAGTGAAAGTAAGTGTCAAGGTGAATGTGAAAGTGAGCAAAGAACTGAATATGAAAGTGAATGTGAATGTCAAAGTGAACTGAAAGCAAAGGCATAAATGAATAGGAAGGTGAAGATGATAGTGACAATGAAGACAAAAAATATGTGAAGTAAAATGGAAGTGCCCAGTGTGGGAGGAGGGAAGAGAGAGAGATACTGTAGAATAAATGCATGAATGACAAGCGCTTCTCTTTGCATAAATCCAGGGGGGAGTCCAGATGTCGCATTTATTGGACTGTCCCTTTCTTTGGACTGGCTTGTGCCCCAGTTAGTCCAATATAGTGAGATTTTACTGTATAATCATATCAGGTCAGTGACTAACCTAACTCCTACAGTATATCTCCTGAGGCTTTTAATCCGCCGTGTGCCAGTGCCATTTTAAAATGGTCTGACATAATTCCACGGCCAGTGCCAATGCCGTTTTAAAACGGTTTAAAGTAAAAATATTCACTGTGACTGCATTTTTGAAGATTCGCAGGTAAAAATTGGCAGGCATGTATAGTAACTGTTCCTCTACTGTCCCCCAGGCTGTCAAGGCCATACACTCACTCGCTTCCCCTCTCACGCTCATTCTGCCTCACTCTGCCCGTGTGCTTCACCCAGTGCTGTGCATAGTGAAGGCATTTTGTAAATATTTTCATGTAAATGTAAGTTGTAAATATTTTCTTGTAAGTGTAAGGACTATATAGTGAAGTCAAGTTGTAAATACCTTCTTGTAAGTGCCAGGACTGTACATAATGAAGTCAGGTTGTACCTATCTTCAAGTAAGTGTAAGATAATGCATTCACAGTGAGAAAGACACGCAAATTGTGATAGATTCTGAAGTAGTAAGTGATCAGAAAAGTGTACTGAACATTGCTATACCTTCCCAGCATAACTACCTGAGTATACCTTACATAGAAAACAGCTTTCTCTCACGTACGTGGTGAGCGTGAGGAAGCGGCTATACCTGTACACGAGTATGCAGGACTCAATAAAACCCATTTCCGAGCCTCGGTGAGCATTTTAATGGCGAAATTCGTTGTTTCCACATCAGAATCTATCATTTTATCCCCTCCAAAAAGGTCGAAAAGTGGCCAGCACTGGGGCGACCCATAGGGCTAAAAATAGCCGGCACGTGGTGGGTTAGCATTTCAGCATTCAACCCAGACACACTTGCTGCCTTCTCCACCTGCATCCTGCCTGTTGCGTCACTCACAGCAGCAACGTCAATCAAAGGCCAAGGGCCAAACACTGGATATACAGGCTCCAAACCCTGTCCCAGTTGAACTCCTCGTTCAACAACTGGCTGTAATGCACACCTCAGGCATCTTTTATATCCCACTGTTCACCACTACCCTTCCTTCATCATTGTTCACACAGTGCTCACCTACGATATCACAATTCTCCCTCTTCATCTGTTTTGCTACCTTAAATATCATATTCTTTCCTTCCATACGATTTAGGCTATTAAGTAAAAGTCTTTGTGACTCAGACCTTGCCCAGTAAACCTTTTTTCTAGCCCTACACTTGGCAGCCAAGTACTCCTTTCTGATACCACCCTTCTTTTATTCTCGGAAAAGCCTTCTTTTCTCATTAACTTCAGCTTCTACACACTCATCCCACCACCAGGTTACTTTATGTGTTGGTGGGCCTCTTGTCCATTCACATACTGAATCAGTAGCTCTCAAGAGGTTGCTCTTGAGAGCTCTGTACTGTTCATTAACATTTCTGTCAACATTCCCTGTTCAACCACCACTCTCATCTCTCTGTAAAAGGCATCCCTTACTGCTTGGTTTTTCGGCTTCCATATTTTCTTCCTTGGCCCGTAGGTCCTCTTTTTCATCATCTGCTCCCTAAGCACGATGTCGCATATCAATAACTTATGTTGTTGCAAACAGTTCTTGTTCCCTATAATATTTAACATCCCTCACTAACTTCCTGTTGGCCCTCCTGACCAAGAAGTAGTCAGTCTGGCTGCTATTTCACCCTGACTCATGTGTAATCAACCTACTCTTTCTTTTCCTAAAATGTGTGTCACACACAATCATGTTCATTATCTCCCCAGACTCGAGTATCCTTTCCCCTTTGTGTGTGTTTCTAATACTGTACTTAACAGTAAATAATACTGTGTATGTATTTAGTAGGTGTAAATTGTTTTAACCCCTTAACCGCGGGGTGTCACTTTCGTGACGCTCGGCCACAATGGATCATACCGCGGGGCGTCACTTTTGTGATTCTGTGTTATTTTGAATTATCCCGGGCTCTCAAGTGGTGGCTTGTATCATCTATCAGTACTGCCAATGTCCAACACTAGTCAGCACTCCAAATCTCATCTGTACTCCCATCCATTGTTGACAATTTAGCGATTTTACCCCCTTCATGACTCCCCTCCCTACCTGCCCTCCATCACCCTGTCCTCTCACCTCCCACGCTGCGCTACGCAAATTTCTCCCGGATTTTTCCACAGATTTCATCCATTGAAATAAGCCCTATACCCTATACTTATACAAAACAATATATACCAAAAAAAAAACAGGTAAGTGATAGTGTTATACACCAGGAATTGGCTAATTATCACCTGACAACATCTCACATGCATTCATTTACTACATTACCACGGTAAATTCCCCTTTGAATTATGCCTTGTAATCGATGTCTGTAATAAAAATATACATCAGAAAGGATGGGAGAAGCCTAAGTGACATTTACATTCACCTGAAACTACCTATTTCTTTATGTATTGCCGAGATTTTCTACCTATAAAAAATTAGCATGTACCTGTAAGGTAGCAGCAGTCAGCCTAAGTGTCATTGTCAACCCGTCCCTTCTCAGATAAGCCGCGGCATTTAGTTCCTTGTCCTCCACTGTAGTGAAACAATGTCGCTCTCGCGCCCCACCATTCCTGCCACTTCTGCGCCCATTGCAAAGGGCCCTGTGACCTCTACCCCTAAGAAAAGTAGTGAGGGAAGCAGGAAAGGCCTTAGTGACTCTGCAGTGGCACGTGAACTGGCAGAATTGTCCATGGTTATGATGGACAGTGATTTTGACGATTCGGGTGAATCGTGTGATGAGCCGGGTGAGGTTATCGTACCAGAAACAGCTACAACGAGTGCTTCAGTGTCAGAATTAGTGTCTAGCTCCAAGGGAAAGGAGCCTTTAGTGCAGCAAGGACAGGAATTTGGGAAGGGAGTGAAAAGGCGGCATGTTAGCCCCAGAACAATGCCCCCACGTGACCCAGCCCGCCATGAGTCACGAGTGCATTCACCTCCCCGTTCCCCAAGCCCCACTTCACTCATTTCTTCATCATCGTCGGCTGAGTTATCTCCGGAGTCTTCGTCGTCGGAGTCACCACCAGCATCAACAGTGAAGGCAGGCCGTAGAGGTAAAGGTAAATCAAGAGAGTGAAAAGTAGTGTAGCTAGTAGGGTAAGGGCTGCTAGTGCTGTACGGCAACCTAGAGTCAGTGCGAGTGACCTTGACCAAGATAAATCTGCCTCACAACCAACCTCCACCACCACCACCACCACCCGCCCTACACCGCCACGACAGGGAATCCTGGATGCCTTCGCGTGGACAGAAGGGTCAGATTTTGTGCCTGAAAATTTAGTATTTGATGAGAGCTCCTCAGGAGTTCAGCCTGCCTTCACTATTGACGAAAATGCTGAATGTGTCGACTACCTTTTGGCCTTCCTAGATGACGAAGTCATGCAGCACATATGTGATGAGACCAACAGGTATGAATCACAATGTGCTGCAAGTGGTACAGGTGCAGCCAAGATGCAACAGTGGTCCATGCTGGGAGTGCAGGAGCTGTATGTGTTCTTTGCCCTCATGCTTCTCATGCCACACTCCAAGAAGCATGAGTTGGAAGAATACTGGTCCATGGACCCCTTACTACCCTCACCCACCTTCAATAAGTACATGGCCAGAGATCGCTTCCGGAACATCATGGGAAACCTGCACTTTGCCGACAACGATGTACCTTCCCAAACCGACCCACTCTGGAAGATCCGGGAGATTCTGAGCAGAATGAAGGATAAGTTTATGTCATTCTTCCACCCCTTTCAGAAGGTTGTCATTGACGAATCCTTGGTTTTGTTCAGAGGACGTCTTCGGTTTGTTCAGTACATTCCAAGCAAACGCCATCGCTTTGGAATTAAGTCCTTTGTACTGTGCGACTGTAAGACGGGGTACATCCTTGACTTCGTCATTTATTCAGCCAGCACTGTCGATCTGGATAAAACACACCCCCTTGGCTTCTCAGGCTGTGTAGTGAAAGTGCTCCTTAAAAAGTATTTTGGTGGGAATCATGTGCTGTATACAGACAGCTACTATACTGCACCAAAATTTGCCAAATACCTTTCTGAGCACGGCATTGGCTCCTGCGGCACTATGAAAAGTAATCGTGCCCACTTCCCCAAATTCCCAGAGGCAGAAACTTCGCAGCGAGGAGACGTGCACCTACACAAGTCTGAGAAGATGCTGGCAATACGGTGGCATGACAAGAGGGTTGTGCACATGCTCACCACCGTACAAAAGGGGGAGATGAGAGACAGTGGGAAGGTCGACCGTAGGACAGGCGAACCTGTGATGAAACCTGATGCTGTGTTGGACTATAATATCAACATGCAGCTGGTGGACAAGTCCGACATGATGATTGGTGAGATCGACTGCCTCAGGAATAATACTAGGTGGTACAGGAAAGCTTTTCTGCATCTCATAGATATGATGATGCTGAATGCCTTCATCCTGTACAAGATGAAGGTCAAGCCACCCAAGTCCTTCTCCCTGAGGTTGTTTGCCAGGACTTGTGTCCAGCAGCTGCTGGAAAGATATGGTAGGGTGACAGCAGCAACTCCAAGGCGCCATCCAGTAACACTTCCCGACCGACTTGAGTAGAGGGCGTATATGGATCGGCACAGACTTGAGCTTATGCCTGCCACAGGGAATCGCGGGTGTCAGGTATGTGCACATACCACCCGCCGCACACCTGAGCACAAATGCACCTCTTGGCAGTGCGCTGAGTGCCAGGTTCCCCTCTGTGTTACCTGCTTCTTCGATTACCACAGCCAGAAGCAGTTCTAACAGTGCAAGTGTGAAAGCAGAATAATTTGGAAATAATGTGTAAATAATGTGTAAATAGCAGGTGAAAGCAATGGATGTTCAGTACATATGTTTGAGCAGTGTATTATAGTTTTATCTTACTGAAAGTGACAGTGAATAACATAGTGTAAATAAAATATAAGGATAAATATTGAAAGTAGAATAGAAAATGTAAATAGTAATGTAAGTAATTAGTAATATAAGAATATGAGTACAAATAATTTGTTATAACAGTGAAAGTGAATCCGTGGCTCTCTACGTATTTTACTGAATGAAAAATTGAATGACTTCAGTGACAATAAACTAATACGACTGAAGGAAACTTATGGAGAAAGACTCCAGATATATATAAGTGTGATATAATAATAGAAATATAAAGTATGAGGGGTTTTATGAATAATAAATGACAGAGTACCAAGAGCGAACTAGCGCAAGTGCGACGATCAGACGCGCTCGTAATTTCCATTGCTTTCACACTGTTTTTTTTTTTTTGGAGTATGGATCCCAAACTACTTGAAAATCATACAATAGTGTTTATATCTGGCTGTGGTAATCATATTACGGGTTGTCGGGAAGTGTAAAGTGGAGACTTCGTTACCCTACTTCAGAGGTCTCCACAAGTCCTACGGTAACCGACGAAGGCTCAACAAACATTCCAGGAGAAAGCTGAAGGTATGTGCCATAAGCATATGTAATTTTAATATTCTAGGACTAATAACTGATTTTTGGCAAATATTTTTTTAGAGTCTGTTGGAGCCCGAATAACCCCGCGGGACACGCAAAACATTGGTAAACATGCCCGCGGTGTAGGGGTTAAAAGGCAAATTTGGGTTTACAAATGGGGTGCCTGGTACCAATTAAGATAATTTCCATAGGATCTTTGCTTTCATTATCTCACAGTTTCATTATCATGCACTAGGCTTGGTACCATTTATGTGTGATAACTAAGGAATGACAGTACATAACAGAGCCATGCTGCATAATTAGGCATGTAAAACAGTCGCCATGCAAACATAGCCAGACCCTTCTTCAGCAACATCCCACATCCAGGTAATCCAACATAGTCACTGAAAAAATGCCTACATAAGGGTAAGTCTAATAGAACAATAGGGATGTGTTAAACAAGACCTTCTAATTAAGTGATCAATTAGTGTATGAGTTGGTTATAAGTTCAGTGAGAATATATTACCAGTCCTCCAAGAGTTGACCCTTTGGAGGGCTATTTGTTGATAGCCCAAGTCACAAACGAGCCTAAAGTAAGATTCACAACCATGTAAAACAAAACACATATCAACAGTAAACAATTGTAGATTGATTATTGCTGTATTGTGAAGCTTATACTGTAGAAAGTTGATTTAACAAGAGATAGGAGCTATGAGAATTTCCTTTCAGTCAGTGTTACACTAAATTGGTGTTGTTTAAATGTAAATTGTCTTGGACTTTGAATTTAATTGTGCCCTCTCTACACCGATGTTTTTTGTCATCTAGTCTGGTGCCCTGTCTACACTGATGATGTTTTTCGTCATCCAACTGGTGCCGTCTCTACACCGATGTTGTTTTTCGTCATCCAGTCTGGACTTATATCCTCTGTGTGATCTAATTTGTCCTTGTTACCTCATTACATACAAATACCCTGTAACACATTTATATCTTAAAGAAAAAAAATCATTTAATAAACAAATAAAATTAATAAAATGAGTCAGTTTTCTGCCCGTCTGACTGGCATATGCAGTCACCACATTTCTTTCTCATCACTCATGCACTTGCACTAACCTCCAAGTACAGTAAACTCCCTCATATCCATCAATGCATTATCTGGCGTACATGATCACCGATCACAGCAGATGGCTGAATTTATTGAAATTCCCAGGGAAGCCCCAAAGTTGAAATCTGTCATTCATCTCATCACCCAAACACAGTTTCGTGGCAGCTTGGAACTTGGAATTTTGGCCCAAAAAGGAGACTTCATTTTGTTCTTGTTGCCATAGAAACAGATTCAGACAGATGCATGCAGGATGTTTTTAGCTAAGATCGCACATGATCAGTTTTACTTTGTGTGTGTGTGTGTGTGTGTGTGTATGTGTGTGTGTTCTTACCTAATTGTATTTTACAGGAATGAGTCCCATGTATTAAACCATTTTTTATCATACATATCCTTAAATTTGTGAATAGTTTTGGCACACATTATTTTATTCGGTAGTATTCCACTGATCAATTGTTAAATTTGGGAAACTGAATTTCCTTGTGTCTTTATCGCATTTTTTTAATGTAGTTTTTGCAGTTTCTTCTTGCTGATGCTTCCCTATAGGTTATATATATATATATATATATATATATATATATATATATATATATATATATATATATATATATACAGTAATCCCTCTAATATCCGGACGCTCAATAACCGAACATCCCCACTAACCGAACCTTATCGTCCTGGGATCAAACATTCCCAAAATTGTCCGGAAATCCATCAAAATTGGGCAAAAAATCGATTTTTTGCCGTCCGTAATTTGAACTTGCCGTCTGAGAGCATTGTTTTGGTTCGTCATTCCTCCGACGTCCGATAGAGCGCCGCTGCATCCTCCCCACTTCCCGCCTGTCTCTCACCGCGACAAGAGTTACGCTCTTCGTCATCGCTGCCCACGTGCTCGCTTTTGTGGTGGTGCCGTACTTGCTGCAAGGCCTCCTGCTGCTCTCTGCCCTACTCTTAGTGTGTGTGATGATGGCCCCGCCTCCTGAGAAAAGGAAGAGAGTGGTGTTGACTCTGGAGAAGAAACGGGAGATATTGGAGAAGGTTGATGCGGGTTGGTCTTCCTCTCGCATTCTCCGTGAGTTCAACCTGGCCCGGTCGACTTTGTTTGATATCAAGCGTTCCCGAGACAAGCTCATGCAGTACACGGCTGACTTCTCGTCGAGAAGCAAACGCAACGTGGAGAGGAAGGTTATGTTTACTCCCAAGTATGCAGAGATCGACCGCTCCACGTTGATTTGGTATCGACAGCAACGTGCAGCTGGTGTGATGGTACGTGGAACGGAGCTGAAGGCTGCTGCTGAGAAGTTTGCAAGGCTTCACGGCGCCCTAGACTTCAAGGCATCCGAGGGTTGGCTCTTCGCGTTCAGTTGCGACATGGCCTTACTAACCGTAAAGCACATGGCGAAGCATTGGACGCTAACGAGGATGGAGTGGACGAGTTTCGGCACAAGGTGAAAGGCTTGATCGACAGGGAGGGCCTCACTCTCGGTCAAGTCTATAACGCTGACGAAACTGGCCTATTCTATCGCTCGGTGCCAACGAACACTCTCGCCGATGAGACGGAGAAGCGTGTCACCTGGCCGCAAGCTTTCTAAGGAACGGATATCTGCTTTGTGTTGTGCCAATGCTAACGGCATGCACCGGCTTAAGCCCGTTATTGTTGGCCGTGCAAAGCAGCCTCGGTGCCTTCGTGGGGTGATGGATGTCCTTCCTGTCGTATGGTACCATTCTTTGAAAGCATGGTTCACAGCTGTGATTTTCAAAGACTGGTTTCACCATCACTTCGTCAAGGAGGTCATACATTACCAGACGAAGACACTGGGAATTCCTCGCGACCAGGTAAAGGCTCTCCTTCTCTCGACAATGCACCTGCCCACCCGTGCGACAAGGACTTGGTTGCTGAGAATGGCCGTATTAGGTGCATGTTTCTGCCACCTAATCGACTGCTCTCATTCAACCAATGGACCAGGAGTGATCGTGGCAACAAAGCGCCTGTACCGTCGGAAGTTCCTGGACGAGGTGATGGTGGTTCTCGAGGACGAGGACGGCGCAGGGAAGGACGTGACACTCGAGGCCAAGCGGACTTTGGAAAACCTTCGCGCTACAACATCAAGTCTGCGCTGTACAACTGGGCTAGTGCATGGAAGGAAGTCCCTGTGAAAACTCTTGAAAATGGTTGGTCTCGTCTGCTTCTCGGAACAGATGTGGAGTACGATTTCCTAGGGTTTGACGTGGATGACTTCCATGCACGGCTCATGCGCTGCACGGCGACGATGTTGATGTGGACGATGTTCGTGAGTGGTTGGACGGCAGCCGAGGCGATCCTGGGTATCAGACGTTGTCTGATATCGAGATCGCGTCTTCGGTTGCTGGTGTCAGTCCCGAACTTGAAGATTCCGACGACGAAGGCGATGATGATGCAGACTCCGCCCAGCAGGACACTACTCCAGCCATCCCCAAGCTGGGCGCACTCCGGGAACATCTAGAGTTCGTCCTAGACTACCTGGAACACCCGGACTGCGACAGGGAGATGGGGCCCTTGGGACTCGTGGAGGAAGTGCGTGCTTTCCGGCAGCGCATCATCAATCGCCAGAATCGTCGGTCCTTGCGTCAGTCAACGATTGACAGTTTTTTCAGCCACGAGACCCCCGCTGTGCCAAGCCCTGGTTCCACTCCGTTGCCTCCCCAAGACAGGCCCTCATGCTCCGAGCCACAGCCCAGCACATCAGCTACAGTGGAGTCACCGCTCGACGTGAGTTTGCGGCTGTCTTCAGAGTCTTCTGTAGTCGGTACGCCATCACCACTACCCACCGATGCACCCCTTGGACGCCTGCCAGTGATACTCTCGGGCTCTGACAGTGAATAAACAGCAAGAACTTCTCCACTAGACCACACGGGAATTTTGAGTGTTGTGCAGTGAAAAAAACGGTGTGTTGTGTTAAGGTTTTCAAGTTGGGGAGAAAAGACTAAGTAGAAAAGAAATTTAACGTAACTAACCTTCTTTGTTTTGGCTTTGGAAACTTAAAAAAACTTGGGAAAAGTTAATGTGCAACACTTAAATTTAATGGAACATTATTTGGACTAAAGTGAACACTGTGAAAAGAACGGACTTCTGTGTGTTAGTGACTAAGTTCAGTGCAAGACTTCAGGAAGAGTGTAGTGCAAGTGCTTCAGGAAATCGTTCTTACTGTCAGAGTCCGAGAGGAGGCGGTTATTCATCGAGGTGGCCAGGGACTTGCTGTAAGTAGCCAAAATGTTTCATGTTGTACTATTTTCCATACTATATTTACCAGAATGTTTCATATTGTATTTTTTCCCATACTATACTTACCAGAAAGTGTCATACTGTACTTCTTTCCATACTAAACTTACCTCATGCATGTGCAGTAGGAATGTGTTTTTCAGAGTTCGGTTAGGTTCGGTTAGGTTAGGTTCGGTTAGAGTCCATAAGTACCAGAATGTTTATTAATGTATGAACATACTTCTAAACCCACATTTTATGTGTCTATTGCATTTATTTCAGTCATTTATGTGCCTTATTGGTGTGATTTGGGTGTTAAATAGGTGCTATGCATGTCCGGAGGGAGTTGTATAGGTGTTTCTCTGTGTTAGGGTCCGTAAGTACAAGTCCATAAGCTGGGGCCCAATATCCGGACAAAACCAATATCCGAACCTACCGATGGCTCTATTGATCCGGATATTGGAGTGATTACTGTATTTTTTATATGTCCGACTCTGGGCATAGGCTTCACAGCCTGCTGTCAAGGCCCAGCAGTCCTCCTACATATCATACACCTCTACATGTCACCACTTCGGCGCTAACACCCACCGTCCATATTGAATACATGCTAGGGCTGTCTCATACAGGACTGGTGTATTGGTATTAGCGGGGGTATTTTTACGACATGTCGGCGGGTCTTCTGGTAGATCAGTAAAGCTTGATTTAATGAAATTCAAATCCTTAAACTGTTCCCTGCCCCAGCCGGGATTCGAACCTGGGTCCGTAAGGACTGCAGGCCACCTCTACCGATTGAGTCTATTTTCTCTTTCGCTGAGATGCATTTATATAGCATAATCATGTCTCCTCATTTCCTTCTCTCCTGTAGTGTTCGTAGATTCAATTATTATCTCCGGCAAGAAGGTTATGTTTTCACCCCTGACCGTTTGTTTGTTGGTTGGTTGGTTGGTTGGTTTGTGACCAAGATTACACAAAAACTACTGGACAGATTTCCACGAAACTTGGTGGAAGAATGGGCCATGGCCCAGAATAGACTCATTAAATTTTTGTGCGGTTCTGGATAAAAGAAGGCTGCAGTGCGTGTGGATGGTGAACTAAGTGAATTCTTCTCTTTGAAAATTGGGTTGAAACAGGGATGTGTCATGTCTCCATGGTTGTTCAGTCTGTACATGGATGGGGTAATAAAAGAGGTACAAGGTTGGGTAGTGGATGTTGGAGTGGCCCTGGTGAGAGAGGATAGTGTTTGGAAACTCCTTGTACTGTTGTTTGCACATGATACTGTGTTGTTGAGTGAAGACGAAGGGGAGCTGCAAGGCTTGGTGGATGAGTTTGAGAGAGTGTGTAAGAAACAGAACCTAAAGGTGAATGTAGGGAAGAGTAAAGTGATGGTCTTTGAGAGAGGTGAAGTCAGTGAATGTACAGCGAGGTTGGATGGTGAGGAATTGGAAAATGTGAGTACGTTTAAGTATTTGGGTAGTGTGATGAGTAAGGATGGAGGTTTGGAGGGTGAAGTGCTTGAAAGGGTACAGCAGGGAAGAAAGGTTGCTGGTTCTTTGAAAGCAGTGATAAGAAACAGGGAAGTGAGCATGGAAGTGAAAAAGTTACTACATGACAGTATTGTGATACCAACTCTAACGTATGGAAGTAAAGCTTGGACGTTGTTGGAAGGACACAAGTCAAGAGTGAGAGCAGTGGAAATGAGTTATTTAAGTGGAGCCTGTGGAGTCATGTGGAGAGACAGGCTGACAAATGAGGATATAAAGGAGCGTTGTGGTGTGGATGTGGATGTGATAGGAAGCGTTATGAGGAACAACACTGAGGTGGTTTGGCCATGTGGAAAGGATGGAGGGTGAAAGACTGACGAAGAGAGTGTATGTGAGTGAGGTGGAGGGGGGTAGAGGGAGGGGGAGGCCGAGGATGAGATGGAGGGATGGGGTGGAGAGGTATATGAGAGAGAGGGGGGTGAGTTGGGAGCAGGGCAGTGAAATGGCGGGGGACAGGGCGACTTGGAGGCGATTTGTTTGTGGCCACCCCAAACGGGATTGAGGCGTCTGGCAATAGATAGATAGATAGATCTAGGATTATTATTATTATTATTATTTTTTTATTTTTTTTCATTTTTTTCATTGCAAGATAGGGCTTTTTTTGACATTTTTGTAAATTTTTCAGTGAATATTGCATGGAACTTGATGGAAAAATCAGGCATATTTAGGATCTTGGTATCAATGAATGTGTACAGTTTGGCGTGGATCCATGTAAAATTCCGTATCTAGCGGATTTAAATATGCTTTTATAGGGGGATATTCTTTTTCCAGCTGCATTTTGGGCCTTGGTGGAGGTATGCACTCTACTGAGTGCTATTCTAGTTCTAGTCGTTCTTTGTAGCTCAGATCCCTTAAGCTTGGTACCCATCTTACAGCTGCCCTTTGTACTTCTTCAGTCATATCTATGTGTTTTTTAAGATGAGGATTCCAGACTACTGATGCATACTCTAGGATTGGTTTGATGAATGATGTTGTTATCTTTCTCAGCATGTCTTCATTTATATATGTGAATGTTATTCTCATATTAGCAAGCAGTGTATATATGGTACATACCTTCTCACTGATGTGGTAGCTGGAGATAGTCTGTTATTGATAATCACTCCTAGGTCCTTCTCCCATTCTGATATGTGTAGGATTGATCTTCCTAGCCTGTAATCCCAGTCTGGTCTTTCCTCACTTTTACCAAACTAAATTACGTGACACTTGGCCACATTAAATTCCACTTGCCATTTATTGCTCCATTCATGAAGCTTAATAAATTTCTCTTGCAGCTCTTTGCAAGAATTTGTGTTAGTAATTTCCCTTTGCATTTTTGGCCTGGGAGGAAGGTAGAGTCCTAGAGGATTGGAAGTCTGTCTATCTATCTATCTATTGCCAGATGCCTCAATCCCGTTTGGGGTGGCCACAAACAAATCGCCTCCAAGTCGCCCTGTCCCCCGCCATTTCACTGCCCTGCTCCCAACTCACCCCCCCTCTCTCTCATATACCTCTCCACCCCATCCCTCCATCTCATCCTCGGCCTCCCCCTCCCTCTTCCCCCCTCCACCTCACTCACATACACTCTTCGTCAGTCTTTCACCCTCCATCCTCTCCACATGGCCAAACCGCCTCAGTGTGTTCCTCATAACGCTTCCAATCGCATCCACATCAACACCACAACGCTCCTTTATATCCTCATTCATCAGCCTGTCTGTCCATGTGACTCCACAGGCTTCTCTTAAATAACTCATTTCCACTGCTCTCACTCTTGACTTGTGTCCTTCCAACAACGTCCAAGCTTTACTTCCATACGTTAGAGTTGGTATCACAATACTGTCATGTAGTAACTTTTTCACTTCCATGCTCACTTCCCTGTTTCTTATCACTGCTTTCAAAGAACCAGCAACCTTTCTTCCCTGCTGTACCCTTTCAAGCACTTCACCCTCCAAACCTCCATCCTTACTCATCACACTACCCAAGTACTTAAACGTACTCACATTTTCCAATTCCTCACGATCCAACCTCGCTGTACATTCACTGACTTCACCTCTCTCAAAGACCATCACTTTACTCTTCCCTACATTCACCTTTAGATTCCGTTTCTTACACACTCTCCCAAACTCATCCACCAAGCCTTGCAGCTCCCCTTCGTCTTCACTCAACAACACAGTATCATGTGCAAACAACAGTACAGGGAGTTTCCAAACACTATCCTCTCTCACCAGGGCCACTCCAACATCCACTACCCTACCTTGTACCTCTTTTATTACCCCATCCATGTACAGATTGAACAACCATGGAGATATGACATATCCCTGTTTCAACCCAACTTTCAAAGAGAAAAATTCACTTAGTTCACCATCCACACGCACTGCAGCCTTCGCACCATTGTACATACTCTTCACAGGATTCAACAACTTCCCATCTCATATATTCTTAACACTTTCCACAATCCTTGTCTATCCACCCTGTTATATGCTTTCTCCAAATCCATGAAAGCCGCATACAACTTCTTTCCCTTCTCTAGAAACTTTTCCACTAAAGATCTAAGAATGAATATCTGATCTACACAACCTCTTCCCTTCCTAAAGCCTCCCTGTTCTTCTCCAACTAATTTCTCTGTTCTTTCTCTAACTCTGTCAATAAGTATCCTACCATACACTTTTCCTATTATACTAAGAAGACAAATGCCCCTATGATTACCACACACTTCTTTTTCCCCTTTTCCTTTGTACAAGGGAATAATTATACCTGATTTCCAATCCTCCGGGACTCTACCTTCCTCCCAGGCCAATCTGCACATCTTCCACATCCATTCTACTACTATCTCTCCCCCATGCTTCAGCATTTCACCACACACTCCATCAATTCCTGGGGCTTTCCCCAATTTAACTTTCTTCATTGCTTCCACAACTTCTATCCTACTGATTTCTTCCTGTCTTCTCACCTCCCTCCTTCTCCCAGCCATTCCCCAGCCACTTATACTCGCATTACTTCCATCCTCTACGTTCAACAGTTCCTTAAAGTGTTCTCTCCATCTGCTCACTTTTTCTCCCTTCTCCACTAGCAATCTGCCATTTTTATCTTTCACTCCCCTGCTAACTTCACTTCCACCATGTCTTACTCTTTTCACCTCTTTCCAGAACATTTCCTTACAGTCCCTCCACTTTACACTCAAATTCCTTCCAAATTCCTCATCCACTCTCTTCTTACTCTCTCTTACTAATCTTTTCACCTCTCTCTTTCATTCTACATATAACTCTCTCTTCCGCCTCTCAACTTCTTCCACGCCCCTATTTCTCATCCATTCATTGTATGCTTTCTTCTTTTGTGTCACAGCCTGTTTCACCTCTTCAGTCCACCACACTGTTCCTTGCACCCCCTCCGTCTTCTCTTCCTTCCACACACCACATCAAATGCTGCACATATTTCTTCTGTAAATATCCTACACACACCTTCCACGTCTCCCATCTGCTCCAATTCATATTTGCCCAATCGTTCCTCCACTTCTCTCTTATACTCTGTCTTTTTCTCATCCTCTTGTAACCTTTCCACTCTCCTTGCAACTACTCCTTCCTCTCATCTTTCCCTTCTTCTATTCCTCCATCTTACTTGAATTCTAATTCTGGAAGTCAGGTATAATTATTCCCTTGTACAAAGGAAAAGGGGAAAAAAAAGTGTGTGGTAATCATAGGGGCATTTGTTTTCTTAGTATAATAGGAAAAGTGTATGGTAGGATACTTATTGACAGAGTTAGAGAAAGAACAGAGGAATTAGTTAGAGAAGAACAGGGATTCTTTAGGAAGGGAAGCGGTTGTGTAGATCAGATATTCATTCTTAGATCTGTAGTGGAAAAGTTTCTAGAGAAGGGAAAGAAGTTGTATGTGGCTTTCATGGATTTGGAGAAAGCATATGACAGGGTGGATAGACAAGGATTGTGAAAAGTACTAAGAATATATGGAGTAGATGGAAAGTTGCTGAATGCTGTGAAGAGTATGTATGATGGTGCTGAGGCTGCAGTGCATGTGGATGGTGAACTAAGTGAATTTTTCTCTTTGAAAGTTGGGTTGAAACAGGGATGTGTTATGTCTCCATGGTTGTTCAATCTGTTCATGGATGGGGTAATAAAAGAGGTACAAGGTAGGGTAGTGGATGTTGGAGTGGCCCTAGTGAGAGAGGGTAGTGTTTGGAAACTCCCTGTACTGTTGTTTGCAGATGATACTGTGTTGTTGAGTGAAGACGAAGGGGAGCTGGAAGGCTTGGTGGATGAGTTTGGGAGAGTGTGCAAGAAACGGAATCGAAAGGTGAATATAGGGAAGAGTAAAATGATGGTCTTTGAGAGAGGTGAAGTCAGTGAATGTACAGCGAGGTTGGATGATGAGGAATTGGAAATTGTGAGTATGTTTAAGTACTTGGGTAGTGTGATGAGTAAGGATGGAGTTTTGGAAGGTGAAGTGCTTGAAAGGGTACAGCAGGGAAGAAGGGTTGCTGGTTCTTTGAAAGCAGTGATAAGAAACAGGGAAGTGAGCATGGAAGTGAAAAAGTTATTACATGACAGTATTGTGATACCAACTCTAACGTATGGAAGTGAAGCTTGGACATTGTTGGAAGGACACAAGTCAAGAGTGAGAGCAGTGGAAATGAGTTACTTAAGAGGAGCCTGTGGAGTCACATGGAGAGACAGGCTGACGAATGAGGTTATAAAGGAGCGTTGTGGTGTGGATGTAGATGTGATAGGAAGTGTTATGAGGAACACACTGAGGTGGTTTGGCCATTTGGAGAGGATGGAGGGTGAAAGACTGACTAAAGGAGTGTATGTGAGGAAGGTGGAGGGGGGAAGAGGGAGGGGGAGACCGAGGATGAGATGGAGGGATGGGGTGGAGAGGTATATGAGAGAGAGGGGGGGGGTGAATTGGGAGCAGGGCGGTGAAATGGCGGGGGACAGGACGACGTGGAGGCGATTTGTTTGTGGCCACCCCAAACGGGATTGAGGCGTCTGGCAATAGATAGATAGATGGATAGATTTTTGCATCATCTGGAAACATATTTAAATAGCTTCCATTTCCAGTGTTACTGTCTGTGTTATTTATATACAGTAACCTCTCAAATAACGCGAAGGTTAGGTTTCTGGAGAGGTCGCGTTAGTTAAAAATGCGTTTTTTAAACATAATTTTCCCATAAGAAACAATGGTAATATTAGGGGTTACGTTCCTGGACTCTGGGAAAGTCTACCCATTTGGGGAGCTATGCTACTCTAAACTTAAAAGCAACAGTATTAATTTGAAGGAAAAACCATGTAAAAAACAAGAACAGTATATTTGGGGAGAAGTAAACAACATTTAAGCCCTAGTTGGGCCGAAGCATTGTTTACTTCTTCCCAAATACATACTGTTTTTGTTTTTTCTGTGGATTTTCTTTCAATTTTGCTTCAAGCACGACATTGTGAAAGTTCCTCAACATTATTACTGCATTAGTAGGTCATAAAAACACTACAGTAAAAGCAACATTTTCATTACAGTAAGTAGGTCACAAACAATAACAACACACAGCCTCACTTCATCTATGCATCACTCGTTGTCTGCTGCTGTCCCTCCTCATCCCACTACCCTACCTCCCGCTGCTCCCCACTGTTAATTTGTTGACCCTCCTCACTCTGCTGTCCTTCCTCTTCCTCTTCCTCTGACTCCCGTGCTACTGGTGATGAAGATAACTCCCTTAAGTTTTCTGTTTTCTTCATAAAGAACTGTTCTGTCTTGGTGTGAGTGGTTTTCTTCTTTCTGTTCTGCAGCATTAAGTTGTACAATTTAGATCTGCCATCACTTTCCTGGCCAAATTTTGTCCGAAAATGAGCCAAATTGCTCAGAATGGGGCCAAACTTCATTTTCGAATATTATAGTTTGAATAAAACCAGTTTAAGCAACAGACAAATAAAAAATTGTATTTATGCATAAACTGCCACACACGGTCTATCAGCTCGGGACTGTCCAAGCCACGCGCGGCTAATTTGAAACCATCACGTATGTGTGAGGCCGCGTTAAATCGAGAAACACATGTTAGTTAAACATATCTCCTTAAATATTTGCTCGTGTTAAAACGAAAACGCGTTATTAACCCCTTAACCGTGGGGCGTCACTTTCGTGACACTTGGGAGCAAGGGATCATACCGCGGGGCGACACTTTTGTGATTCTGTGTTATTTTGAATTCGCCCGGGCTTTCAAGTGGTGGCTTGTATCATCTACCAGTACTGCTAATGTCCAACACTAGTCAGTACTCCTAATCTCATCTGTACTGCCATCCATTGTTGACAATTTAGCCATTTCTCCCCGTTCTTGACTCCCCTCCCTACCCCCCCTCCATTACCCTATCCTCTCGCCTGCCCAGCCGTGGTATGCTAAGTAAATCTTCCCTGGAATTTTTCACTGATTTCATCCATTGAAATAACCCCTATGCCCTATTCTTGTACCAAATAATATATACAAGAAAGAAATAAGGTAAGTGAGAGTGCCATACACCTAGAATTGGCTAATTATCACCTGACAACACCTCACATGCACTCGTTAGCTAATTTTCGCTGTTTATTTCCCTTGAAATATGCCATATAATCTATTTTCGTAATTAAAAAATATATAAGAAAGGAAAAGAGAAGCCTAAGTGATATTTACATTCACCTGGAACTACCTAATTACAGTACAATCCCAGTTAACCGGGCGGCTTGGGGAATTCACCTTCCCGGTTACAGATTTTTCCCGTAGTTCTGATATTCAAATCTATACAAAGGCAATCATTATCACAGCAGTAAATACAATTCAGGTACTCACCACTCACATCAGGGGGCACACCAAGAGATTCCACCTGAAAAATTGCCTCGCAAACACACACCATGGTCATAATGGACGGCATGCAATGCCTTGCAGTACCGGTACTACAAAATGCACAAGTCCATTCTGTTAACTACCGAATAATTTCTTGTATGTACTGTACTCATGTGGAAAACTAAAGAAATAAAATCCTGAATATTTATTGGTAAATTATCACGACACCTGTACCCCCACATGCTTTGTTTACGATCCCGGCCCCAACTGACCGCCACCATTCCGCCACTGTTTTGCACCATTGTTAACTACCGAAGTATTCGTTGTATGTACTGTACTCATAAAAGTGGAAAAATAAAGAAATAAAATCTCGAACATTTATTGGTGAACTGATGTTAAGACTGCACTGTAGAATTATCACACCTGTGGCCCCACACAAAGCTTTGCTTACGGTCCCGGCCCCGACTGACCTCCATCATTCCACCCTTCACCTGCCGCCAATCAGCTGTTTTGCACTAAATAAAATACATGATGTACTTATGAAGTGCAAGCATATATATTTTTTTTTCTTCCAACAAAGTAAACCTTCATTCCTATTAACATTTTTTTTTTTTTCATCTCTGCCAGCACACATGCGTTCTAAGATGAATTTATGTGGTGCAAGTTAGAGTCGGTCCGTTAGGAAGAAAAACACCGGCGTTTGCTGATTTGCTCTCTCCCGAGATGTCTGGCTTATAAATTCCATGCCTGTCTTTGAAACGATTTAACCATCCAACACTGAAATCACATTCGACTTCTGTATTCATTTTATTGTGAAACTCTTTTGCTTTTTCTTCAATAAGAGGACCAGAAATAGGTGCTCCCCTAGATCTTTCTAAGCAAAACCACTTGAACGATGAAGAGTATGCCTTTTTTCAATGGACTTACTTGTCTCGCTTTTCATGAAAAATTCATTGAGCTTGGATGCTGGGTCTTTATATAAAATCGTTGGATTTCCTACATTATATTCGGTCATCAGTGTTTTATAATGTTTGCCTTTTTCAAGTCTATTGCATATGTCCAGCTTCTGTTTCAAGGTAGGCACGACACGCTTACGTTTAGTTTGCTCTTTAGGCATTTTGGAATGTTGTAATTACCGTCCATTAGAGCAACACAACAGCAAGAGAGCTTGTTTACTGTCTGGTGGTAAAAAGTAGACGAAAATTGTGGAAGGTGTGGAGGATGACTGAATTCAAGTAGGGGAAAGAGGGAGGAGGAGGGCTGGATAAGAGGATTTACTAGGGATTTACATTAGCCAGAAATGTCTTCACCTTGCTTAGTCCGACTTCACCCAGCCTCGCGTGACACGATAAAACGGCGGTTTGGCGGCCCATTCAAAATGGTGCACAGTTATAACTTACTGACGTTTTTACCAGCCCTTGAATTTTCCCGTTATTCTGAGTATTCCGTTTGTCTGGATACCGGATAGCTGGGATTGTACTGTATTGCAGGCCACCACACTGTATTCTACGCTAAGTAAATCTTCCCTGGAATTTTCCACTGATTTCATCCATTGAAATAAGCCCTATGCCCTATTCCTATACCAAATAATATATACAAAAAAGAAATAAGATAAGTGATAGTGCCATACACCTGGAATTGGCTAATTATCACCTGACAACACCTCACGTGCACTCGTTTGCTAATTTTTGCTGTTTATTTCCCCTTGAAATATGCCGTATAATCTATTTTCGTAATAAATATATATTTAACCCTTTAACTGCGGGCATTGTTTTGCCCCGACTGGCCTCTCCCGCGGGGGTTTCGACCAAAATGTAAACAAACTTTAAACCTTTATAGCTCTGCACAGAATAAATCTAGAGCAAAAAATAAGGTACCATTAGAAAGTACTAACCTTCGGCTTTGCAATGATGTAGGTTTCATGATTTTGTTGACTATCACTGGATGGGCAGTGCCATTAGAAGTGAGCGATCTAAAATCACTATTTTTCGCTCACACACCATTACCTTCGCTCATACACCATTACCAAATGCCAACCTCATTCTGATAATAATACTATAAACATATATGAACACTGCACATACGATAAACACCCACTCTGTGTTCACTGAGGCAGGTAAAAGGCACTGTAATTACCCGCACTTCACAGCCACATCAGCGGTGTTGTAATCATTATTTTTCACTCACACACCATTTCCAAATGCCAACCTCATTCTGATAATAGTACTATAAACATATATGAACACTGCACATACGATAAACACCCACTCTGTATTCACTGAGGCAGGTAAAAGGCACTGTAATTGCCTGCACTTCACTGCCACATCAGCAGTGTTGTCACTCACACAGCTGGACAGATACTGATGCGTGTTTGGTCCGGTGTGGGGTGGGGGGCCCAGGGGGTGGGAGGTGGGGCCCCAAGGGGGGGAGGAGGGAGGTGGGGGTCGGCTGGAGTGAAAGAACTTAATAGCTACTCTCCCTTGAAACAATTGGCGCACGGAAAAAACCCGGGGTATTCAAAATATTCACAAACATTCGAGAATGACACCCGTGGTTTGGTCCAGTTTTTGCAATGTCATTCTGGAATGACACCCGCGGTTAAAGGGTTAAGGAGGGAAGGGAGAAGCCTAAGTGATACTTACACTCACCTGGAACTACCTAATTTATTATGTATTGTCTTGGTTTCCTGCCAGCCATTTCATTGCTATATATTAACAGGTCTCACAGGGCTGAAGTTGGTAGTATTGCACTCACCCTAGCCAGGCAGCAGGAGGCCACTACTATCAGTTCACTGTCGTCTTTGAAGGTGGGAGTATGTCTGATTAGCTCCTGCTAACTTCGGCCGCTTTTTGGCCCCATGCAAAGGGCCCTGTGACCTTTACCCCCTACTAAACCTCGTGTGGAAAGAGGTAAAGGGCTGACAATTGATAGAGAGTGACTACGATCTTTTTATTGAGTAAAACAGTGCAAGTGGAATTGTAAATAATGTGTAAACAGCAAGTGAAAGTAATGAATGTAAATATAAGTGAACAATGGAAAATAGTTTTATAAGTTACTTCAAGTGACAGTGCATAACACAGTGTAAATAAAATAGAAATGTAAATAATGTAAATAAAATAGAGAATGTAAATAGAAATGTAAATGAGTAGTATTATAAGAATACGAGTATTTATACTAGGAGTAATGAAAGTGAAAGTTTCACTCGAGCATGTATGAATACTATGAGTTATGACAGTGAAGGTGAAAGTGACATTCATTCTCAATGCTAGTATACAGGACGAGAAAGTGAATGCTACGTATTTTACTGAAAGAAATTGAATGCCTACAGTGACAATAAACTACTGTTACTGAAGGAAACCTATGGATAAAGACTGTAGATATATATGTGTTATATAGTAACAGAAATATAAACACTAGTAGCGAACGATCAGAAGTGGGATGGTCATTCACCCTCATAATTTTCATTGCTTTCACAGTGGGTTTTTTTTGGGGGTATGGATTCCAAACTATTTGAGAATCATAGAATAGTGTTTCTAGTGATAATATCAGGCTGTGGTAATCATATTATGAGTTGTCGGGAAGTGTAAAGTGGAGACTTCGTTACCCAACTTCAGAGGTCTCCACAAGTCCTACGGTACTCGATGAAGACTCAACAAACACCCAAGGAGAAAGCTGAACGTATGTGCCATAAGTATATGTGATTTTAATATTCTAGGACTAATAACTGTTTTTTGGCAAATATTTTTAGAGAGTCTGTCGGAGCGCGAATATGCCCGAGGGAGCTGCAAGTCAAAGCAAGACAAGCCCGCGGTTTAAGGGTTAAACTCGTGTTAGTTGAGAGGTTACTGTATACTAAAAACATATTGGCCCAAGCATTGAGCCCTGTCTGCTAGTCACTTCCCTCCATGATGAGTAAGTTCTCCTTGATACTGTTCTCATTTCCCTTTTTCTGAGAGAATCCTGTATCCAACGGTACAATATTGCCTTGGATACATCCTTGATGGTACAGTTTCTATAAAAGTCATTGGTGTGGTACTCTGTCACATGCTTCCCTGAAATCTAAATACAGTAAACCCTCAATATAACGAACTAACTGGGAGGAGGGGTGAGTCGCTATAGCTGAAAGTTAGCTATATGTGAGGGATCGGTATTTCCGAGGGATTACCAAACTCAGTTTGCTATATAAGGGGAGTCGATTGGTCCTACGTGCTCAAAAATAACCTAAACTAACTCTGAAGTTTTGCCTGGAGAATTCAGTGGTTTATGAAGTTGTACATATAAATGCAATACGTGTAATAAGAATACAGTATAATGTACTAATTATAACTGTGCCAGGAAGGAGTGCTGTTGAAGTACATTTACTGTGCCAGGAAGGGATGCTGTGGAAGTACACTTACTGTGCCAGGAAGGGATGCTGTTGTCACCATGGGCTGAGTCCCGAACTTCCCCCTTATTTATCGACCTTTGTTCACAAAATCTGGGAGAAGTTCGGTCGCGATTTGTCCGTTCGTTTTATCCAAAATTCACAATACCGGGGTTCGTTATATTGAGGGTTTACTGTAGATACTCAGCACCCATCCTTCTCTTTTCTGTAATGTTTCTGTATCTCTATCATAGTAGCTTAAGAGATTAGTAGCAATGATTTTTCCTTTCTAAAACTGAACTGCCTTTCTGTTATTGTACTGTGTTCTTCTAGATGTTTTACTCAGACTTTTTTTTATCAGCTTTTCTAGTACAGGTATCTTACAACACTGGTCAGTGATACTGGTTGGTAGTTGAGTGGATTCTGTCTATTCCCTGTCTTGATTAGAGGAACAGTGTTTGCTTTGTTCCAAATATCAGTTAGTTTACTTGACCTAATGATTCCCTGAATATTAAATACAATGGTCTACTTAACCCTTACACCGCGGGCATGTTTCCCAATGTTTTGCGTCTCCAGCGGGGTTATTCGGGCTCCGACAGACTCTCAAAAAATATTTGCCAAAAATCAGTTATTAGTCCTAGAATATTAAAATTATATATGCATATGGCACATACCTTCAGCTTTCTCCTGGGATGTTTGTTGAGCCTTCGTCGATTACCGTAGGACTTGTGGAGACCTCTGAAGTTGGGTAACGAAGTCTCCACTTTACACTTCCCGACAACCCGTAATATGATTACCACAGCCAGATATTAACACTATAAACACTACTCTATGATTATCAAGTAGTTTGGGATCCATACTCCAAATAAAAACCACTGTGAAAGCAATGAAAATTACGAGCGCGTATGACCTTCCCACTTGCACTAGTTCGCTGTTGGTATTCTGTCATTTATTATTCATAAAACCCCTCACACTTTATATTTCTATTACTATATAACACTTATATATATCTACAGTCTTTATCCATAAGTTTCCTTCAGTAGTATTAGTTTATTGTCACTGTAGGGATTCAATTTCTTTTAGTAAAATATGTAGCATTCACTTTCTCGTCCTGTATACTGGCATTGAGAGTGAATGTCACTTTCACCTTCACTCTCATAACTCATAGTATTCAGACATGCTAGAGTGAAACTTTCACTTTCATTACTCCTATTCTTATAATACTACTCATTTACATTTCTATTTACGTTCTCTATTTTATGTACGTTATTTACATTTCTACTTTATTTACACTTTGTTATGCACTGTCACTTGAAGTAACTTATAAAACTATTTTCCACTGTTCATGTATATTTACATTCATTACTTTCACTTGCTGTTTACACATTATTTACACATTATTTACAATTCCACTTGCACTGTTTTACTCAATAGAAAGATCGTAGTCACTCTTTTATCAATTGTCAGCCCTTTACCTCTTTCCACATGAGGTTTAGTAGGGGGTAAAGGTCACAGAGCCCTTTGCATGGGGGTGAAAAGTCCCTGAAGTTAGCAAGAGCAAACAGACGTACCTCCACATCGGAAGATGAGAGTGAACTGATAAGGGTGGGCCGAGGTGATGGCCTACCTAGGGAAATGCATTACTGCCAACGTTAGCCTCTTGACAGTAGCTAATATATAGCAGTGAAATGATTGGCAGGAAATCTAGACAATACATTATAAGTTAAGTAGTTCCAGGTGAATGTAAATATCACTTAGGCTTCTCCCTTCCCTCCTTATATGTATATTTATTACAAAAATAGATTATATGGCATATTTCAAGGGGAAATAAACAGCGAAAATTAGCGAACGAGTGCACGTCAGGTGTTGTCAGGTGATAATTAGCCAATTCCAGGTGTATGGCACTCTCACTTACCTTATTTCTTTCTTGGTATAAGAATAGGGCATAGGGCTTATTTCAATGGATGAAATCAGTGAAAAATTCCAGGGAAGATTTACTTAGCGTACCATGGCCGGGCAGGCGAGAGGATAGGGTAATGGAGGGGGTGTAGGGAGGGGAGTCAAGAACGGGGAGAAATGGCTAAATTGTCAACAATGGATGGGAGTACAGATGAGATTAGGAGTGCTGGCTAGTGTTGGACATTGGCAGTACTGATAGATGATACAAGCCACCACTTGGAAGCCTGGGTGAATTCAAAATAACACAGAATCACAAAAGCGATGCCCCGCGGTATGATCCCTTGCTCCCAAGCGTCACGAAAGTGACGCCCCGCGGTTAAGGGGTTGACTGTTCTGCACATTCATGTAACACCCAGCTTATGATTTTGTCGAGACCATTTGCTTTTCCTTTGTCTAATTTACCTAACTCTTCCTGTACTTCTTTTTGTGATATTTGTATGTCTGGTTATACGTTTGGGCATGCATGTTCCATATCATCTCTTTCAAAATTATTTTCTTTTGTAAAAACTGATTGAAAGTTTTTTTTTAGTGCTTCACAAATATCTTTCTCTTGTGTAAAGATGATCCCCTCATCCATAGTGGACTGTATTTTATCTTTAACTTGGCTTTGCTTCGGATGTAGCTGTAAATAGCTGAGGTTGATCACTACTTTTATTAATAATGTCCTCCTCAAACTGTGTGTGTGTGTATGTGTGTGTGTAGGGAGGGAAGAGGTGGAGAAGAGTGTTGAGGAAGGAAGGAGAAATACAGTGAGATTAGGTTGCCAGCTCCTTCCTAATGCTTCCATAGAGAGAGAGAGCATAATGAATATTGGGGCAGAAGAGACAGGCTGTCTCCAGGCTTCCTACTTGCCAGTTAAGTGACTTTTATATCCATATTTTATCACCCTACTTCTGATGTTTCCTCCTACTGACCTTACATTAGATTTTGTTATCCTACACAATATTGACCCATGACTGCCTTTCCTGGGGTGATAGTAATGCTGGAAATGCATTATGAAGTGCATACTTTTAGGTTGTTGTTGCTGGTGCTACTTAGCACAGGGCTTAAGATAGGGGGTGGGAATCAAGCTTCTAGTTACCCTAGTATCCCATAAGTTTTGCATCACACTGATCCTTCTGGAACCTCTATGATGCGGTGTTGAAAATCTCGCTCGTAAGAGGTATCTCGCTGCTCTATGGTATACCCTCATGATTGTGAGGTATGTTGCAGTTTGGAGGTTAACATAACCAGGCCCAGGATGGCTTGTAATCCATTCTTAGCACACAGTTACATTCAGTTCACAAGAGTATTACGTTACATACGCAGCAGATGTTGCAATAAGTGAGAGGTAGACTGGTGATGCTGAGGCAGAGGTACTGAGCAGGGGCATGAGTGAATATGGTATGTAGTGTGCAGCAGTGTTTTGGCAGTCATGAAGAAAGATGGATTTTTTTTTTTTTTTTTTTAAGAACAGGGTGTCAACAGTGCTTTATTGTTGTATGGTAATACTCTGTTGTTCAGGATCTAGTGTCTTCTGAAACTTTCATGTATGTAATCTCATGTAATGAGAAGTGGTGTTAGAAATGGTGATTTGATAGTTTGTATACCATAGGATTTGTACGATTGTTAATTGACCTTTGCTGCCTAAAATCAGATTAGGTACCCAGTATCAGGTTAATTGAATATGAATTTTTATGTTCCTTTAAATTCATAGAGGTTTTAGTACATACCTGTAGTCATTGTTCAGTTATTAGGACCACATTTGTCTGTTGCCATGGTCACCCAGGTAGGGATAGGGGCTTGATCTGCTTCTTGAAGCCCATGCAAAAATAAGATGTTGATCTGTTGTGCTTTCAACCACAGGGATAGGAAACCATCTGTGAAATCTTTTCTTCTGATTTCATAAAAATTTTTGACCAGAATTACTTTGTCAATCAAGTGTCATGCCCAACAAGTTTCAGGGCATATACTTTATTTAGGTTTGTTTCTTGTCAATTGTGATCTTGTACTGGATGATTAAGTTGACCTCATTGATCAGTCAGTCTTTGACGATGCTCGAGTCAGTTTTGGACTTAGCATCCCAAAACCATGACAAAACTATAAATTTCTGGAATTACTGTATAGGAACATCAGTCACACTCCCATTTGTCATGTAGTGGATCATTATCTGAATTTGATTTATTCTTCTGATCTCCTGAGATGAAATGGTTAAATTACTTAGTGAGTCTTTCAAGGAAGTGCAGATGGATATGGTGGTTTGGGTGTGCTTGTTAAGGAAAAATGGTTGGAGTATGTCATGAATCTAATGAGAGTTAATAAAAGGATTATAGCAATGAAAACTTTGGTACACTTACAGTTTCATTTATGTGGGTGTATGCTTTGCAGCCTGGCTTGGGTGATGTAGAAAATGATAAATTCTGGGACGATTTGGCACGTGGTAAGTGGTATGGAGGAGGATAAGATTGTAGTTTTGGGAGGATACTAAATGGTCCTTTGGGTGAAGCATCTCAAAGATAAGGGTTACATGGGGGATGTGCATATGATAGGAAGAATGTGGAAAGGGAAAAGATACTTGAATTTCGAGAGGCAATAGACATGATTGTGTGCAACGCACATTCCAGGAAAAGAGAAAGTTGATTACATACGAGTCTGGGGGAATTAGTAGCCAGATTGACTATTTCTGGTCAGGAGGGCTGATAGGTGGTGAGGGGTGTTAAAGTTATAGGGAGTGAAGAATATGTGCAGACAGATTACTGCAATGTGACGTGGTGGTTAAGGAGCGGGTGGTGAAGAAGAGGACCTATGCACCTGGGAGGAAAATATGGAAGTTGAATAGTCAAGCTGTAAAGGATGCCTTCTTTTGTGAGATGAGTAGAGTGGTGGCTGAACAGGGAACTGTTGACAGAAGTGTTAATAAACAGTTCAGAGATGCTAAAAACAGTCTCCTGAAAGTTACTGATTCACTATGTGGATGGACAAAGGACACTCCATTATATAAGGTAATATGGTGGTGGGATGAGGGCATAAAAGATGCAGTTAAGGAGAAAAAAAGTTTTTTCCAGGAATGGAAGAGGGGTGGTAACAAAGAGTAATACTTGGCTGCCAAGCTTAGGGCTAGGAAAGAGATATATAAGGCAAAATCTGAATTTCAGATAATTTTACTGGATAGCCTAAATAATTTATCATTGAAAGGAAGAATGTGATATTTACGGTGGCATATCAGATGAAGAGGGAAAACAGTGATATAGATGAGCAGTGAATGAAAAATGATAAAGGAAAGATAATGGTGAACAGTGAGAATATTATTGGTTGCTGAATGTGGAGAACTGGAACAGGGAACGTCTGGAGTCAGCGGATCCAGTGTTTGGTCCATTGCCTTTGACAGATGCTGCTACTGTGCACTGGGCAATAGGCAGGATGCAGTTACGGAAGGTGGCAGGTGTGTGTGGGTTGACTACTTAAATGCTGAAAGCCTCAGGAGATATAGGAGTGGATTTAGTTACCAGTTTAATGAAAACGATTATACATGAGTGTCTTGTGCCAGATGACTAAGTGAAGAGTTTGTTAGTAAATGTGTACAAGAGTAAGGGTGATGCCCTAGGAAGAGGAAATTATAGAGGCATCAGACTTTTGCAATGGATAAGGAAGGTAATGGAAAGAGTTCTAGAAGGTATGATTAGGGAAAGAGTGAATATTGATGAGGTGCAGTTTCGGTTTCTGCCAGGCAAAGGGACCACTAATGCCATCTTCAATGACAGCTTTAGGAAAAATTTATAGGAAAGGAGGGATCTGTACTTTTTTTATCTGATTTGGAGAAGGCCTGTGACAGAGTCCCCAGGGAGGTGGTGAAGTGGGCAATGAGAAAGCTTGAGATGAGGAGTGGCTGCTCAGAGTGGTTATGACTATGTCTATGGATGCTCACACCCAGGTGAGAGTGAATGGAGATTTGAATAATGAGTTTTCCGTGAATGTTGGTATGCATCAGGGGTTAGTTTTGAGCCTCTTATTGTTTATCATGGTGAATGAAGCCCTCTCACATGACTTCAGAAATGGGCTCCCATGGGAGATGTTATATGCTGATGACTTGGTGTTGATTGCAGAGAATGAATTAGAGGTGGAGAAAGGATTCAGGAAGTGAAGGGATGGTATGGGGCACAAGGGCTTCAGTTTAACACTTTGCTCCGCCTGGTGTGCTCGGCCCGTGCCACCCCAGAATCGGCCAGGCATAGCCAGGCCATGTGTAGTTACACGTTTATACTCTTCGTATTTCTAACATTTTTCACCCTGTATTATTCAGTTTGGTCTTAAATTGTTCGCAGTAGGTTTTTCTGTAAGGATATGTGCATATAAAGAGAATATAAGCATGACCAGTACTATAAGAGAAGGGACAATGACACTAAAAAAAATAGGCAGTTAACATCAATATGTATACTCTTTATTTTTGACGTTATTTTTTGTGCTGTTTTGTTTGTTTACCCTCTGGGGGTAGGAGGGTTTCAAGAATACTCCCCCAGTATCCCTGCTTGTCGTACGAGGTGACTAAAAGGGTTGGTGGTGGGTTAGTGCCCCACCCTGTAAAAAGAACTAACTAAACAAACGAATAAAGCGCCTCGGACCAGGACGGACCATACGTTGACGACTAAGGAACGGACAAAGGACATTCTGAGGGTGGTAACATGGAATGTGAGAGGAGTGAATGATGAAGTGAAAGAGAGAGAGATTGTTCAGGTACATGAAGATGCAAGAGTGGATACCGAAACTAAATGGAAAGGTGAAAGGGTGAGAGAATGGGAATATGGTTTAGGCATATGTGCGGGAGTTATTGAGAATGAGAGGGCAAGAGAGGGAGTATGTCTGATGATAAGCAAGAAGTGGATGGAGAATATAAGAGAGTATGGAACAGTGGGTGCAAGGATTGTATGGGTGAGGATGAAAGTAGGTATACAAGCGTGGGCTATTGTACGTGTGTATGCTCCAACGGAGAACCGAGTGGGAAGAGTGAAAGATGAGTTTTGGGCGAGAGTAGAAGCATGTATGAGAGGAGCGAGAGAGTGCTTTTGATTGGAGACATGAATGGCAAAGTTGGGAATGTACGAGTGGATGGAGTGGTTGGTCAGTGGGGTGTGCCAGCTGAAGTAGATGGGAATGGTAGTGCTTTGGTGGACATCTGTGCTGGTAGGGGGTTGGCAATAGCCAACACCTACTTTCTGCATAAGATGATCCACCTTTATACATGGAGAGTAATGAAGATGATGGATGGTGAACTTGTTGAACGAAAGGCAGTGATACAGTAGACTGCGTGTGTGTGAATGAGCGAATGAGAAGACAAGTGTTGGATGCAAGAGTGTGGAGAGGGTGGGGGAATGGAGTCTCGGACCATCACCTAGTGATGGCCAAGGTTAAGCTGCAAAGAAAATGGTTGAGGAGACGAAGGGGAAGACAGGAGGAAACAGCTCCTGTGAGAGGAGTGGAGATTTTGCAAGATAGTGAGAAAGTGGCAGAGTATAAGAGCATAGTGGAAGAAAGATTGGGAAGGTATGAGCTAGAGCAGATGGAAGGGATGGAAAACATATGTAAGATATTTACGGAAGAGATGGGCGCAGCGTGTGAGGTGGTTTGTGGAGTGAGGAGGAGATGCAAGGGTGTGCAAGGGACAGCATGGTGGAATGATGAGATGAAACGAGCTGTGGAACAAAAGAAGAAGGCATATAGTGAATTGTTAGCAAGTAGAGGTAGGGGAGAAGATGTGAGAGAGAAGAGAGAGGTATATGTGAGCAGGAGAAGGGGGGTGAAGAGACTGGTGAAGAAGAGTAAGAAGAAAGTGGATGAAGAGTTTGGGAGAAATCTGAGTGTGAAATGGAGGGAGAGTAAGAAATTGTTTTGGAAGGAGGTAAAGAAAGTAAGGCAGTGTGAAAGAGGAAATAGTAGGGGAGTGAAAGATAGGAATAATAGATTGTTGGTGGAGAAGAGAGAGAAATTGAGGAGATGGAAGGAGCACTTTGAGGATTTGTTGAATGTAGAGAGTGAGAGCAGTGCGAGTATAAGTGGTTGGGGAATGGCTGGGAGAAGAAGAGATGAGAGGAGGGAGGAAGAGATCAGTAGGGCGGAAGTAGTGGACGCAATGAAGAAGATCAAGTTGGGAGAGGCCCCAGGAATTGATGGAGTGTGTGGTGAAATGCTGAGGTATTGGGGTGAGATTGTAGAGGAGTGGATATGGAAGTTGTGTTGATTGGCTTGGGAAGAGGGAAGGGTTCCAGAGGACTGGAAATCAGGTATAATTGTTCCTTTATGCAAAGGAAAAGGAAAGAGAGAAGTATGTGACTGGTAAAATATATGGTAGAATACTCATTGATAGGGTTAGGCATATGACAGAGGAGCTAGTTGGAGAAGAACAAGGGGGATTTAGGAAGGGAAAAGGGTGTGTAGATCAGATATTTGTTCTCAGATGTTTAGTGGAGAAATATCTAGAGAAGGGAAAGAAAGTGTATGCTGCCTTCATGGACTTCGAGAAAGCTTATGACAGAATAGATAGGCAAGGTATGTGGAAGGTATTATGGATCTATGGAGTGGAGGGGAAATTGTTGAGTGCTGTGAAGAGTATGTACGAAGGAGCTAGGGCTACGGTGCGAGTGGATGGTGAGCTGAGTGATTTTTTTTTATCTCAGTGTGCGACTGAAACAGGGTTGTGTGATGTCTCCATGGCTGTTTAATACAGTATATACATGGATGGGGTTGTAACGGAGGTGCAAGGTAGGGCAGTGGATGTGGAGGTGGCTCTAATGAATGAGGGTGAGATTTGGAAGATTCCGGTGTTGCTGTTTGCTGATGATACAGTATTGTTGAGTGAAGATGAATGGGAGTTGCAAGGTTTGGTGAATGAATTTGGGACAGTGTGTAGGAGGAGGAAGCTGAAAGTTAATGTAAACAAAAGTAATGTTGTGGTGTTTGAGAGGAATGAAGTCACAGAATGTACAGTGAGGTTGGATGGTGAGGATATGGAGAATTTGAGTGCATTCAAGTACTTGGGTAGTGTGATGAGTAAGGATGGAACTTTGGGGGATGAAGTGCGTGAAAGGGTACAGCAGGGAAGGAAGGTTGTTGGTTCACTGAAAGCAGTGATGAGAAATAGGGAGGTGAGTATGGAAGTTAAGAAGTCACTGCATGATAGTATTGTGATCCCTACCCTGACGTATGGAAGCGAGGCTTGGGCCTTGCAAGAGGGGAACAAGTCAAGAGTGAGAGCAATGGAAATGAGCTACTTGAGAGGAGCATGTGGAGTGACATGGAGGGACAGGTTGACGAATGAAGAAGTGAAGGAACGTTGTGGGGTGGATGTGGATGTGGTTGAGAAGATTAGGAGAAATACACTGAGGTGGTTTGGACATGTGGAGAGAATGGAGAATGAAAGACTGACTAAGAGGGTGTATGTAGGTGAGGTGGAGGGAGGGAGAGGGAGGGGTAGACCGAAGATGAGGTGGAGGGATGGAGTTGAGAGGTATATGAGCGAGGGGGGGGGGTGAGTTGGGGGGAGGATAGTCAAATGGTGGGTGACAGAGCAACTTGGAGGTGTTTTGTCTGCGGCCACCCTTTTCGAGATTAGGGCGTCGGGCTATAGATAGATAGATTATTTGTTTTATTCTTCATTTGTATGCAAACGTTCGTTCTACAATAATATATGTATAATATAATGATCAAACAACCAGCATCAGAAATACTAACACAAAAAAAAAATAATAATGTTTAAGGAAGGCCATGCATACTCCATCATCACACTGTCACATGGTATATTATTTTACTTTTGATGATATATTATGTGCTGCTTTATTAATTTTAGTCTCTAATTTTTCGTACGAGTTTTTTCTGCAGTATTTTATGCAATCAAGAGTGTCAAAATATGAACATCACAGTTACTAACACAGTCTCTGTGTGTGTGTGTGTGTGAGTGTGTGTGTGTGTGTGTGTGTGTGTGTGTGTGTGTGTGTGTGTGTGTGTGTGTGTGTGTGTGTGTGTCTCTCTCTCTCTCTCTCTCTCTCTCTCTCTCTCTCTCTCCATGATCGGGGTCCAAATATATAATTCTCTTTGTCACTGTCTGTCTGTCTGTACATTTAACATCTGCATCTCTGTGTGTCCCTTATTATATTGCAATAATTTTTTACACCAGTACTGCTGTGTATAAAATAATATATATATAATGTATGTAATATATAAAATAATGATCAAACAACCAACATCACTATTACTAACACCTAAAAAATAAAATGAAAGGAAGGCCAGACGCATTCCATCGTCGTACTGTCATCTCGTGTATTATTTTGTTTCTGATGATGTTTAACCCCTACACCGCGGGCTTGTTTACCAATAACTTGCGTGTGCCGCGGGGTTATTTGGGCTCCGACAGACTCTCAAAAAATATTTGCCAAAAATCAGTTATTAGTCCTAGAATAATAAAATTATATATACTTATGGCACATACCTTCAGCTTTCTCCTGGAATGATTGTTGAGCCTTCGTCGGTTACCGAAGGACTTGTGGAGACCTCTGAAGTAGGGTAACGAAGTCTCCACTTTACACTTCCCGACAACCCGTAATATGATTACCACAGCCAGATACAAACACTATAAACACTATTCTACAATTTTCAAGTAGTTTGGGATCCATACTAAAAAAAAAAAAAAAACACTGTGAAAGCAATGGAAATTACGAGCGCGTCTGATCGTCGCACTGGCACTAGTTCGCTCTTGGTAGTCTGTCATTTATTATTCATAAAACCCCTCACACTTTATATTTCTATTACTATATAACACTTATATATATCTATAGTCTTTATCCATAAGTTTCCTTCAGTAGTATTAGTTTATTGTCACTGTAGGGATTCAATTTCTTTCAGTAAAATACGTAGCATTCACTTTCTCGTCCTGTATACTAGCATTGAGAGTGAATGTCACTTTCATCTTCACTCTCATAACTCATAGCATTCAGACATGCTAGAGTGAAACTTTCACTTTCATTACTCCTAGGGTATATACTCGTATTCTTATAATACTACTCATTTACATTTCTATTTACGTTCTCTATTTTATTTACGTTATTTACATTGGCCATGTGGAGAGGATGGAGGGTGAAAGACTGACGAAGAGAGTGTATGTGAGTGAGGTGGAGGGTGGAAGAGGGAGGGGGAGACCGAGGATGAGATGGAGGGATGGGGTGGAGAGGTATATGAGAGAGGGGGGTGTGAGTTGGGAGCAGGGTAGTGAAATGGCGGGGGACAGGGCGACTTGGAGGCGATTTGTTTGTGGCCACCCCAAACGGGATTGAGGCGTCTGGCAATAGATAGATAGATAGATTTTATTTACACTGTGTTGTGCACTGTCACTTGAAATAACTTATAAAACTATTTTCCATTGTTCACGTATATTTACATTCATTACTTTCACTTGCTGTTTACACATTATTTACACATTATTTACAATTCCACTTGCACTGTTTTACTCAATAGAAAGATCGTAGTCACTCTTTTATCAATTGTCAGCCCTTTACCTCTTTCCACACGAGGTTTAGTAGGGGGTAAAGGTCACAGGGCCATTTGCATGGGGGTGAAAAAAGGCCTTGAAGTCAGCAAGAAGAAACATACGTACTCTCGCTTCGGAAGTTGAGAGAGAACTGAGTGATAACGGAGGACCACCAGCGTAGAGGCCTGCTAGGGGTTATTCAGAGTTACCAATATTACTTCTTGAAACAGCTAAGTCTAGCACTGATATGATTGGCAGGAAATCTAGACAATACATTATAAATTAGGTAGTTCCAGGTGAATGTAAATATCACTTAGGGTTCTCCCTTCCCTCCTTACATGTATATTTATTACGAAAATAGATTATAGGGCATATTTCAAGGGGAAAAAAACAGCGAAAATTAGCGAACGAGTGCACGTGAGATGTTGTCAGGTGATAATTAGCCAATTCCAGGTGTATGGCACTCTCACTTACCTTATTTCTTTCTTGTATATATTATTTGGTATAAGAATAGGACATAGGGCTTATTTCAATGGATGAAATCAGTGAAAAATTCCAGGGAAGATTTACTTAGCGTAGCACGGCCGGGCAGGCGAGAGGATAGGGTAATGGAGGGGGGGTAGGGAGGGGAGTCAAGAACGGGGAGAAATGGCTAAATTGTCAACAATGGATGGGAGTACAGATGAGATTAGGAGTGCTGACTAGTGTTGGACATTGGCAGTACCAATAGATGATACAAGCCCCCACTTGGAAGCCCGGGTGAATTCAAAATAACACAGAATCACAAAAGCGACGCCCCGCGGTATGATCCCTTGCTCCCAAGCGTCACGAAAGTGACGCCCCGCGGTTAAGGGGTTAATGTGCCACTTCATTCATTGTAGCAGGAATGAGGAACCTTTCTCCTATTAAGGGCCAATAGGATGTTTTTAACATCATTCGCAGGCCATACAAAATTATCAACTTAAAATCAACTGTAGCCCAGTATATAGTATACTATATATATACAGTGCACTCGCATAACTCTTGGACTACTAACTCGCAAATTATCTAACTCACAGTGTCCTTATCTAAGTCACCATTATTACCAACTCACAGACAATGCTCTAACTCGCGTTTTTCAACTAGAAAATGGCTTATTTCCGAGGACATGTTTAACTCACGGTATTGTAACTGCAACTCGCCACTGGAAGCCATTTATATTTAAGCACACAGTCCTTGTGATTGTGCAGCCAATCAAAACACTGTTCATTCCACCCACACCACCTACGCCTAGTGGCCAGTATTGCAACTAGGCCTACCAAGCGGGATTTTTAGTCTGCACGTGTACACCAGCCTGCGAGCTTCTTCCCTGCCTTTTTGAAAGGCGGGCAAATATGGAAAATGTGGTTTGAAATTCTTGATCCATCCTTGAAAGTGTTAAGTGAAGTGCTTGCATTTGTGAATATGGCCAAAGAAAAGATCAAAGCACATGATAGAAGTGAAACAAGGTGTAATGAAATTGTTTAAGTCTTGATAAAACTGTTGCCTGTTATAGGAAAAGGCGGTAAAATTATCGTTTCAGCCACTAAAATGCCGAAAAAATGGATTAAAAACTCGTAATTCTGTTAGGGGTTGAAACGATAATTTTACCTTTTCTATTATCGTTTCAACCTCTAACAGAATTACGAGTTTTTGATCCATTTTTTCGGTATTTTAGAAAATTTTGGTTTAGTGGGTAATTATTGCGCTCCAATCGGATTGAGCCGGTGAAGGATTACTGTATATCCAAGGGGTGGTAAGGGTTGATTGCTCATGTAATGCCACTCAGGGATGAGTTAGGCTGGTCACTCTCATCTTAAATGTTAGGACCAACTGCCTAGCCCCGGGCTTCTACACTTCTCATGGGGCAATGTAGGATTGGATGATGGATGGATAGAGAATTCTAAGACACTTCTATGGCATTTTTGCTGCAAATTATTTTTATTTACCTCTTGAAGAAAACCAAACCTAACCTAACCTTCAGGGGTAAAATAAAAATGATTTGCGACGAAAATACCATAGATGAAAAGTGTCTTAGAATTTTCTAAAATACCGAAAAAATGGATAAAAAACTCTTTATTCTGTTAGGTATTCAAACGATAATGCATGACAGCCGTTTCAATCAGTGTCACCGGGTAGGGCTGGCGGCACAGGGTCCTCCCGGTCGCCATCAAGTGACTGTGCCGGCAGCGACTGTTGCTATTTCTGCTAGTGCTCATCGGCGAAGAGGTGAAAGTGCGGCCTTATTCTTCACCAACATCCACGGCCTTACCACAAATTTAAACTCAGTTCATTTTTTCCTTCAGTTCATATCCCCTTTGGCCCTTTTCCTCACAGAACCACAAATCTCACCCTCTACTAATATATCCCCATTTTGTTTTTCCGGTTACCATCTACTTACAAACTTCCGTAACAAGGTCGGCACCTGTTGTTACATCAAATCCCAATATGCATTTGATACTGTTTTAAACTTCACTTCATCCAGTTTTGATTACTCATTATATAAACTAAATTGTCAAAATATTACCAAATATATTTGTGTAGTTTATCGCTCCCCCAATGCTTCTTCGGAACCCAGTGTATTTGATTCCATATCCACACAGTTGAGTAACCTTAACCTTGCCCTTAGCACCGAAATAACCATTTTGGGTGGCTGAACAGGGAGCTGTAGACAGAGGCGTTAATGAACAGTACAGAGCCCTCAAGAACAATCTCTTGAGAGTTACTGATGTAACATGCGGTTGGACAAGAGGACCACCAAGACATAAAGTAACCTGGTGGTGGGATGAGGGTGTAGAAGCTGCAGTTAAGGAGAAAAGAAGGCTTTTCCGGGAATGGAAGAAGGGTGGTAGCAAAGAAGAATATTTGGCTGCCAAGCGTAGGGCTAGAAGAGAGGTATACAGGGCAAAGTCTGAGTCACTGAGACTTTTACTTGATAACCTCAATCATGGGGAAAGGAAAAATATGATATTTAGGGTGGCAGGTCAGGTGAAGAGGGATAATCGGGATATTATAGGTGAGCAGTGTGTGAAGAATAATGAAGGAAGGGTAGTGGTGAACAGTGAGGATATTAAAGATGCATGGAGAGAGCATTATAACTGGTTGTTGAATGAAGAGTTTGACTGGGACAGGGAAGGTTTGGAGCCAGCAGATCCAGTGTCTGGCCCTTGGTCTTTGATTGATGCTGCTACTGTGAGTGAGGCAATAGGCAGGATGAAGGTGGGGAAGGCAGCAGGTGTGTCTGGGTTGATTGCCGAAATGTGGAAGGCCTCAGGCGATATAGGGGTGAGGTCAGTCACTGACCTGATAAATAGGATTATTTATGAATGTGTTGTCCCAGATGATTGGCTGAAGAGTGTAATTGTAAATGTGTATAAAGGGAAGGGTGATGCCCTGGAAAGAGGAAATTATAGAGGTATAAAGCTTTTAGATCAGATAATGAATGTAATGGAGAGAGTTTTAGAAGGTATGATTAGAGAAAGAGTGAATATTGATGAGATGCAGTTTGGGTTTATGCCAGGTAGGGGGACCACTGATGCAATATTCATTGTTCGACAGATTCAGGAAAAATATATTGGTAGGAGAAGGGATCTTTATTTTGTTTTTGTTGATTTGGAAAAGGCCCTTGACAAAGTCCCTAGAGATGGTGAAGTGACCAATGAGAAAGCTTCGATTGGAGGAGTGGCTGGTTAGGGTGGTTATGGCTATGTATGTGGGTGCTCACACCCAGGTAAGAGTGAATGGAGATTTGAGTGATGAGTTTTCCGTGAATGCTGGTGTGCATCAGGAGTCAGTTTTGAGTCCCATGTTGTTTATTATGGTACATGAACCCCTTTCACGTGACTTTAGAAACGGACTTCCGTGGGAGTTGTTGTATGCTGATGATTTGGTGTTGATTGCAGAGAGTGAAAGGGAGGCGGAGGAAAGGTTTCGGAAATGGAGAGATGGTATGGGGCACAAGGGCTTAAGGGTAAATGCAGATAAAACTAAAAGTGATGATATCTAGGGTTGGTGGCGGTACCGTCAAAGACGAGGGAGAGTGGCCATGTGCAGTTTGCCACAAGGGCGTGGGAAGTAATTCCATCTTATGAAGTGTTTGTGATAAATGGGTTCATAAGAGATGTAGTGGTATCAGAGGTAGACTGCGAGATAATGCTGATTTTATGTGTACAGCATGTCGGGGAGAGCAGGTGGAGATTGTCAGACGTGACAGAATTGAACTTGCTGGTGAATCTCTTGAGTGTGCGGAAGACTTTTGTTATTTGGGAGATATGTTGTGTGCTGGAGGTGGGGCTGGATCTAGCTCTCTGGCTAGGTTGAGAAGTGGTTGGAAGAAGTTCAGGGAGCTCTTGCCTCTCCTGACATTGAGAGGACTCTCCCTACGTGCTAAGGGTCTTTGTATGCAGCATGTGTTAGGAGTGTAATGCTGTATGGTAGTGAGACCTGGGCAGTGAAGGAGGAGGATATTCGTCGGCTCAGATGCACAGAAATGACAATGATTTCGTGGATGTGTAGTGCGTCCCTGAGTCCAAGGTCTGGGGGGGCTGGGTTTACGATGGAAGAGTTGAGAGGTAGGATGGGACTGGAGTGTATTGGTGTTGTGATGAGGAGGGGTAGATTGAGATGGTTTGGACATGTGGAGAGGATGGGGGATGATAATTGGATGAGGAAGGTGAGAAGTGTTAATATTGGGGGGGGGGGGTTATGAGGGGTAGACCGAGAAAGACATGGGACGAGGTCATTAAGTGTGACCTCAGGGTTAAGGGACTGAACAGGGAGGCTGCAATGGATCGTGCAGCATGGAGAGCCGCCATTAGGTGACCAAGGCCGATGCATGCAAGCATGTTGGAGCCTTTAACCCCTTAATCGCGGGGCGTCACTTTTGTGACGCTTGGGAGCAAGGGATCGTACCGCGGGGCGTCGCTTTTGTGATTCTGTGTTATTTTGAATTCACCCGGGCTTCCAAGTGGGGGCTTGTATCATCTATCAGTACTGCCAATGTCCAACACTAGTCAGCACTCCTAATCTCATCTGTACTCCCATCCATTGTTGACAATTTAGCCATTTCTCCCCATTCTTGACTCCCCTCCCTACCCCCCCTCCATTACCCTATCCTCTCGCCTGCCTGGCCGTGCTACGCTAAGTAAATCTTCCCTGGAATTTTTCACTGATTTCATCCATTGAAATAAGCCCTATGCCCTATTCTTATACCAAATAATATATACAAGAAAGAAATAAGGTAAGTGAGAGTGCCATACACCTGGAATTGGCTAATTATCACCTGACAACACCTGACGTGCACTCGTTCTCTAATTTTCGCTGTTTTTTTCCCCTTGAAATATGCCGTATAATCTATTTTCGTAATAAATATACATATAAGGAGGGAAGGGAGAAGCCTAAGTGATATTTACATTCACCTGGAACTACCTAATTTATAATGCATTGTCTAGATTTCCTGCCAATCATTTCAGTGCTATACATTGCTGTTTCAAGAGCTAACATTGGTAGTACTGAATATCCCCTAAGTAGGCCTCCACCCGGCCCTCCCTTATCAGTTTACTCTCATCTTCCGAAGTGGAGGTATGTCTGTTTCGTGTTGCTGACTTCAGGGACTTTTTCACCCCCATGCAAAGGGCCCTGTGACCTTTACCCCCTACTAAACCTCGTGTGGAAAGAGGTAAAGGGCTGACAATTGATAAAAGAGTGACTACGATCTTTCTATTGAGTAAAACGGTGCAAGTGGAATTGTAAATAATGTGTATACAGCAAGCGAAAGTAATGAATGTAAATATACGTGAACAATGGAAAATAGTTTTATAAGTTACTTCAAGTGACAGTGCATAACACAGTGTAAATAAGATAGAAATGTAAATAACGTAAATAAAATAGAGAACGTAAATAGAAATGTAAATGAGTAGTATTATAAGAATACGAGTATATACCCTAGGAGTAATGAAAGTGAAAGTTTCACTCTAGCATGTCTGAATACTATGAGTTATGAGAGTGAAGATGAAAGTGACATTTACTCTCAATGCTAGTATACAGGACGAGAAAGTGAATGCTACGTATTTTACTGAAAGAAATGGAATCCCTACAGTGACAATAAACTAATACTACTGAAGGAAACTTATGGATAAAGACTGTAGATATATATAAGTGTTATATAGTATTAGAAATATAAAGTGTGAGGGGTTTTATGAATAAATGACAGAGTACCAAGAGCGAACTAGCGCAAGTGCGACGGTCAGACGCGCTCATAATTTTCATTGCTTTCACAGTGTTTTTTTTTTTGGAGTATGGATCCCAAACTACTTGAAAATCATAGAGTAGTGTTTATAGTGTTAATATCTGGCTGTGGTAATCATATTACGGGTTGTTGGGAAGTGTAAAGTGGAGACTTCGTTACCCAACTTCAGAGGTCTCCACAAGTCCTACGGTAACTGACGTAGGCTCAACAAACATTCCAGGAGAAAGCTGAAGGTATGTGCCATAAGCATATATAATTTTAATATTCTAGGACTAATAACTGATTTTTGGCAAATATTTTTTGAGAGTCTGTCGGAGCCCGAATAACCCCACGGCACACGCAAAACATCGGTAAACATGCCCGCGGTGGAGGGGTTAAAAAATGAAACAAATGAAAATGAAACGATAATGTTGAATGGTTATTGGATTCTGCCAGGACTGACGACTCTGGTCTAGATTGCGAGCTGTTTGCAGAATCATTTAATCTCACCCAGCTGATAAAGCAACCAACCAGAATACCTGATAATCCTGACCATAATGCCCATCTCTTGGATTTATTCTCGACAAATAATCCAGATCAATACAGAATAGAGGTACTGTCACCACTTGGATCCTTTGACCACAATCTCATCAAAGCCTCATTAGTTAACCCCCCCACACCTTCCCATTCTGAACCTGTCAGGGTGACCCAATGGCACTTTGATAGGACAAACTGGGATGGATTTAGAAATTATCTTGCTGACATTCCATGGCAGTCTTTCTTCTCTAGTGATCCCAATTCCACCCAGTCCCACATTTGCGACTTAATACTAGCTGGTATGGATTTATTCATACCAAGTCAACAGCTCACATTAGATCGAACTCTCCAAAATAGTTTGATGGGAACTGTGCCAGAGCAACATCCCAAAAGTCATTAGCATATAACTCGTACTTAAGATAAAAAACATCTGAATCACTCTCTCAATTTATAATTGCTAGAAATCACGCAAAGGCTGTATTAAATCTAGGTAAATCAAACTTTCTTCAAAAGCAAGCATCAGAACTACTTAACAGCCCAAGTGACAATAGAATATTCTGATCAGCTCGTAATTCTTTCAATAATAACTTTAACAAGTCATCTTCCATTCCCCCACTAAAATCTTCAGATGGCAACAATACAAATGACCCCGCATGGGAAAGCAGATATTTTTGCCAGTACATTTGCCAGAAACTCTACCATAGACGATACCAGCCAGAATGTCCCAGTACTAGAACTTGACTCTCCCGAAATTGCCCCACGTAAAATACAGACAAGATAAGTAAAATCCATCCTAGACAATTTACCTACCAACAAAGCTCCAGGCCCAGATGGAATTCCGCCAATTGTTTTGAAAAAGTGTTCCCCTGAACTTGCCTCTGTTCTTGCTAAATTATTCAGACTATGCACACGTACTTCTTTATTCTCAAATTCATGGAAAGAAGCCAATATCCACCCAATTCCAAAGAAAGGAAGTTCCTCTGATCCCTCTGATTACAGACCAATAGCTGTCACACCTTCTCTTGGTAAGGTATTTGAAACTTTAATTAATAAGCACATTGTTAAACATCTTGAATCCAACAACTTAATTAGTAATAGACAATATGGTTTTTGCCACGAAAGATCCACCAATGACATACTCAATCTCCTAACTCATACCATCCATCAGTCACTTGATCTACAGTGCTCGTTAGAAGTATTCAGCGTTGTCCGCCGGGCGCGCAATACTTATGGCCCAAAAAGAATCACCCATTTTTGGGGGTAAGAATTGAGCCATAAGTTTGAGCTCCGAGCATGACGTCACGGTAGCCTGAGGCCTTCTGACGCGCTGGTTGGTTCCCGCCTCAGTCGCCCACGGGCTGCCTGAGAGAGAGGAACTCCGCCGAGTGTCCCTCTCAAATTGCGCCATTTTTTACCGAGTGTCCCGCAGTGTTTTGGCCTTCAAAACTTTGTTATGGCACCTACCCGTGAACTATCGAGTGAAATCATATCCCAGATCATTGCTCTAAAGGAGGCAGGCCACCAGACAAAGGAAATTAGTGAATTGGTTGGTGTGGCACGATCGACAGTGCGTCGTTGGTGTGCGCGGTTTCGGGAGGAAAACAGTGGTGAAGTTCCCACAAAGAAACCGAGGTCTGGTAGGCCTAGGAAAACTTCCCCAAGGTCTGTTAATGTTTTAAAACGTGCAGTGGAGTTTAATCCTTGTGTGAGTGCAAGGAAAATTAAGGAAAGCAACCCGGAAGTGTTTGGTGAGGTGTCAGTGAGAACAGTGTCTCGTAGGGTGCATGAGCTTGGTTACACAAGTCACAGGCCTGTGAAAAGGCCTCTTCTCTCTAGCAGCCAGAGAATTCGTAGGCTTGCCTTTGCTAATAAATATCTAAATTGGGGTGAGGAGCAATGGTTGTCAGTGTTGTGGTCTGATGAGGCAACGTTTAGTGTTACCTGTAACAGAGAAGCATGCAAAGGTAGTGACCCACTTGACCCACGGTATGTAGAAAGCACAGTTAAACATCCTGATTCACTCATGGTATGGGGTTGTTTTTCAGGGAAGGGTTTGGGGAAGCTTGTTGTACTTCCCAAGAACCTCAGAGTGAATCAGGATGTTTACCTGGAGCTTCTGTGTGATCATTTACCAGACTCCTTCGAGCTAACAGGTGCACGAGTGTTTCAGCAGGACGGTGCACCTGCTCACAAGGCCAAATCAGTCACCAATTGGCTTCGTGACTGCGAGGTATCATTCATGACAGACTGGCCAGGAAATAGCCCAGACCTCAACCCGATTGAAAACCTCTGGTACCTCGTAAAGAAGAGTCTCCAAGGGAAGGACGTGAGCTCTCTGCCTAAGCTGGAAGCCGCCATTCGTGACTCCTGGGACAAAATACCCCTCCAGCACCTCAGGAGCCTCGCCCTTTCACTTCCAAGACGTCTCAGGTCCGTGAAGAAACGTAAAGGCTACCCTACGAAGCACTAAAGGTAAATAAAATGCATTATTTATATGTTTTTTCAATGTTGAAAGGTTTGTTTCTCAGGAGGGACGCAGGGCGCCCCATACTTCTGACGAGCACTGTACATGGAGAAACTCATGCAGTAGCTCTTCATATTTCTAAAGCTTTCGACAGAGTATGGCACCGTTCCCTGCTATCCAAACTCCCTTGCTGTGGACTGACGTCTTTTGTTCCTTTAACCCGCGGCGTCCCGGGGACGTACTTCCACGTCCTCATGTTTTGTCACAGCTAATCCCGGGGACGTACTTCAACGTCCTGCAATTGCAAGGTTCATAATTTCCACAATTTTCAAAATTCGCGCGAGATTTTCGTTTCGCCCGGGTACCCAAGCCTCCCCTACCTGCCGCCAGGCGGGCAGCGTCCTAGACCCCGCGTGACCCGCACTCGCCCTTGTCTCGGTCACTCACCTGCTAGCAGTGACCCAGGTCAGACATGGCGCGGAAAGGTCTCTCAGACGAGGAAATCGCATCTGTCCTGGAAGCCTTCACTGGAGACAGTGATTCTCCACTCGATGATGATGTGGTGGATCGCGATTACGTCCAGCCAGAGGAAGAAATAAGTAGCAGTGATGAGGAGGTCCCATCGCCCCGAAAAACGCGGTATGTGACATACCGTAAGGCAAGGGAAGGCCAGCCTGCTTCCCAACCACGTGCACAGCTATCTCTCCATCCTGAATCTGATAAGGACGAGGATGAGGACGATGAGGATGACGGAGGCCTAGGACGTGATATCGCTGCGTGGTTGGGAAAAGAGAAAATATCACCACGAGGATCAGAAGGTGGGGCGAGACGACACATAAGGTATGGTGAAAGTACTTTGTCTGGAGAAGTGGCAAGTGGTGTGGTGGGATTGCTGGGAGAAAGGGAAAGTGTTGTGGCGGCAGCGCGGGGTGAAAGTGAGAGTGGTGTGGGGGTAGTGCGAGGTGAAGGGGCAAGTGGTGTGAGGGAGGCAGCACGAGCACGTGGTGCTCGTAGGCCTAGGGGAGAGGAGGTTGAGTCACTCCCCAGCACTTCTTTTGCCCCTGAATATTCCCAAACTTCCTCCCCACAGCCCCAGGATGTGGGGAAAGGAAAGAAAGGGAAGGGAAAGGGTAAAGGAAAAGGGAGAGGGAAGAGAAGTGCGAGTGATGAGAGGCGCCGCTCTCCACCTCCCCAACCTCCCCCACCACCCTCACCTCCCCACCCTGACGAAGGGGACGATGGTGACGTGGCTGGAGACGGTGGTGTCACGTGGAACTGGGAAGATGGGAGTAATTTTACTCCCATCATTCACCCTTTCACTGAGGAGTGGCGGTCAGGTTGCACGGCTCCAGGTGTAAATGCAGGTTCGTCACGGTTGGATTTTTTCAACTTGTTCTTTGGTGAGGCGTTTGTTGGGCGCATAGTTGAACAAACTAATATTTTTCACAATCACAGCGCCGTGAAAGTGAACGTTTGGGAACCACGAGCAGGCATTCCGAACAGTATGACTATCCCGTGACTATTTCAGAGATGTTCCTATTTTTGGCCCTGGTTATCTTGATGGGTGTGGTAAGGAAAAACCAAATTCCTGCCTACTGGACAACTGACCCAATCATCCTCACACCTTTCTTTGGAAAGGTGATGGGTCGTAACTGATTTCAGTATATTCTCGGCCGCCTCCACTTTTTTGATGCAGATGATCCAGCCAATGCAAATAACACCGATAAAATGAGGAGAATTAGGCTGGTATTTGATCATTTACGGGAAATGTTCCGCTCCTCATTTTATCCCTACAGAGACCTCGTCATAGACGAGAGTCTTGTGTTGTGGAGAGGCAATATTTCCTTTAGGCAGTACATACCCAGCAAGAGACACCATTTCGGGTTCAAGATCTTTGTTATGTGTGACTGTAAGACTGGTTATGTGCAAGACATAGTCTTGTACACGGGCGCACAGACAGATATAATAGAAGATCGGAGTATAGGACTCTCTGGGGCCGTGGTGAAGACAATGATAGAAGAGTACCTTCATCATGGTCATGTGTTGTACCTGGACAACGGGTACACTAGCCCTCTTCTCGCTAGGTTCCTCCACCAACACGACACCGGAGTCTGTGGTACAGTCAAGAGAAACCGTCGCCATATGGTCAAGATAGGGAGGAAACTTGACAAGAACGAGGTGGTTTTCTTCCAGGCCAATAACATCCTTGCAACCCTGTGGAACCACAACAGGGAAGTTTGCCTCCTATCAACTGTTCACAGCCCCCTGATGCACCGCACAGACTCCGTGGATCACCGTAGCGAGAGGAGGCGCAACCTATGGAAACCAGAGTCTGTACTTGCCTATAATCTGAACATGAGGCAAGTTGATCAGTCAGACTCGATGATTTCAAGTGCTGACTGTGCCAGGACCACGATGAAGTGGTACAAGAAACTCCTTTTCCACTTGCTCGACATCATGGTCCTGAACGCCCACTACCTTCACGCAATGACCACCGGAGTATCCGAGACCTTTGAGGGGTTTGTGAGGGAGCTGGCACGTGAAATAATCACCAAGCATGCCCAGGACAGACCCACACACCGCACCCGCACCCCCCGGGCTGCTCAGACTCCCCTACGTCTTGCAGGACGCCACTATCCCAGCGCAATCCCTTCCGAACCAAACCGTCGTAAACCCCAGCGTCGCTGCCATGTATGTAGGCACTCGACAGTCAGACCATCCACTCAGAGAAAAGACACAAGATACGAGTGTGTCCGAGTGCAATGTTGCGTTGTGCCTTCAGCCTTGTTTCAAGGAGTATCATAATTTCCTACACTACTGAAACTGTGTGGGAAGGCGAAATGACGCTCATGATAATGGTAAGGCCAGTCAGTAGGTGCTAAGTCAAATATAAAGTTGCAACGGGTGTTATTTTTTCAGAAAAGTAATGTATAAGATTAGAATTAGTGTAAGTGGAAAGAATTGTTATCAAAACTACACCCACTGTGTAAATCTGGTCAGTAAATATGTGATAGCAAGGAAATAAAGTGGAAACGGGTGTAATGTTAGCATGAATAAAACGTATAAGTTGAACATTAGTGTAAGTTGTCATAATTGATGTCACGAGTACACCCACATTCTGGTCAGTAAGTATGTGATAGGAATTATATACAGTGGAAGATGTTGTAATGTTAGTTGTAAGGTATTTTATAAGTTGAATACTAGTGTAAGATGAAACAAATGATATCGCGATAACACTCCCTGTGTAAGTACGCGCAAATATGACACTCAGTTCCATCGTAAGTTCAGAAATGATGTGATATCAAATATCAAGTGTTAACATGTGCAATGTTAGTGGAGAATTATTATATAAGTACAAAAATAGGTTGTAAGTTGAAATAGTTGTCATAGTGACTTCACCGTGTGTGTTATTATGCGCTATTATTACGCTATATATTTACGTAAGGCCTGAAATAATCTCAAAACAGTTCTATAAAGTTGAAAAGTGTATAATAATATTAGAAAAGTATTATGTAAGTAGAAAAAGCACAATACGAGTTGAAACAACAGTCACAGCGAGTTCACTCACTACGTAAATAAGCACTAACATTACGCTAAATGTTATCAAAAGGCCTGTGAATACGTAAAAACAGTTCAATAAAATGTAAAATGGTATAATGTTATTGTAGAAGCATTATGTAAGTAAAAAAAATTATATGTATCATGATTTTAGAATGTTAGCGATTCATTGTGACCAAGTTGGCCGATTTTGCTCGTTTCGCTCGATGGTACAATGCTTCTTTCTGCTCTATTTTTGTATAAAATCCAATATACTCTTTTATCACATGTTTTTATGTTTGTAATAAATTCATTTCTAGTTACTTTCATTGGTTTCCCAGACTTATAATACCATAGAAAACGTTTGCGGCTCAGACCGCCTAGGGAGAACATGGGGCCAGGTGGGACCAAGGCATACCTGGTTAAGCTAATTAGGGACCCCGGGGACCAATTTCTTTGCCACCGACCATTGTTTCTGACCAAAAGCGAAAGTTTTAGCAAAAAAAAAAAAGGTCGAAAAATGGTCAGGATTGGGGGGTACCAGTGGTCGAAAAGTGGTCGGGACGGGGCGGGTTAATTTCTTCATATCTTAGTGACAGGAAAAAAGAGTAAAGTAGATGATGTATATGCCAATTTCCACTCAGTTAACGCCGGTGTGCCGCAGGGATCAGTTCTGGCACCAACCCTATTTCTGGTTCATATTAATGATGTCTTATCCGTCACCCACAATCCCATCCATTCATATGCAGATGACTTAACACTACATAGTTCATTCACAGTCAGACACCCATTTAAAAAGTCTAATATCTCTACCTCTCAACTCAGTACAGCCATCTCCATATATTAAGACCTATCTACAGTCTGTGAATGGGGACAAAACAACCTTGTCACTTTTAATGCTAGTAAAACTAAGTATTTACAATTTACCAATAGACAGATATTGCCAGATTCGTACATTACCTTCAGGGCCACAAATATTCCCATCTCCAAAAGTATTGAAATTCTTGGCGTCTCACTAACAATACCCTCAGCTGGACCTCTCATGTTAGATCACGTGCTAAAACTGCCTCAAAGAAACAGATTATTGTACAGAGTCCGTAACTTCTTTGCTGATGATCAGTTGGCTATAATTTATAAGAGTCATGTGCGCTCTCAGCTTCAGTATTGCTCACCCTTGTGGAATGGATGTGGAGAGGTTGCATTAAAACAACTAGATAAAATTCAGAACAAAACTGTTAGAATTATTAACAACCCTGCCATTACAAATAAACTACCTCCCCTGCAAGTAAGAAGGAATGTTGCCTTGCTTGCATTATTTTGCAGATATTTTTTTGGCAAATGCTCAGACGAAGTTGCATCCATGGTGCCACCTCTCCATGCCTTCCCTCGTGCTGCTCGGGCATCTGGTAGTGCTCATGACTGGAATGTCACTCAGGCATGTTGCAGAACTTCTGCCTATCAGAATTCTTTCATTCCCCGAACTGCATCTCTCTGGAACTCACTTCCCCAGAGTTGTTTCCCTCCAAATTTCAGCCCACAGCTGTTCAAGTCTAACTGTTACAGATATTTTATGAACAGAGGACACCAGGAATCTGGTGTATAGATTATTTTTTTATTATTCATTTGTTTTTCCTTCCTCCGTTCTGTTATTAAAAAAAAGAAAAAAAAAAAGTTGATCACATGCTACTTAGCCTGCCAACTACAGCCTAAGTCACAGCCTGGCCCTTCCCACGCAGATGACAACGACAGCGACGCAGTTTCTGGTATCATTGCAGCTGATTTTGAGGGCTTCCTCAGTAAGGTTGCTGAAGATGAAGCATTAACAGCAGCAGCATGAGGCACCATAGGCTTGTGTGCCGAAACCGCTACCTGTCTCTCATCGACGTAAACATTGTCATCAGTAGGATTAAGGAATGCTTCTCAGCATTGTTTATTATCATATTAGGATATGTAATGTCTTTTGATATTGTTTATTATCATTATTAGATATGCAATACATACTTCTGAGACAGGATGTTAGTGTTTAAGTGGTGTTAAGTAGGGTTCTGGTAATGTTGTACTAGGCTACCCGACACCAGGGCAGAATCAAATTTATTTTTCCCCATAAGGTGTGTTTTTTGTAACTTACATTTTTCCAACTCACTGCATGAGTTCAGAAGGAAATAACCATGAGTTAGGCGAATGCGGTGTGTGTGTGTGTGTATATATATATACAATAATCACTCTAATATCCGGACGCCCAATAACCGAACATCCCCACTACCCGGACATAATCGTCCTGGGATCCAACATTCCCAAAATGGTCTGAAAACCCCAAAAAATAAAAAAAATAAACGATTTTTTCGCGTCCGTAATTTGAACTTAACGCGCGCGCCGCGGGAGAGCATTGTTTTGGCGCGTCATTCCTCCGACATCCGATAGAGTGCCCCTGCATCCTCCCCACTTTCCGCCTGTCTCTTGCCGCTAGTTGTCGCTCGTCGTAATGGCTGCCCACGTGATGGCTTTTGTGGTGGTGTCCTACCTGCTGCAGGGCCTCCTACTGCTCTCGGGCCTCCTCTTAGTGTGTGTGATGATGATCCCGCCACCTGAGAAAAGGAAGAGAGTGGTGTTGACTCTGGAGAAGAAACGTGAGATATTGGAGAAAGTAGATGCGGGGTGGTCTTCTTCCCGCATTCTCCGCGAGTTTAACCTGGCCCAGTCTACTTTGTTCGATATCAAGAGGTCCCGAGACAAACTCATGCAGTACACGGCTGACTTCTCGTCGAGAAGCAAACGCAACATGGAAAGGAAGGTTATGTTTACCCCCAAGTTTTGCAGAAATCGACTGATCCACGTTGATTTGGTATCGACAACAACGTGCTGCTGGTGTGATGGTACGTGGAACAGAGCTGAAGGCTGCTGCTGAGAAGTTCGCCAGGCTTCACGACGCTCCAGACTTCAAGGCATCCGAGGGTTGGCTGTTCGCGTTCAAGTTGCGGCATGGCCTTACCAACCGTAAAGCACATGGCGAAGCATTGGACGCTAACGAGGATGGAGTTGACGAGTTTCGGCACAAGGTGAAGGGCTTGATCGACAGGGAGGGCCTAACTCTCGGTGAAGTCTACAACGCTAACGAAACTGGCCTATTCTATCGCTCGCTGCCAATGAACACTCTAGCTTGCATGTACCTGGCCGCAAGCTTTCCAAGGAACGGATATCTGCTTTGTGTTGTGCCAGTGCTAACGGCATGCACCGACTTAAGCCCATTGTTGTTGGCCGCGCAAAGCATCCTCGGTGCCTTCGTGGGGTGATGGATGTCCTTCCTGTCGTCTGGTACCGTTCATTGAAGGCATGGTTCACAGCTGTGATCTTCAAAGACTGGTTTCACCGTCACTTCGTCAAGGAGGTCATCCATTACCAGACGAAGACACTGGGAATCCCGCGCGACCGGGTAAAGGCCCTCCTTCTTCTCGACAATGGACCTGCCCACCCGTGCGACAAGGACTTGGTTACTGAAAATGGCCGTATTAGGTGCATGTTTCTGCCACCTAATACGACTGCTCTCATGCAACCAATGGACCAAGGAGTGATCGTGGCAACAAAGTGCCTATACCGTCGGAAGTTCCTGGACGAGGTGATGGTTGTTCTCGAGGACGAGGACAAGCGCAGGGAGGGACGGGACACACAAGGCAAGCGGACTTTGGAAAACCTTCGCCGCTACAACATCAAGTCTGCGCTGCACAACTGGGCTTGTGCATGGAAGGAAGTCCCTGTGAAGACTCTGGAAAATGGTTGGTCTCGTCTGCTTCTCGGAACGGATGTGGAGTACGATTTTCTAGGCTTTGACATGGATGACTTCCATGCCTGGCTACGTACGCACGGCAACGATGTAGATGTGGATGATGTTCGTGAGTGGTTGGATGACGACGAGGGCGATCCTGGGTATCAGACGTTGTCTGATATCGAGATCGCGTCTTCGGTTGCAGGTGTCAGTACCGAACTTGAAGATTCCGACGCTGAAGGCGACGATGATGCGGACTCCTCTCAGCAGGACACTACTCCAGCCATCCCCAAGCTGAGTGCACTCAGGAACATCTAGAGTTCGTCCTAGACTACCTGGAACACCTGGACTGCGACAGGGAGATGGGGCCCTTGGGACTCGTGGAGGAAGAGCGTGCTTTCAGGCAGCGCATCATCAATTGTCAGAATCGTCGGTCATTGCGTCAATCAACCATTGACAGTTTTTTCAGGCCCGTGACCCCCGCTGTGCCCAGCCCTGGCTCCACTCCGTTGCCTCCCCAAGACAGGCCCTCATGCTCCGAGCCACAGCCCAGCACATCAGCCACGGTGAAGTCACCGCTCGACGTGAGTTTGCGGCCGTCTTCAGAGTCGTCAACAGTGGGTACACCATCACCACGACCCAGCGATGCACCTCTAGGTCGCCTGCCAGTGATACTCTCGGATTCTGACAGTGAATAAACAGCAAGAACTTCTCCACTAGACCACACGGGAATTTTGAGTGTCGTGCAGTGAAAAAAATAGTGTGTTGTGTTAAGGATTTAAAGTTGTGAGAGAAAAGACTCCATAGAAACAAAATTTAACGTAAATAGGCTTGTTTGTTTTGGCTTTGGAAAATTATAAGAATGGGAAAAGTTAAAGTGCAACACTTAGTAAGTTACAATGGAGCATTATTTAGACAAAAGTGCACACTGTGAAGAGAACGGACTTCTGTGTGTTATTGACTAAGTTCAGTGCAAGACTTCAGGAACAGTGTACTGCAAGTGCTTCAGGAAATCGTTCTTACTGTCAGAGTCCGAGAGGAGGCGGTTATTCATTGAGGTGGCCAGGGACTTGCTGTAAGTAGCCAGAATGTTTTCTACTGTACTTTTTTCCATACTATACTTACCTCATTTCACTCTTTAATGTCCTTTATTGTTGTGAATAGGGTGTTAGTAGCTATGCATGTGCAGTAGGAATGTGTTTTTCTGAGTTAGGCTAGGTTAGGGTCCATAAGTACCAGAATGTTTATTAATGTATGAACATACTTCTAAACCCTCATTTTATGTTTCTTTTGCATTTATTTCAGTCATTTATGTGCCTTATTGGTGTGATTTGGGTCTTAAATAAGTGCTATGCATGTCCAGAGGGAGTTGTATAGGTGTTTCTCTGATTTAGGGTTCATAAGTACAAGTCCATAAGCTGTGGCCCAATATCCGGACAAAACCAATAACCGCACCTACCTATGGCTCTATTACATCGGATATTGGGGTGATTACTGTATATACATTAATTTTATTATGTACAGTAAGGCCTTGCAACTAACGATCTTAAGAGACTGATGAAACCTCGCTAGTCGTGAAACCGCTAGTTTGGAGGCAAACTTTATATAGCGAAAATAATATATAGACTCGAACATTTAGAAAGTTTGACTATTTTTCCATTTCTGTCAACTTTTATCCACTGAATAGTCACATTTTTATATACTTATTATAATTAACAGGATAAAGCAACAAAAAGTCAGCAGTAAATGCTCAGAATGCAGTTTACTGAAAGAAAGAGTTGGGAGTTGGGAGTGCGCATGCTTACTGGGAGTAAGCGCCACCACCACCATCGCCACCCTCCTCTCCACCACTGCCACCTTCTCGAGTACCAGCCTTTCTCCGTATCCCTTGTAGTATCTCATCATCACTTTCAAACCCTTCATAGTCGTTAGGTTCAATGGGCTGAGTGAGGCAACATCATCTGGTTCTTCATCTTCGTCAATTGCGTTGACAGTTTGTCTCACAGCTTCACGTTCCTCATTTTCTCCATGAAAATACCAAGTGATGAGTGCCTGTTGACTGGCTTGTATCTCTGCGTCGTATTTTTCATCAATGACCCGGGATAACTTTTCATGGTGAGTGAGGGCTTCTTGGCGAGTGTCACCTTGAAGTTTTCAATCTGTTCCTGGAGATCAGCCAACGTTGTCAAGACATCCGAAAGCTGCTTGATGGAAGGTTCTGTTTCTGTGAGTGTCTCAATCAGTGGTTCTTCTTCTTCCCTATCCTTTTCGTCCTCTATCATCTCTTCAATGCTTCGGTCTCGATCCTGAGTGCCAAAGAATGCTCTAATATCTGTCTCAGACACAGAGGACATACTAGGCACCGCTCTTGCAGCCTCCACCGTTTCCTTTATTATGTCTTCTGCTGTTTGCCTGCTGTCTTCTTGAATTTTCAGGTGGGGCATTAAAGGAGCCCACACATGCTTGATGGTGGGAAGTGTGATCTTGTTCCAGGCAATACAGAAGAGATCAAATGCCTGCTTGATTTTAAAATTTCTCCAGAATGCTGTCACTGCTGCTGGCTGGTCTGACTCGGCTGACTGGGCTGTCTGGGCAGACTCGGCTGACTGGTCTGGCACCTCCTCATCACCTGAATTTTCCATTCCTTGTGATTCTTCTTGGTTGTTTGTTTCTCGCCGCATCTTGTTGTGTAGCATGGTGGTAAAATATAACTTTGTGTTAGCTATTATTTCCTGATCTATTGGCCAGAGTTTGGAGGTGGTGTTCGGTGGCAAAAAAAATCACAAGCACATCAGGATGATGTCCGACCAGGAATTTTGCATGTCCTGGAGCACTGTCCAGAAAGAGGACCACTTTAAATGCCATGTTTTTCAGCAACAGTAACTCTACATTTGAGGCACAAAAACGTCATCAAACCATTTCAGAGACAAAGCCATAGTCATGTATCCGGACAAGCTGCTGTACCAGACACAGTTCGGTAGATCTGACATGTCACAACTGGGGTATGAATGTGGCTTGGCATATTTATGAATGATCACTGGCTTCATTTTAAAATCATCTGCAGCGTTACATGTTAACAAGGCACTGGAACGGTTCTTTTTGAGCTTACCACCAGGGGCTTGATTTAATTTTTTGGGGGATGTAAGTTGCTTTTGGTGATATTTTCCACAAGACACCAGTTTCGTCACAATTAAAAACCTGGTCCAAATTGTATCCACCCTCGTCTATGATCTGCTTAGCCATCTTTGGAAAGTCTGTTGCAGCACTGTTATTGGCAGAAGTAATTTCACCCTGGTAGAGAGCATACTTTATATCACGTTTTTTAAATCGGTGCAGTCACCCTCGTGAAGTGGTAAAAGGTTCTGGGTTTGCAACATTTTGGTGTCTGAACACTGCCTCAGAGAACATCTTTGTTTGCTCCCTGATCTGTGGGCCATCAACACTCACACTGTTTTTCAGTCTTCTTGTGATCCATCTCATTAAGTACTGCTCTGTCCTTACCAGTAATTGACTTTTTTCTGTTGTGTCTATTGCGACCCTGTGAAAACTATCACTGGCACATGTGAAGTATCTGTCTGCTACTTTCAAACTTTCCTTTACCTTGTCCTTGTTTCTTCTTATGTTACGCACACTCGATTCCGGAACATTCAACTGCCTCGCAATTTCACAGGTTTTCAAGCCATCTTCTATGAGTTTAATGATTTTCTTCTTGTGTTCAACACTGTACTTTTTCTGAGCTATGTTTTTTCTGTAGTCACGCTGCTTCTTCACAGACATCTTTCCACCACCACTATTTGAAGCTCTTGGCCTATCAGGTGGCACACCATTTCTACCACCATCCACAGAAGCCATGAGGCTAGTGAAACAATGAACAATGGAGGTAGCCAAGTATAAAAAAAGGGCAAGGTTGCACTAGCATAGCGATGGGCAGGACAATAGTGAATCGAAACATGCCATACGACTCGCTCGCTATAGTAGGACGCGCCTCCGTTTGCGGCTGTGGTGTGGCCCGCACCTGTGTACAATGGTGCCACGTTTCCCCAACTTGCGATGTGAAACGGAAGCTATCTATGTACAAGGCAACACAAATACGATAAGTTCAGATGAATAAAACTTACACTTGTGTATTTTGATGGATGAATCAACAGTAATCTTATTATGCCTAAAATATTTATACAGTAACACAGAAACATGGCATACATATTGTACAGTGTTGCTAAAAGAAATTGTAGTCACTTTTAATGTTTTTTAGCATAGTTTTAGGGTGGGTAATAATATTACAGTTATGCATATAAGAGAATGAGCCTGAAAAAAGAAGAAATATGCCGATATCTAAAGTAAAAGAAATAATTCATATAATTCTTGTGAGTGGCAGCACTGACACACCCAGCTGGCCTAAGGTAAAGTACGTACCTCCGTAGACACAAGGATAGCTTGTACAGGTGTTGCTATTATAGGGAAAAATGCTCACATTTACCGGCTTTTACCGTAATTTTAAGGACGAGGAATAATCACATTTATAATCATAAGCTAATATGTAGGACAAAATAGTAGGCATATGCCAATACTGAAGTAAAAAAAAAAAAAAAAAACATTATTCACTCGCGAGCGGCAACACTTCCACACCCAGTCGGTGGCCTTGACCTCAGGGGTGGTGTGGAGAGAGAGATGGAGGATGGGGAAAGAGAATGAATGAATGAAAATCAATCATGGTACTGCAATAACGGGTCATCTTTCGCCGTATACAAAAAATGATAAATATCACTAAATATAACAAAACCAAAATAACAAATGAAAGCACAATTATAAACAACTTATAAAAGAATCAAAAGTACTCAGGGTGGCTCACATCTCCTGCCAGGAGAGAGAGAGAGAGAGAGAGAGAGAGAGATAACGGTATAGAAAACGTGGCAACACTGTACACAGTTGCGGGCCACACCACAGCCGCAAACGTAGACGAGTCCTACTATAGGTGCGGCTCACTCGCTAGACGAGACTCGCTCGCTAGGGAAACGAGATGAAATATGCCTCGCAGCTCACTTGCTAGACAACGATTGCCACAGAGTCACTAGTTTCGAGGGTTTTGTCACTAGTTATGAAGCTGAAGACAGTTTCTATCCTATCGCTAGACCTGAAATCGCTAGTCAAAAAACGTTAGTTGCGGGGCCCTACTGTATGCATATACAGTACACTTATCTGTCTGCTATATGCACTATGTTAGTAACAGTGATGTTCATATTCTGACATTCATGAATGCATAAAATACTAAGGAAAAAACTTACACGAACAGTTAGAGTCTATAACGCAGGGGCGGGGAACGTCTGGCCTCCAGGCCGTATAAGACCCACAAGACCATTTGATCAGGCCCGGGAGGCAATTCATAAATTCAGTTTCATGAACGAATATATATATATATACAGTATATATATATATATATATATATATATATATATATATATAAGTAATCACTCCAATATCCGACGTAATAGAGCCATAGGTAGGTGCGGTTATTGGTTTTGTCCAGATATTGGGCCACAGCTTATGGACTTGTACTTATGGACCCAAACTCAGAGAAACACCTATACAACTCCCTCTGGACATGCATAGCACCTATTTAAGACCCAAATCACACCAATAAGGCACATAAATGACTGAAATAAATGCAAAAGAAACATAAAATGAGGGTTTAGAAGTATGTTCATACATTAATAAACATTCTGGTACTTATGGACCCTAACCGAACCTAACCTAACCGAACCTAACTCAGAAAAACACATTCCTACTGCACATGCATGAGGCTACAAACACCCGTATTCATACCAAGTATAGTATGGGAAAAAATAAAGAGTGAAATGAGGTAAGTATAGTATGGAAAAAAGTACAGTATGAAACATTCTGGCTACTTACAGCAAGTCCCTGGCCACCTCGATGTATAACCGCCTCCTCTCGGACTCTGACGGTAAGAACGATTTCCTGAACCACTTGCAGTACACTGCTCCTGAAGTCTTGCACTGAACTTAGTCAATAACACACAGAAGTCCGTTCTCTTCACAGTGTGCACTTTCGTCTAAATAATGCTCCATTGTAACTTACTAAGTGTTGCACTTTAACTTTTCCCATTCTTATAATTTTCCAAAGCCAAAACAAACAAGACTGTTTGCGTTAAATTTTGTTTCTATAGAGTCTTTTCTCTCACAACTTTAAATCCTTAACACAACACACTTTTTTTTTCACTGCACGACACTCAAAATTCCTGTGTGGTCAAGTGGAGAAGTTCTTGCTGTTTATTCACTGTCAGAGTCCGAGAGTATCACTGGCAGGCGACCTAGGGGTGCATCGCTGGGTCGTGGTGATGGCTTACCCACTGCAGACGACTCTGAAGACAGCCGCAAACTCACGTCGAGCGGTGACTCCACCGTGGCTGATGTGCTGGGCTGTGGCTCGGAGCATGAGGGCTTGTCTTGGGGAGGCAACGGAGTGGAGCCAGGGCTGGGCACAGCGGGGGTCACGGGCCTGAAAAAACTGTCAATGGTTGATTGACGCAATGACTGACGATTCTGACGATTGATGATGCGCTGCCTGAAAGCACGCTCTTCCTCCACGAGTCCCAAGGGCCCCATCTCCCTGTCGCAGTCCAGGTGTTCCAGGTAGTCTAGGACGAACTCTAGATGTTTCCGGAGTGCACTCAGCTTGGGGATGGCTGGAGTAGTGTCCTGCTGAGAGGAGTCTGCATCATCGTCGCCTTCAGTGTCGGAATCTTCAAGTTCGGTACTGACACCTTCAACCGAAGATGCAATCTCGATATCAGACAACGTCTGATACCCAGGATCACCCTCGTCGTCATCCAACCACTCGCGAACATCGTCCACATCTACATCGTTGCCGTGCGTACGTAGCCGTGCATGGAAGTCATCCACGTCAAAGCCTAGAAAATCGTACTCCACATCCGTTCCGAGAAGCAGACGAGACCAACCATTTTCCAGAGTCTTCACAGGGACTTCCTTCCATGCACAAGCCCAGTTGTACAGCGCAGACTTGATGTTGTAGCGGCGAAGGTTTTCCAAAGTCCACTTGCCTCGTGTGTCCCGTCCCTCCCTGCGCTCGTCCTCGTCCTCGAGAACAACCATCACCTCATCCAGGAATTTCTGACGGTATAGGCGCTTTGTTGCCACGATCACTCCTTGGTCCATTGGTTGCATGAGAGCAGTCGTATTAGGTGGCAGAAACATGCACCTAATACTGCCATTTTCAGCAACCAAGTCCTTGTCGCACGAGTAGGCAGGTCCATTGTCGAGAAGAAGGAGGGCCTTTACCTGGTCGCGCAGGATTCCCAGTGTTTTCGTCTGGTAATGGATGACCTCCTTGACGAAGTGACGGTGAAACCAGTCTTTGAAGATCACAGCTGTGAACCATGCCTTCAAAGAACGGTACCAGATGACAGGAAGGACATCCATCACCCCATGAAGGCACCGAGGCTGCTTTGCGCGGCCAACAACAACGGGCTTAAGTCGGTGCATGCCGTTAGCACTGGCACAACACAAAGCAGATATCCGTTCCTTGGAAAGCTTGCGGCCAGGTACACGCTTCTCCGTCTCCTCGGCTAGAGTGTTCGTTGGAAGCGAGCGATAGAATAGACCAGTTTCGTTAGCGTTGTAGACTTGACCAAGAGTTAGGCCCTCCCTGTCGATCAAGCCCTTCACCTTGTGCCGAAACTCGTCAACTCCATCCTCGTTAGCTTCCAGTGCTTCGCCATGTGCTTTATGGTTGGTAAGGCCATGCCGCAACTTGAACGCGAAGAGCCAACCCTCGGATGCCTTGAAGTCTGGGGCGTCGTGAAGCCTGGCGAACTTCTCAGCAGCAGCCTTCAGCTCCGTTCCATGTACCATCACACCAGCAGCACGTTGTTGTCGATACCAAATCAACGTGGATCGGTCAGTTTCTGCAAACTTGGGGGTAAACATAACCTTCCTTTCCACGTTGCGTTTGCTTCTCGACGAGAAGTCAGTCATGTACTGCATGAGTTTGTCTCGGGACCTCTTGATATCGAACAAAGTAGACCAGGCCAGGTTAAACTTGCGGAGAATGCGGGAAGAAGACCACCCCGCATCTACTTTCTCCAACATCTCCCGTTTCTTCTCCAGAGTCAACACCACTCTCTTCCTTTAATTAGGTGGCGGGGCCATCATCACACACACTAAGAGGAGGCCCGAGAGCAGCAGGAGGCCCTGCAGCAGGTAGGGCACCACCACAAAAGCGATCACGTGGGCAGCCATTATGACGAGCGTGCACTCACGGCGCGAGACAGGCGGAAAGTGGGGATGATGCAGGGGCGCTCTATCGGACGTCGGAGGAATGACGCGCCAAAACAATGCTCTCCCGAGGCACACGTGGTAAGTTCAAATTACGGACGGGAAAAAATCGTTTTTTTTGGGGGGGGGAATGTTGGATCCCGGGACGATTATGTCTGGGTAGTGGGTATGTTCGGTTATTGGCCATCCGGATATTAGAGTGATTACTGTACTATTCAATGATTATATTTATACATACCAACCAGTGATATTTGTAGACCACTAGCTGAGGATCGGTATAACCCTTCCACTCACTCCAGTAAAATACACTTCCTGGAGATGCTCAGCAGATGGTAGGTGGAGGGGATGGTGGGGAAGCATTAGTGCTTCACCAGCCAGTATTTCTTCTTGCAGTGGTACAGGCTGTGGCAAGGTGCAGCGCATGAAGCCACATCACACGACTTATACTTGGTGTTTTTCCTTTTTCCAGAATTGAAGCTGACACACGGCATCTCATATATTTCTTCATGCTAAGTAGGGTATGCTTCAAATTCTTTAGACTTTTTTACAACAGAGGAAGGAAAAACAAATGAATAAAGAAAAATAATCCATACACCAGATTACTGGCATCCACTATTCATAAAATACCTGCAGCAGTTGGATTTGAACAGCTGTAGGTTCAAGTTTGGGTGGAAACAACTCCAGGAAAGCGAGTTCCAGAGAAATACAATTCGGTGAGTAAAAGAATTCTGATAGGCAGAAGTTCTGCAATATAGCTGTGTGACATACCAGTCATGAGCAATACCAGATGCTTGTGTAGCACGAGGGAAGGCATGGAGAGGTGGCACAATGGGTGTAACTTCATCTGAGCTTTTGGAATAAAAATATCTGTAAAATAATGCAAGAGAGGCAACATTCCTTCGTACTTGTAGGGGAGGTAATTTAATTATAATAGTAGGGTTATTAGTAATTCCAACAGCTTTGTTCTGAATTTTGTGTGGTTGTTTTAGTGCAGCCTCTACACATCCATTCCACATGGGTGAGCAGTATTCAAGCTGAGAGCGCACATGGCTCTTATAAAATATAGCTAACTACTCGTCAGTGAAGAAGTTATGGACTCTGTACAATAATACAAGTTTCTTTGAGGCGGTTTTAGCAAGTAATCTGACATGAGGGTCCAGCTGAGGGCATTGTTAAGTGAAACACTGAGGATTTCAGTGCATTTAGAGATGGGAATGTTAGTAGCACTGAAGGTAATATGCGAATCTGGCAATATCTGTGTTAGTAAATTGTATATATTTGGTTTTACTAGCTATGAGACAAGGTTGTTTTGTCCCCATTCATTGATCCTAGATAAATCTGTCTTGATTTATGGAGATGGCTGTACTGAGTTGAGAGAGATATTAGACTTTGTAAATGGGTGTTTGAGTGTGAATAAATTGTGAAGTGTTGAGTCATCTGCATATGAATGGATGGTATTGTGAGTGACAGATAAGAGATCATTGATATGAATTAGGAACAGGGTTGGCACCAGAACTGATCCTTGTGACACACAGGCGTTACTTGAGTGGAAATTGGAATGTACATCATCTACTTTATTTTTCTGTTGCTGAGATATGAAGAAAGCAGAGGAACAAGACATTAGTCCATAGCAAAGGAGTTTGGACAGCAGGGCATGGTGACACACACTGTCGAGAGCTTTAGAAATATCAAGGTCTACTGCGTGAGTTTCTCCATGTTGGTCAGTTGATTGATGGATGTTATGAGGCAGGTGAGTATGTCAATGGTGGCTCTTTTGTGGCAAAAACCATATTGTCTATCACTAATTTAGTTGTTGAATTCAAGGTTTAACTATGTGCTTATTAACTACAATTTCAAACACCGTACTTTACCAAGAGAAGATGTGACAGCTGTTAGTTTATGATCAGAGGGGTCAGAGGAACTTCCTTTCTTTGGAATTGGGTGGATAGTGTCTTCATTCCATGAAGTAGGGAATGAAGAAGTACGTATGCATTATTTAGCTAGAACAGAGGCAAGTTCTGGGGAATGCTTTTTCAAAACAATTGGAGGAATTCCATCTGTGCCTGGAGCTTTTTTGGTTGGTAAATTGTCTTAGATGGATTTTTACGTATCTAGTCTGTATTTTAAGTGGAACAATTTCGGGAGAGTCAAGTTCTAGTACTGGTACGTTCTGGCTGATTTCCTCTAAAGTAGAAATTTCTGGCAAATGTACTGACAAAGATGTTTGCTTTCCCAAGCGGGTCATTTGTAATGTTGCCATCTGAAGACTTTAGTGGGGGAATGGATGACGACTTGTTAATGTTATTATTGAAAAAATTGAGAGGGGACCAAAATATTCTATTGTCATTAGGATTAAGTAGTTTTGATGCTTGGTTTTGAAGAAAGTTTGATTTAGCGAGATTTGTTACAGCTTTTGCATGGTTTCTAGCAATTTTAAATTGACATAGTGATTCAGATGTTATTTATTTTAAGTAAGAGTTATATTCTAATGACTTTTAGGCTGTTGCTCTGGTACAGTTGCTATCAAACCATTTTGTAGAGTTCGATCTTTTAGTGAACTGTTGACTTGGTATGAGTAAATCCATGCCAGCTAGTATTAAGTCATTAATGTGGGACCGGGTAGAATTGACAACACTAGAGAAGATAGACTGCCATGGAATGTCAGCAAGATAATTTGTAAATCCATCCCAGTTTGCCCCTGTCAGAGTGCCATCGGGTCACTGTGACAGGTTCTAAACGGGGAAATTTGGGGGGGTTAACTAATGAGGTTTATCAGCAATACAAGGTCTTTTCCCAGGAGGATCACTAGGTGTTGTCTCAACCTCTTCTTCTGAATCAGATGATGAATCTTCATCTCGTAGTGCAAGAGAGAAGAGTGACCTCTTCACACCTGATGGCCCTGGTAATGCCACAACTTCATCACTAGCACAACTGTCATACTCACCTGTGTGTGCAGCATATGGGATCACATCATTTTTGACGTCCATCAGTGAATCAGTGAAGAGCCCATGGAACTCAAGGAATGTTAGTTTCTTTGCATCAGCCGAAAAGTACTTATACACAACATAAGCATTATGAATAGCCATTTGCAAAAAGTAGAATTCGATTTTCTTTGTCCACTTTTGGCATTTCCGAGTGAAATGATAATATTTCACCATTTGGTCGAAGTGATCAACTCCTTTTCATTAATCGTTATAGTCACAGATTGCTGTGGGTTTTTCACAGTGACCTGTTGCAGTGAAGTTGTTCCATCTCTGTTCCTTACTTTTCGTCATCTTTCTAGTTCTTGCATGTCTGCATAATGGCAAGTTGTTATTACCAAAACTAGTCGCTTGTCTTTCCACAGAAGTATGAAAACATTGCTCTTCTGCCGGAATATAGTGGTATCAGCTGACAGGTTCATCTTTGCTTCTAGCAGGAGATCTTTGGTCGCACCATGCTGCAGTCTGAGAGACCACAGTCCTCCTTTCGGGACTTTGACAAAAGCTTTTGCATTGCACTTATCATCTCAAAGGCTTTCGATCGAGTCTAGCATAAATCTTTAATTTCCAAACTTCCCTCTTACGATTTCTATCCTTCTTTCTGTGCCTTCTTCTATAGCTTCCTTTCTGGTCACTCTGTAGCTGGTGTTGTAGAAGACCAACATCCTTCTTCTAGGTCTATCAACAGTGGTGTTCCTCAAGGCTCTGTCCTATCACCAACTCTCTTCCTGTTATTCATCAGTGACCTTCTAAGATGTACATCTAACCCTATCCACTCATATGCTGATGATTCCACCCTTCACCTTTCCATTGTGTTCTAGCAATGTCCATCTCAGCAGCTACTTCAACAAACAAGAGATGAGGCTGTGGCATTCCTAATGTCTGACTTGGTTTGTGTCTTTGACTAGGGTAAAGATAATCTTGTTGTTTTTAATGCATCAAAGACTCAGTTCTTACACGTATCAACCCAACAAAATCTTCCATAGGAGTACCCACTAATGTTTAATAAAATATAGCATAATCCTGCATCGTCCGTCAACATGCATGGGGTTTCATTCTCTTGGGACTTATCTTGGAAAGATCATATGACGTCTCTTGTAAAATCTGCTTCCAAGAAATTAGGTGTGCAAAGTCGACTCCACACCTTCTTTACCCCTGCACAGTTGTTGACTTTATACATGGGATTTATTTGCCGCAGTGTAGAGTACAAGTCTCGTGTGGGGAGGCTCCCCACATACAGCTCTTCTCAATAGGGTGGAGTCAGAGGCTTTTCGTCTTATTAACTCTCCCATCAACGTCTGTCTCTTTGCCGCACTGTTGCATCTTTATCTCTTTTTCTATCGCTACTTCAGTGGTCACTGCTTCTCTGAACTGTATGCTTGCATCCCTCCACCTCTACGATGGTCGCGTAGCACCCGTCTAGCAACAAACTCTCATCCCTTTTCTGTCCAACTCTTTAATGCATATTCCCAGTCCTTCATTTATGAAACAGGTCAACTCTGGAACTGTCTCCCTCTGTCTGTACTTCCTATGATCTCCAGTGTTTCAAACACAGTGTGTTCAGGCATCTCGAAATGAATGGATCTTGAATTTGGCTCTCTTTTGTGTTGTTTTTGTCTTTTTCTTGGAAGGAATGGTTTGTGGGCTCCTGGCCTTTGGTTCCTTCTTCCATGCACAAAAAAAAAAAAAAAAAATTGTTCTAGGAGCTGTTCACTAAGTTCCACTGAGTCATAGTAGTTGTCCATATATAAATGATAACCTTTATTCCTCAGTGATGTAATCCAGCTCATTACTGTTTCGGTGGTTGGTTTCCCAATTCCTGCGTACACATCAAAATCAAAGACATAACCCATCTTTTATTCAGCCAGCATGTACTGCTTTACTCCATATTTATCAAGTTTATTTGGATTATAAGCCATGAAAGCTAAATGGTCCCTTCGTGCCATTGTACCTTCATCTAGAGCAGCGTTTCTTAACCTTTTCCGACCTCAGCACCCCCCTTGTAATAAGGTCTCAGTCCAGCACCCCTCTACATCTGGTTACTGGGACTGCAGTTGCTACACTACTGCAGGGTTAAAGTAAAGTGAAGTACTGTCTGACAGTTTATTTTATAGTTAAAAAAAAAAAAAAAAAATCAAGGCTGCCAATACGAAGCAAATCCAGTAAGAAAAAATATAATGCAGCATTTTCCAGCACCCCCTAAAATTGATTTCAGCACCCCGGGTTAAGAAACACTGATCTAGAGACAGATGCTTCTTGGCAATATAGAAAGTCTTGAATTGGTTGGTCAGGTATTCCATTACTGTTCTGATTTTATGAGTCTGTCCGTAATATCTTCAGTAATTGCACTATTGTTATACGTGTGAAAATACATAGCAGTTCACAGGATATCACTTTTAAGTCATGCATGCAATGACAGCAGGCACATGCCACTTTTTACCTGTTTGCCAATACATTGTCATCTTTGGGGCTTTCACAAGTCCCGTTAACATGGTTATACCCAAAAAGTTTGCCATCTCTTTCACATTCACTTCATCCCACTCATTCCTTGGGTTGGAAGCATCGTGCAAGGATTGTGCTGCATGCAGGTTAGTTTCATTTACCAAGTATCTCTCATAATGAATAGCTGAATAAATCCAAGAGCAGTGGCTGTTGCTGGTATAGTCAAGCCTGGTGTCCCAGTAAAAATCTCTACAAACAGTGCAGTGCTGTTTGTTGACCAGGCAGAACCATCTGCTCGAATGGTACGAGGAGCTATGGCACATTGGAAACGGGCACATGGGGCACTGGCATGAGTCTTGCTGGAGGTAGAGGGACCACTTAGGTTGGCATCAGGTGGTGGTGACCTGCCATCACTACTGCCCTCACCACCATTCTCTCTTACGTCACCAGCCTCACACTCGCCACTAGCCTCCTGCGTGACACCACCACCACTGCCAATATCACTTGTTTTACTTACTGTGTCACTCTCTGCCAATTCACTCGCAACATCACTGTCACCTTCTGTACTGTCAAGGTCTTGAAAATCACTTTCAGAAAATTCCTCCATTACAGCCACAAACTTTGTTGGTGTGATTTTCACTCCTTCATACTTCTGGCATTTACTCAAAACTTTCTCCTTTTTCAAGATGAACTTGCACTTTTCTGTTTCTCCATCCATCATGGATAAGATTTACAGTGAATATAAAGGCAGTAAGACAGAGAAAATGATGAAAAATCCACAGAAAACTGCAGGTAAAAGGACGCAGCGGTAAGCTGGGTCTGACCACGAACAGAGATTGGAAGTTACTGGCATTATTTTCTTTGGCATGGGTGGCTGCGTGGCAGCCTGGGGCAGTCACATGACTCACAGAGAAAATGGGAAGACATTGTCACTCATTTTAAACCACATTCCATGGCAGTTGAACAATAAATGGATTTTTGGCAAATATTTTACTTCAGTGACAAAAATATCATCATCGACTGGCCTATGGGAGTTTTTTGGATGACAAGAACATTGTCATCGGCGTGCCAGAGTTTTAAATTACGTTAAAACAAAAGTGATGATATCTTGGGCTGGTGGCAGTATTGTCAAAGAAGAGGGAGAGTGGCCATGTGCAGTTTGTCACATGGGTGTGGGAGTCCAGTAATCCCTTGGTTATCCGACATAATAGAGCCAAAAGCAAATCCGAATAAGGGCAGTGTTCGGATACGGAGCATTATCCTTTGGTGCACCATACTCTACCTATACCCAACTTACTACTTTTACCCAGCCTATATGTACTCTATCTCTCCTAATTTTGGCAGTGCTCTGTGGTCTTTTGACTGCTTTTAGACATTAAAACACACAGTGCAATATGCAATATAATCCTAAACACTAAGAAAACACAAAATCCTTCCGTCCATCATCCAGTCCCGTATCACCCCATGAGGAGTGTAGGAACTTGGGGCTAGGCAAGTTGGTTCTGACACTTAACCCTTTAACCGCGGGTGTCATTCCAGAATGACGTTGCAAAAACTGGACCAAACCGCGGGTGTCATTCTCGAATGTTTGTGAATATTTTGAATACCCCGCGTTTTTTCCGTGCGCCAATTGTTTCAAGGGAGAGTAGCTATTAAGTTCTTTCACTCCAGCCGACCCCCACCTCCCTCTTCCCCCCCTTGGGGCCCCACCTCCCACCCCCTGGGCCCCCCACCCCACCCCTGACCAAGCACGCATCAGTATCTGTCCAGCTGTGTGAGTGACAATACATGCTGATGTGGCAGTGAAGTGCAGGCAATTACAGTGCCTTTTACCTGTCTCAGTGAACACAGAGTGGGTGTTTATCGTATGTGCAGTGTTCATATATGTTTACAGTATTATTATCAGAATGTGATTGGCATTTGGTAATGGTGTGTGAGCGAAAAATAGTGATTACAACACCGCTGATGTGGCAGTGAAGTGCGGGCAATTACAGTGCCTTTTACCTGCCTCAGTGAACACAGAGTGGGTGTTTATCGTATGTTCAGTGTTCATATATGTTTATTGCATTATTATCAGAATGAGGTTGGCATTTGGTAATGGTGTGTGAGCGAAAAATAGTGATTACAACACCGCTGATGTGGCAGTGAAGTGCGGGTAATTACAGTGCCTTTTACCTGCCTCAGTGAACACAGAGTGGGTGTTTATCGTATGTCCAGTGTTCATACATGTTTATAGTATTATTATCAGAATGAGGTTGGCATTTGGTAATGGTGTGTGAGCGAAAAATAGTGATTTTACACCCCTCACTTCTAACGGCACTGCCCGTCCTGTGAAAGTCAACAAAGTCATGAAACCTACATCAATGGAAAGCTGAAGGTTAGTACTTTCTAATGGTACCTTATTTTTTTCTCTAGCTTTATTCTGTGCAGAGTTATTAAGGTTTAAAGGTTTGTTTACATTTGGCTGAAACCCCCGCGGGAGAGGACAGTCAGACCAAAACAATACCCGCGGTTAAAGGGTTAAGATGAGAGTGACCAGCCTCACTCATCCCTGAGTGGCATTATGGAAGCAGTAAACCCCAACCATCCCTTGGATATAAACCTACACCAGCTCAATCCGATTAGAGCACCGTAATTACCCACTAAACCACCAGGCTTCATAATTTGGTTATGTGGTTACCACCTAGTGCAGTGAATGGTTTCCTGGTATACAGGAAACCATTTGGCTTGTCACTCTGTATAGAGGCACCTACAGGCAGAAGGAAGAGGAAACAGCAAAGGAAAGACAGAAGAGGGAGTTTAAAGTCACCTGTAGGCAGAAGAAAGAGGAAAGAATGAAGGAAAGAAAGACAGAAGAGGAAGGACAGAAGAGAGGAAAGGGCAGACACCCACAGCAGCACTACCTTGAGTGAGTGGGTGGTGAGCACCCCCACCTATGTTTCGTTTCGTTTCATTTTTGAAGGCTCCAACATGCTTGCATGGGTTGGCTTGGTCACTTAGGGCGACTCTCCATGCTGCACGATCTATTGCAGCCTCCCTGTTCAGTCCCTTAACCCTGAGGTCACACTTAATGACCTCATCCCACGTCTTTCTCGGTCTATCCCTCACAACCCCACCCCCAATATTAACACTTCTAACCTTCTGCACCCAATTATCATCCCTCATTCTCTCCACATGCCCAAATCACCTAAGTCTACTTCTCCTTATCACAACACCAGTACACTCCAGTCCCATCCTACCTCTCAACTCTTCCATATTAAACCCAGCCCCCAGGCCTTGCACACAGGGACACACTGCACATCCACCTAATCATTCTCATTTCTGTATGTCTGAGCCTGCGAATATCCTCCTCCTCTGCTGCCCAGGTCCCACTACCATGCAGTATTACACTTCTAGCACATGCTGCATACAAGGACCCCTTAGCACGTAGGGAGAGTCCTCGCAGTGTCAGGAGAGGCAACAGCTCCCTGAACTTCTTCCAACCACCTCTCACTCTAACCTCAGAGCTAGCTCCAGCTCCATCTCCAGCACACAAAACTCTTCCACACAGTCAAGAGACTCACCAGCAAGTTCAATCCTTTCATGCCTGACAATCTCCACCTGCTCTTCCCGACACGCCGCACACATAAAAGACAAGGAAAAACAGAAAAACAAAATAAACCCTGCTAATATGCACAGTACCCCTCCTAATTTTGGCAGTGTTCTGCGGTCTTTTGGCTTTTTTTGTATGTCAAAACACACTTTGGATTTTGCAGTATAGTCTTAAACACTAGGAAAACAAGGAATAAGCAAAAAACAACAAAAAAATGATATGCACAACCCTACCAATATGTACTGTACCCCTCCTAACTTGGCAGTGTTCTGTACTCCTTCAGCTCTTTTTAGACATCAAAACACACATTGGAATATGCAGTATAATCCTTAAAAAAAAAAAAAAAAAAAAAAAAAAAAAGAAGAAGCCTTACCAATGTGCACAGTACCCCTCCTAATTTGGTCAGTGTTCTGCAGTCTTTTAGCTGCATTTTGACATCAAAATACATGTTGCATTATGCAATAAAATCCTAAACACTAAAAAAACACTGCATAAAATATATATATGTATATATATATATATATATGCAAAAATCCCACCTATATGCACTGTACCCCTCCAGATTTTGTCAGAGTTGTGTGGTCTTTCAACTCTTTCTAGACATCAGAACACACATTGGAATATGCAGTAAACAGTAATCCTAAACACTAAGAAAACAATGCGTTAAAAAAAAAAAAAATGCAAATATGCACAACCTTACTAATATGTACAGTACCCCTCCTAATTTTGGCAGTCTTCTGTGGTCCTTCGGCTCTTTTTGGATGTCAAAACACATTGGAATATGCAGTATAATCCTAAACACTAAGAAAAAAAAAAACTGCCAATGTGCACTGTACCCTCTCCTAATTTTGTCGATGTTGTGTAGTCTTTCAGCTATTTTTTTACCTCCAGACAGTTGCATTATGCAATATAATCCAAAATACTAAGAAAGCATTGCTTAAACACCAACAAAACTACATGTATGCACAGTACCCTTCCTAATTTTGGTAGTGTTCTGTGGTCTTTCGGCTGTTTTTGAACAGCAAAACACGCATTACAATATGCAGTCTAATCCTTAACGCTAAGAAATCAGTGCATAAACATTAGAAATTACAGTATTATAAAAAAAAAAAAACATAATAGACTTACCACCAAGTGAATGGCAAACAGGCATTGTAACCCACCAGGCTGCGGCAGGTCTACAGGTATCACATTTTGTCTAGTGGCTAACACTGTCACTTAGCAAAAGTCAAAACTCCTCCTCCTTCTCCACCTGCTTAAGCCGGCCGATGAGCAGGAATGTGTGGCAAGGTGTTGGAGCCCTACCCACCTAAGGACTCTCTGAAGACAGCTGCACGCCCGTGTCCAACGGTGACTCACCGGTTGTCGATGTGCTTGGTTGTGGGTCCGAGAGTGAAGACTGGGGTCAAGAGGGTGATGGTGGTGGTGGGGAAAAGAGACTGGCACACGTGGGGGTGGCAGGCTTGAAGAAGGAGGTGGTCTTCATTTGACGGTGGGTGTGGCGATTCTGTCGGAGCATGACAGTGTTCCTGACTGCCCTCAGCTCCATCGCCAGCTTGAGTGGCACCAACTCTCTGTTGCAATGAGGGTGCTCGGTATATTTGAGCACCTTCTCAGTGCCAACCCGTAGCGCACCAAGATTAGAAAGTGATGAAGTGGTGGGGTGGCCAGAGTCAGGGTCCTCGTCCTCATCGCATTCCTTTATCAGCCCAGCAGAAACAGCAGCAGCGATCTCCTCATCAGACAACGTCTAATAACCTGGATCACCGCCATTGTCATTCAATCAGTCCCTCATGTCGTCGATGTCCACATCCTCACTTTCGTTTTGGAGCCAAAGGTGGAAATCGTCCATGTTAAATCCTTCAAAGTCATGCACAGCTTCTCATCCCAGAATGAGACAAGCCCAACCACTTTCCAAGGTTTTGATGGAGACTTCCTTCCAAGCACTGACCCAGTTGAACACCAAAGACATGATGTTGTAACATCTCAGATTCTTCAAGGTCCACTCCCCAAATATGTTGACCCCTTCCTTGTCTTCAAGCGCCACAATCACCTCGTTGAGGAACCTCCGACAGTACAGTCTCTTGGCTGCCTTGATAACACCTTGGTCCATTGGTTGAATGAGAGCATTCGTTTTAGATGGCAGAAACATGCACATAATGCGGCTGTTATCAGCGACCAGATCCTTCTCCGACGAACCCACAGGGGTATTGTTGAGGATCAGGAGAGCCGCCACTTGGCCGCTAGGGATATCAAGTTCCTCCATTTGATAACAGTTAACCTCCTTGACAAAGTGTCTGTGGAGCCAGTCTCTGAAGATCTTTGTACAAACCATGCCTTCACAGAATGGTACCACACAACCAGCAGGGTGTCCATCAGCCCACAGAGACAACATGGCTGCTTTGCACGTCCAGCAATAACAGGTTTGAGGTGGTGCATCCTGTTAGCATTGGCACAGCACAACACCAACACATGTTTGGACAACTTCCGACCAAGCACAGTCGTCTCCGTCTTCTCTGCTGGGGTGTTGGTGGGCAAGGAGTGGAAGAACTGGTTAGTTTCGTCAGATTTGTATACTTGACCGAGAGCAAGGCCCTCCTTGATGAGGCAGTGCACTTTCTGGCAAAACGGCACAACATCCTCCACTGCCGGGTCCAAAGCCATGCCATGTGCCATACAGCCAGTACGTCCGTGCTGGTTTGATTCAGAAGAGCCAACCCTCGGATGCCTTGAAGTTGTGCACGTTATGCAGGCATGCAAACTTCTTGGCTGCAGCCATCAATTTGGTCCCACATACAAGCACACTGGCACCTCGTTGCTGGCAGAACCAAACCAAAGTCGACTGGTCGATGCTGGCGTGGCAGGGCAGGGGCATCACTTTCCGGTCGCCTTTTCAAGTGGTATCGCCGTAGTCCTGTCCATACTGAGTCAGCTTGTTCTGTGATTTCTTGATATCAAACTAGGTTGAACGGGCCAAGTCATATTCATGCAAAATGAATGAAGTTGGCCAGCCCACGTCAACCTTGCCAAATATCTCACGCTTTTTCTCCAGAGTCAAAACCCTCCTCTTGCGTTTCTTGGGTGATGGTGGGGACATTATCACACACACAGAACACCACAGAGGAGGATTAAGGCCTGCAGAAGGTAGGGCACCACCACAAATGTAACAATGGAAGCTGCCATTGTTTTACCTCGGCCAAGCACATCCACATGCGGAGAGACAAAGGCGGGAACTGAGCTGCAGTAGTACTGGTGTTGTCATGTCTCTACCCGCGCTTGGCTGTGAGTATGCAAGCAAAAAGTGGCACACTGACCAACGAGCGCAAGGGTCCTTTTGACTTACCTAGGCAAATGTCGCAATTTGGCAGAAACACTGGGTCCCCTTTCATCATGGGCCCTAGGAGTGCCTGAGTAATCTGGATGGCGATGGGACTTTGACCTTTCGGTAAGGAGGCAGATTGTCGTGCGCGGCCGGGAGTTTCTGATAAATCCGGGCAGCTGGGGGATTTCGACCAGTCGTTAGGGATCCGGACAGCCATCTCGCTCAATTTGCGGTATACGATCTGTTTTCATTGCTCATTGCTGGTATGTTTCTGGTGATTAGGGTGGCTAGAGGATTTTGACCATTTGGTAGGAAGCCTGACAGCCTTTTTTGTGCTGCTTGTGAGTTTCGGCCTATTACCTGCACGTGGACAGAGAGGGCGGTGAGCCACTCAGTGGACTTGTTTTGCTTGGTAGGCCGGCTGGCCATCAGTGCCAGAACTTTTTTTGTCAGGCTACAGACAAATAAATCCAGATACAGACCTATTAGAGTCAAGTTCTAATGCTCATATATGGAGCATGACCGGTTACAGAGGGTCTGGATAATTGAGGGATTACTCTAATTCCATCTTGTGCAATTTATTTGATAAATGTGTGCATAAAAGATGTTGTGGCATTAGAGGTAGACTGAGATAATGCAGATTTTGTGTGTGCAGTGTGTTGGGGAGAGCATGTGGAGATTGTAAGTCATGAAAGAACTAATCTTGCTGGTGAGAGTCTCGATTATGTGGAAGAGTCTTGTTACTTGGGAGACGTTATGTGCCGGAGATGGGCTGGAGCTAGCTCTGTGGCTAGAGTGAAGGGTGGTTGGAAGAAGTTCAGGGAGCCGTTACCTCTTCTGACATTGGAGGGGTCTCCCTCCATGCTAAGGGATCTTTGTATGGTCTTGTGATGAGGAAGGGTAGATTGAGATGATCAGGGCATGTGGAAAGGATGGGGGATTACAATAAGGTGAGGAAGGTGAGAAATGTAAACCTCGTGTTAGGGTTGCGAGAGGCAGACCGAAAAAGACCTGGGATGAGGTCAAAGAGTGTGACCTCAGGGATAAGGGACTGAATAGGGAGGCTGCTAGGGATCGAGCTGCTTGGAGAGCCGCCATTAGGTGACCCAGGCCAATACATTCAAACATATTGGAGCCTTTATAACAAAAGTGAAATTGAAAACTAACTGAGGCTATGGGACTAGGAAACTGACAAAGGATCAGGCTAGTTCAATGAACTTTGTACAAAGGAGTGCATAACATGGGATGACACTCGATATTTAACTTGATATCCTTGTTTTGAGTTGTCTGATAAGTTAGGTACAGTATTTTGAAATAGGTACAGTAATCACTCAATTATCCGACATAATAGAGCCAAAGGCATGTCTGAGTATTGACAATGTCCAGATCATGAACAATATCCTCCAACTATACCCAGACCCTACCTATACCCAACCTCTGACCTATATCTAACCTATTTGTACAGTACATCACCTTACTTTGACAGTGTCTTCTGGTCATTCAGGCATATTTAGACATCAAACCACACCTAGGAATATCCAAATTAATGCTATAAAAAAAAAAAAAACATCCTACGTATCCACTACTGTATGCACACTACCCCTCCTAATCTTGGCACTGTTTTCAGGTCAGTCTGCCATATTTAGGCATCAAAAGACATGTAGGAATTCCAAAGTAATGCTAAACACCAAAAAAAACATTAAAAAAAAAAATCTATCTGTCTATAGCCCAACGCCCTAATCCTGCAAAGGGTGGCCACAGACAAAACGCCTCCAAGTCGCTTTGTCACCCACCATTTGACTACTCTCCCCCCAACTCACCCCCCCTCCCTCATATACCTCTCAACTCCATCCCTCCACCTCATCCTCAGTCTACCCCTCCCTCTCTTCCCTCCACCTCACCTACATACACCCTCGTAGTCAGTCTTTCATTCTCCATTCTCTTCACATGTCAAAAAAAAAAAAATGAAACCAAAAAACACCCTGCCTATACACTGCTGTATGTACAATACCTCTCCTAATGTTGGCACCGTTTTTAGGTCAATTTGCCATATTTAGACATCAAAACACATAGGAATGTCCAGAGTAATGCCAAACATCAAGAAAACCATGAAAAAGAAACACTGAGAATCAAGAAACATCCAGCCTATGCACTACTGTATGTACAGTACCCCTCCTAATTATGGCACTGTTATCAGGTCATTGATTCATATTTAGACATCAGAACACACATAGGATTATCTATATTGATGCTAAAGACCAAGGAAACAGTGCATAAATAACAGACATCCACAAAAAACCTCAGAATGGTTGGAAAATCGGTGATCTGACACCAGTGATAACTGCTCCCAGGCCACAAAAAGATTCCATGGCCATATATCTCTATCTGTCTATCTATTGCCAGACGCCTCAATCCCGTTTGGGGTGGCCACAAACAAATCATCTCCAAGTTGCCCTGTCCCCCGCCATTTCACTGCCCTGCTCCCAGCTCACACCTCCCTCTCTCATATACCTCTCCACCCCATCCCTCCATCTCATCCTCGGCCTCCCCCTCCCTCTTCCCCCCTCCGCCTCACTCACATACACTCTTTTCATCAGTCATTCACCCTCCATCCTCTCCACATGGCCAAACCACCTCAGTGTGTTCCTCATAACGCTTCCTATCACATCCACATCCACCCCACAATGCTCCTTTATATCCTCATTCGTCAGCCTGTCTCTCCATGTGACTCCACAGGCTCCCCTTAAATAACTCATTTCCACTGCTCTCACTCTTGACTTGTGTCCTTCCAACAACGTCCAAGCTTCACTTCCATACGTTAGAGTTGGTATCACAATACTGTCATGTAGTAACTTTTTCACTTCCATGCTCACTTCCCTGTTTCTTATCACTGCTTTCAAAGAACCAGCAACCTTTCTTCCCTGCTGTACCCTGTCAAGCACTTCGCCCTCCAAACCTCCATCCTTACTCATCACACTACCCAAGTACATAAACGTACTCACATTTTCCAATTCCTCACCATCCAACCTCGCTGTACATTCACTGACTTCACCTCTCTCAAAGACCATCACTTTACTCTTCCCTACATTCACCTTTAGATTCCGTTTCTTACACACTCTCCCAAACTCATCCACCAAGCCTTGCAGCTCCCCTTCGTCTTCACTCAACAACACAGTATCATCTGCAAACAACAGTACAGGGAGTTTCCAAACACTATCCTCTCTCACCAGGGCCACTCCAACATCCACTACCCTACCTTGTACCTCTTTTATTACCCCATCCATGTACAGATTGAACAACCATGGAGACATGACACATCCCTGTTTCAACCCAACTTTCAAAGAGAAAAATTCACTTAGCTCACCATCTACACGCACTGCAGCCTTCGCACCATCGTACATACTCTTCACAGCATTCAACAACTTCCCATCTACTCCATATATTCTTAACACCTTCCACAATCCTTGTCTATCCACCCTGTCATATGCTTTCTCCAAATCCATGAGAGCCGCATACAACTTCTCTCCCTTCTCTAGAAACTTTTCCACTAAAGATCTAAGAATGAATATCTGATCTACACAACCTCTTCCCTTCCTAAAGCCTCCCTGTTCTTCTCCAACTAATTTCTCTGTTCTTTCTCTAACTTTGTTAATAAGTATCCTACGATACACTTTTCCTATTATACTAAGAAGACAAATGCCCCTATGATTACCACACACTTCTTTTTCCCCTTTTCCTTTGTACAAGGGAATAATTATACCTGACTTCCAATCCTCCGGGTCTCTACCTTCCTCCCAGGCCAATCTGCACAACTTCCACATCCATTCTACTACTATCCCCCTTGCTTCAGCATTTCACCACACACTCCATCAATTCCCGGGGCTTTCCCCAATTTAACTTTCTTCATTGCTTCCACAACTTCTATCCTACTGATTTCTTCCTGTCTTCTCACCTCCCTCCTTCTCCCAGCCATTCCCCAGCCACTTATACTCGCATTACGTCCATCCTCTATGTTCAGCAATTCCTTAAAGTGTTCTCTCCATCTGCTCACTTTTTCTCCCTTCTCCACTAGTAATCTACCATTTTTATCTTTCACTCCCCTGGCCATATATGCTGCCAGAAATTAGTTAATTTGGTATAAATGGTATACCATCATCTTTGTTGGTGTTTATACTATAAGATAAGCAAATAAAAACAGAAAACTGATGAGTAAAAGCACAGAAATGTGGTGACAATAAATAGTGGTCAAGAGTAAAACTTACCTTCGTATAACTTCCCACCATCGGAGTGCATAATTTGCCAGCACCTGCCGAGAATTAAGCACATGTTTAGACACAGAATTTCATGAGCTTTTTCGTGGGCACTTCAGAATTTCAGTACGACCAATATTATTCAAATAAATCACAAAAAAAAAAAAAAAATCACAAGTCTGCTGTCAGCACGGAGTAGGGGAGTGAGTGAGGGGGGAACCGGGACGATATAAAGGAGGGACGAGAGGGGGGGGGGGAGAAGCGAGGCTGTGGGCAGGATTTTCATCCTTCTTTTACAAGGCAGACGGGCACTTTTACCGTACATTTACTCGTGGCTTGCGGTCTGTTAGACGCATGGTGGGCATTCGGAAACAAAACTCGCGGTGACCGGGCAACTTTGGACATTCGGTAGAGAGGCGGACGGCTGCTGTCAATGAACGTGTACTCATGGCTTGTGGTCTGTGTTTGATGCATGGTGGCAGTTAGGAATGACTTAGCCAGGTTGCCGCACAATGTTGGATGTTTGGTGGGGATGCATACGGACGTTTTGACACCACATGTGGGTTACAGTCGTATTACTTGGGTGTTGGAGGTTTGCTGGGAGAGATTGGACCAGTGCACAACTTTGACCATTCAGTACAGGGGCGGATGGACATTTTAGCCCTGGTTGTGGTTTATTGCCTATTTCCCTCTCACAACTTCAGCCCAGCGGCCACAATACCAAATTTTTGAACATTTCAGCTGGCCAGCCAAGGGGACTTTTACGTCTGGATAATAGCAAGTAAATTCAGATGATGGTGTAATAGAGCCAAGGTCCAGTATCCAAATAATGAACAGGTCTGGATACTGCATGTCCTGATAAATGAGGGATTACTGTATATGTTGAAGCTATGCCTTTGATGTGGAGTAAGGATTTCAGGGCATGAATGGTGTTCCAGTGAGTGCATGGCCCATTTCATTTGGGTTGCTATTTAGTTTTTATCTCTCCCATGTTTTTTCTTGCATTCAGTACTCTACCTTACCCCATCTTTGAGTGGGAAAGAGGTCATGATGATGATGATGGTGGTGATGATGACAAGAATTATCAATGCATATGTTAATGTAGGTTCTGCTGTACCTTGTTGTAACATTATGTGTTGACAAGGTGTGTAGGGATACTTTTTTAGGTAAACAGAAAAATTATGACTCTTGCTGTGGAGTGAAAAGCTACACGGCATTTGTAGTAGTTTTCCAGTACTTTTGTGGTAGTGTAGTTTTCAGTAGCATGCTAACCTGCCAGAAGGAATTAGCCATGGTAAGTGAGGGTTGTGTGGGCATTGGTGAGAGAGAAGGAAGAAGAGTGTGGTAAATGAGGGTTGTGTGTGTCCATTTTGAGGAAGAAGGAAGAGGAGTGTGGTAAATGAGAGTTGTGTGATCATTGTGAGAGAGAAGATAGATGTGTATGGTAAACAAGAGTGTCCAGTGGTGAGAGAAAGAAAAGTGTGGTAAATGAGAGTTGTGCATCTAGTGGTGAGAGAGAAGGAAGAGAAGTGTGGTAAATGAGGGTTGTGCATCTGTAGGTGAGAAAGAAGGAAGAGAAGTGTGGTAAGTGGGCATTGTGTGTCCAGTGTTGAGAGAGAAGGAAGAGGAGTGTATTCATGGGTGTGAGAGGTATGTGAGGATATAAGTAACTTGAAGATATTTCTTATGACCATAGGTGGAAACCAAGCATCATATGATGATGATGATGATGATAATCATAGTACATGTAATGATATCACTAGACACAGTTGTGGTAGTTTCCTATTTACCAATAGAATAATGTTTATTTCGAGATCAAAATTCATATTTTCTATTAGGCAGGATTTAGGGATAAGGTAAAGATAATGAATGATAAAACAGTGTCTAGAAAATATTTTTCTGATGTTGAGAGATATGTATTGTATAAGTAGCCCCACATATACATGAATTAAAAGTATTCTGAATCTGTACATTTTTTAGTGAGAAACAGTTGACCTACTTGGGGATACGTTTGTAACCTGGGAAATTTAGACATTTCAGGTTCAGATCTTACAGTGATCACTTTTGTAATAGTTTTGATTCATGTATTTGTGCAGTACCTGATAAATGGTTGGTACTAAATGAATGTTTAATGACTGCAAAAATGCTTTCTTTTTTACAGGTTGATGAATTGAACATTATGTTGCAAGATTATAAGAGAGATGCTAATACAGTACGGAGAAGCCTCAAACTCCTTCGTGAGGCATTTGATCAAATAGTGTTGAACCAGAGGACAGCTGATAATGATAGTAGATGATACAAATTGGGCACTTGCCTGTTGATAGCTTCAAGTATACTTTTTTGTTATGTCTTTATTCATATGTAAAATCTACTTCAGTAGCTGCAGGTATCAGTATGTAATATCAAATCAGGTAGTGCATTTACACATTTATAATTCCTCATCTGCACATACATGTGCAGTTTGTAATGTGCAGTACAGAATCTAAATTATCTGTTGTTTATCCTACATTGTTTTAGACAGCTTGGATTTAGAATTCATCATGAAACTCTAAAATTATTAATGGGCTTTAGAAAATGTTACTTTTTTGTGTTTGTGTGTGCATTCAAGATTTTACCATGAATACATCAGTGTAACATTACAAAAAACTTGTATTTATGCATTTGATTAATGGTTAGTAGATAAGACTTCTTGTGGGCTGTGTTATTATGATATGGGTTGTTCATTTCCAGCATTGCATATATATATAAAACTGACAAGTGATACCCATATTCAAGATAGTCACTAAATAATGGTATAAATATATGCATTTCAACTGATAATCAGTTCAGTATCACCCCTAATTCCACAGTGTTCTGAAATCATGACTCTTAGCTTTCATATAATTTACTGTGGTATTTCATAACAAAAATTACTCTTAATTCAGAATCACCAGAAGCTTGTGTCTTGTGAAGGCAGATGCCTCAACTGATTCATATACCTGCACAGGTATACTACACTTTATCACCCCCTGTCACAATTTTCTATATCATTCCATTAGTCTTTGTAAAAATCTTTAGCACTTCTTTGCAGTCTCTCATCTTCATTAACCCTAAATTAGAAATCTAGCCAAAAGATATCTTCCAGATAAAATCCCTCAGAAGCAACCCTTCCCCAGAGATAAGATTGGATTTTGGTGTACTGGCCAGTTTGAACAATAATTAAATACAAAGCACAGCACCACCTCAACTTTAAGTGCAGTCCGAGCATGTCCTCACATAGGAGCACACTTAACACAGGCATCTCACTTACATATCACAGACACTCAATCAGTGTAGCTTTGTTAGTGGCCTCTGAGCATTTGTTTGGTGTTTCTGTATTCATTATCTACATCTTTCCAGTTGTACAATTGCCCCAAGAAGTTATGGCAGAGTTTCAGATTGCTTCTGTCAGTCTGCACTACTAAGCATTCAGTGACAACTTGCTGAATATAAGGTAAAAATTCTGTACCATCATCATGTCAAATCAAATAAAATACATTTACACGTGTTATTCATGTAAAATGAATAACACGTGGGAATTGTATAGTAGAAAGTAACATTGTAAGATGTGTTTTCTGGATTTGAATATGTAATGTAATATGTCATGCAGTATACCCCAATGTTCTTGATACAGGCAGTCCCAACTTATGAAAATAATTGGTTCTAAAAGGTCTTTCATAAGTTGTTTTTCTTTTTTTTTTTTAATAAGTCCAACTCTTATTCTTATTCTCTCTCTCTCTCTCTCTCTCTCTCTCTCTCTCTCTCTCTCTCTTTCAGACTGAAGCCCATTTTTGTCTCCATGTCTCCTTTACCCTTCCCTCAACTGCAGTTATCACCTCACCTCTTTGTCAGTGTCTTCACCTACCCCCATCCTTCCTTGCTATGACTGACAGCCCCACCCCTCACAAATTTTTTTCGTATCTGGGGATTTTTCATAAGTTGATCCTTCATTAGTAAGGGCCTGACAGCATATTTATGTCCCAGGATTTCAATACAAACAATCTAGTTTCAAAGGCCAATTGAGGAAAATTCTTGTGCATGCAATGCACTACTTGATTTTCAAATGCTTTGGTGGTGATATAGCAGCAATAAGGATGTAACAACAGTGAAATTATTTTTTGGTAAAAACAGCCTACTCGTGGTTGCAGCCAGACTTTTCTAGGCATTCTTCCTCGTGTTACATCTCTTCCTCTCGGTTATCATCATCATCATCATCATCATCATCATCATCATCATCATCATCATCTAATGCTGTGTTGCCCCATGAGAAGCTTAGGAGCCCGGGGCTAGGCAAGTTGGTCCTGACATTTAAGCTGAGAGTGACCAGCCTCACTCATCCCTGATTGGCATTATGTGAGCAATTATCTCCAACCATCCCTTGGATATAAACCTGCACGGACTCAATCCGATTGGAGTGCCTTAATTACGCACTAAACCACCAGGCGCCATAATCTGGATATGTGGTTATTTCCCAGCATAGTAAATGGTTTTCTTGTGTACAGGAAACCATTTGGCTTGTTACTTAGTGTAGAGTCACCCATAGGCAGAAGGAAGAGGAAAGAATGAAGGAAAAAAAAAAGACAGAAGAGGAAGTGTAGAGTCACTTGTAGGCATAAGGAGGAGGAAAGAATGAAGGAAAGAAAGAAAGAAGAAGAAGGAAGGAAGAGAGGAAAGGGCAGTCACCTAGGAGCAGCTCTACTTCAAGTGAGTGGATGGTGAGCAGCCCCCCACCGTCCATTACCTTTTGGTTATAATAATCATAATCCATCCATCCATCATCCAGTCCTACGTTGCCCTATGAGGAGTGTAGGAGCCCGGGGCAAGGCAAGTTGGTCTGACATTTAAGATGGGAGTGTCCAGCCTCACTCATCCCTGAGTGGCATTACATGAACAGTAAACCCCAACCATCCCTTGGATATAAACCTTCACTGACTCAATCTGATTGGAGTGCTGTAATTATCCACCAAACCACCAGGCGCCAAAATTTTTTTATGGTTACCACCGAGCATAGTAAATGGTTTCCTTGTATATAGGAAACCATTTGGCTTGTCACTCAGTGTAGTCACCCACAGGCAGAAGGACAAGGAAAAATGAAGGAAAGAAAGACAGATGGGGATGGAAGGAAAGAAGGATGGAGGAGAGGAAAGGGCTGACACCTGAGAGCAGCACTACATTGAGTGAGTGGATGGTGAGCACCCTATTCACTTATTCCCCATTGTTGAAAAAAAAAATTCAGTTGTAAGGAAGAATGGCAGAATTTACTTTTTTCTCTTTCATTAGGCAATAAAGAGACCCAAAACATGAGTTTACAGTTCATCCAGTACAACAGCACATACTATGCTTCACTTTTATTCTCTAATATCTTTCTTTTTAAATAAACAGCTTTGTTCTGCTTAACAGAAAATACTGATATAGAAGTTTTGAACATGGCAAATTTGTTTATGAATCCCTTAATTTAATACAGTACTCCTACCAGTCATTTATGCACTGAGGATACTAGGCTTTGACAAAAGTTTTGCATTCTCCAAGGAGCTCTGACACTTGGCAAATTTTCAAGGTTCTTTTTTTATTTGTTAACTAATACTGTAGACCTTGGGCTTATCCTAAGTCTTCTATAGATTTTTCTTATTAGAAAACTGGTCAAATGCAGTGTAATAATTGCCTGTCTCAAGTAATAGTTGCCTGCATTTGTGTTTGTTGATGAGCCATTTAACCCCCTCGCGCACAGTGACGCAAAACGAGCCAAAATGGTGTTAGGCTGAAGAGGAACGGATGATGGACCAGGATGCACTTGTCAGTGTTGGTCAGAAGTGATGCCAGTTAGGCAATTTTGGACAAAAATATTCACCAAAAATTAAGTTTAGCTTGAAGTGTGTCAATCTGTGCTGTGTCTTAGGGGAGGGTGTCTATTTCAAAGCCAACAGTCTTAAATAGTTGGCTTTCTCTCGGCTTTCAGTGTGGGGGGGGGTATGCATGAGCAATTTTTGGTGATTTACTCGAAAACTATTGGCCGTATCAAATTTCCGAAGACACCACGTGAAAGCTCGTGAAATTCTGTGTATAGACATATGCTTAGCTCTTGCACGGTGCAGGCAAAATATTGCGGTAGAGTTTTGGGAAGTTACTTTCACTATGGAAACACATTATTATCACAGCATTTTGGTATGTCCACTGTACTTTTACTCATCAGTTTCATGTGTTTTTATTAGCTTATCGTATAGTATAAACATCAGCAAAAATGATGGTATGCAATTTATACAAATATAACTAGTTTCCGGGGCAAATAAAATCCATGGGAATGTATTCCTTTGTGCGTGAGTCCAGGCTGCCCTTGCGGCATTTTCTCTGATCATGTCACACAAACTTACTGAAAACTTTAGGTGTGTGATGTGGTTTAAATATCCTACTAACTAACACTGCTTTTCTGCTTTCTGCTGTCAACCGTGGAGCTAACAGAAACAGAAATAGACTTTATATCATTCATTAGTACTCTAGCAGAAATTATTCTATAAATAATAATGTTTGAAATTAATTGATTATTGAAGTGCTTTTCTTTTCAGTCTTAGGTTACTGAAAAATTATTACTTGTTACCATACTAGATTTAAACTCTGCAAATTATTCTTGACTAACCCCACGCGATAGTTCTGATTTTTCAATTACACTCAATCCTCGTAAATCGTGTGTTCATAAATCACGGATTTGTAAATCACGGCTAGGTGGCCGTCAGACTGCCGGCGATCTTAAATCACTGTTAAGTCACAAAAATCACGGATCTAGGCACCCAAGTGGGCCTTTTCCGAGGAGAACCATAAACTGCGGCATTCAAACTGAAAATCGCGACCCAATAACCAATCACCACGCATCCCTGGTGGCATATGTGCATACTAATGCCGCCATGTTGTTGTTGTTCTTGTTCCGCCAGTCCGCACACTACAGATCGTCGCCGTGGAGTACAAGAGTTACCTGCCTTTTTTATGCAACTTCCCCCTGCCTCCTACCTGTCATTGCCCCTCCTGACCCCCCAATGAAGCGCTCTAAGCTGTATGGCATCAAGAAGCTGCCACAGTTGTCGTACAGTCAACATTTGGAGCTCATTTGTCGTGTTGAGAGGGGAGAGAAGTTTTCAAAGCTGGTGAAAGAGTTTGGGATGAACAAGTGCTGAGAGGTTCTAAGTTCTTCCCAACACCACCCCACTCCATTCACTCAAGCAATTTTGTCATAGGATTAAGGTGAGATCCCTTAATACAAGCACTGAATATTCCTAAAAATTTGTATGATTGTGTTTGATGGTGCCTAGATAGGTATAGGTAGGGTGCTGTGGGTGTGAGTTGGCCAAAGTCCAGACCCTAATTAATTTTTCACTTAGGAGTTATTATTCATGAATCATGGAATTCATAAATCACGGCAGTGGTCCATACCCAAATTGCCACGATTTACGAGGATTGACTGTACAGTTGCTTTCTGCTACTACGTTGGGTCTGGTTAGTACTTGGATGGCTGACCTCCTGGGAACACCAGATATTGTTGGCATAACGTTCTCCCTACGTGTCAAGTGGGGTTGGTGGAGGATTAGTGCCCCTCCCTGTAAAACAATAAACTCTAAGCCCTTGGCCACCCTGTCTGGGATACATGGCGTCTGGCAATGAATGACTGTACAGTAGTTCCATTTGAGGATTTCCCGTTATCGTAGTTAATTAATTACTTCTTCCAGTTTTGAAATGTACAGCTACTTTGGCACTTAGTTATTGTTTTCTGTTACAGTTTTACAAAATAGGTTTCATCTTGTAAAGATACAGTATTAGGAATATTACGTGCATTATCACTGACTGAAATCTTCTGGATAATATGCCATCACTTCTTTGGGCAACTGTACAGCCTGTAAACTAGGAATCAGGGCAGCTGGACAACAACAACACATCTTGGTGAACTGTACTTACTACAGTACTCTTAGTCCATAGATTTAGTGAAGTTCAGATAGATATGTACAAGTATTCACTACAGTGCAAACTCACAGATCTGAAATTTTTGATCCAAAGGCTTTATGGAAAACTGAGTTTTCTGAAAAGTACAATTTTGATGGTAACTAATGTGAAAGCCATGTAACAAATAGCCTGCAGTATAAGTAACTGTAAATATGGTGAAGTCACATGGAGAGACAAACTGACAAATGATAAGTGAAGGAGCATTGTGGTGTGGATGTGGATGTGATAGGAAGCATTAGGAGAAGCACATTGAGGTGGTTTGGCCATGTGGAGAGGATGGAGAGCTAGAAACTGACAAGGAGAGTGTATGTGAGTGAGGGGGAAGGAGAGGCCAAGGATGAGATGGAGGGATGGAGTGAAGAGGTACAGTATATGAAAGAGGGGGGGGGGTGAGCTGGGAGCAAGGCAGTGAAATGGAAGGGTGAGATGGAGGGATGGAGTGGAGAGGTACAGTATATGAGAGAGGGAGGTGTGACCCGGGGTCAGGGCAGTGAAATGGTGGGGGACAGGGCAACAAGGAGGAGATTTGTTTGTGGTCACCCCTTATGGGATTAAGGCATCTGGCAATAGACAGATAGATAGATAGACCTTGTATTTGTAATTTATTATCTGTTCTTGTATATATCCCCCCCCCCAAAAAAAAAAAAAAAAAAGTTCAGTTATTAGTTGATTGTATGAAGATCAGTGATACTGACACCCCTACCACATCAAGAATTTTTTTGGAAAGTGAAGGTTTTTGGACATGAGTTTTCTTTATCTGGATATTTCTGCTGTTTAAAAATGCTGCACACACAGCAACAAAACTTTGCAGTAAAGGTAAAAGAGTGTTTAAAACATTGCTTTTAAGATTATATTATATTCTTCTCATTATCTGTTATTACCTGTTGGTAAGTGGGGGCGCCCATCATCTGCTAACTCGATGTAGTGCAGCCCACTTCTTACATCATGTCCATCATTCTATTTCTGCGTCTGCTCTCCTTTCTACCTATTTCCCCCATCTTTCTGATCACTGTTTGTTACTGTTCCTTCCACTTCAGGTGGCTGTACACCAAGGACAAGCCTACTCATTTCTTGTAACCCAAGAAACATATAACCAAAAACAGGGGGACGTGGAGCTTACTATGATGCCCCTTTTAACTGGGTGGAGAGACGTAAGTGCGATGTCCTTTCAGGAACCAAACCTCTGCATTAGTTCCTGCATCTTGCTGTGGTAAGGTGCTGTCAGTCACCCAGGAACATTGGTTCACTGCATGGGATGTACCAGGAGCAATTGGTTGCCTGCAGTTGATGGGTCTGCTTGATCAGACAGACTAGGGTTTTAGAACAACAACAATAACCAACAACTTACCTACAGTTACATTCTGTGAAGGATGGCTTTAACAATGGCTACTACAGTATTCTTTACATTGTTCCTTATTGATATTGTCATTGGTCTTTTACCCATTGCCATATTCTGTGAGAGAGAGCTTTAACCCCTGGAGTGCGTAAATATGAAATGCATTTTCATTTGACAGAACCTGAGCTGTAACTCACCATCCACAGAAATCACTACAGCCTATGGACATTTCTTTCTGAGCTTAGTAATCACTTTTCCTGCACAGTGTATTGAGAAAATGAAAAGTAGTAGTTTTAGATCTATTACTGTAACATATTGCTTCCAGTTAGGGATATGCTTCTTTTTTAACTGCTGCTTCATAAAATAATTATGTAACATTAGCTGCATTAAAGGAAAAAAAGACATCCTCAGGCTCTGGATGTTAATTGACTTAGTTCTGCAGTCTGGGCTTCTCTGTCATAAGATAAATGAAATCATAAGGTATTAGCAGGAAAAAAAAAATCTTCATTCAGAGATTATATATATACTGCATTTATATATGTATACTGTATATATAAAATGTAATTACTGTACATGATACTGTTTGTTGAAAGTCATATACAGTACAATCCCAGTTAACCGGAAAGCTTGGGGAATTCACCTTCCTGGTTACCGATTTTTCACGGTTGACCGATGTATACTCTTGTACATAGGCTATATCATTGCATTATATACAATACCACTTGTGTCCATGGCCATACAAACAGTTCCATTTGAAACATAATCCCCCCTCTTAAACACACTCAATAGACATAACTCACGTGATTGCACTGTCTTGCAGTAGTGCAAATCGCACACAGTGCAGTACTGTATGTTCATAATGTTAAAAATATTTTTGTTATTCTTAAAGCATGGAAAACTAAACAGAAGAAAGTCTTGAGCATTTATTGAACTGATTTTGGCAAGAAGCATTGTACAGTACAATTATCATGGCTCCCATATTCACACTTTTTATCATGGCTCCCATATTCACACGTGTGTGCAGCCGCGGCCCGCCAGTTTATTCACTCACCTGACCACTGTCACTTCACCCCTCACTCACCACTCAGCTGTTTTGCAGATGATGCAACATATATCTGTGAATTGCAAGAGTGATATTTTTATCCAACAAAACAAACTTGCATTTCTATCAGGTAGATTTTATCTTCTCTGCCGAAGCAGATGCATTCTAAGATGATGTATAAATTCATCTTCTAATGCATTTGCAAATGTGTTCTAAAATGACCTACGAAATCATCTCAGAACACATTTGCAGCTGCGTTTTAAGATGACATATCAATTTATCTTAGAATGCATTTGCAAATGCTTTTTAAGATGACGTATAAATTTGTCTTAGAACACATTTGCGCTGGCAGAGGAGATAAAATGTAGCTGATAGAAATGAAGTTTTTTTTTTTTTTTTTGTTTTTTAATAAAATTGCAGTGCTTGCATTTCATATATATTTAGTGCATCATCTGCAGAACAGCTGTGGTGAGTGAGGGGTGAAGTGACAGCAGTCATATGAGGAATAAATTGGCGGGCTTCAGCCATACACACACATTTAAGTATGGGAGTCTTGATAATTCTACTGTACAACACTGCTTTCCAAAATCATTTTATTAAATGCTCAGTATTTATTTCTTTAGTTTATATTTCCATGTTTTTATGAAGAAAACAATGAATAATATTTAACAGAATGGATTTCCGAAGATACTGTAAGATAATGTATTGCAAGCTCGTTGGTGGTTAGGGACAGTTTGTTAGGTAGAAAACCGCACCGGTATCACACAGTTTTGGCTGATGAAGAATATGCCTTTTTTCATTGGGTTTATTATCTTGCTTTTCACTAAAATGTCCTTGAGCTTGGGTCTCTGAGACTTGATATCTTAAATCGTGGAATTTCCTACATTCAGTTCTTTAGTAATGTCTTGTAGTGTTCACTTTTTAAATTCTGTTGCATATGTCCAGCTTCTGTTTCAAGGTGAGCACAGTGCACTCAAGATTAGTTTGTACTTTAGGAATCATGGAGTATACAAATCACTATCACGACACGACAACGCAATTGCAAGAGCACTTGTTTACTGATTAGCGGCAGTAAGCTGATTGGTGATTTGTGGGGTATAGAGGGTATCTGAATTAGAGAAGGGGAAGAGGTTTGGGAAGGAGATTAACAAACAACTTTGTCCAGAAATGCCTTCACTTCACATCACTCAACTTTACCCAGCCTTATGTGATGCTTTACTATCCCATGCAGGGGTGAGCATTCAAAGTGGCACACACATGTAGTTTTATTTACATATTTGCCAGGCCATGAGTTTTCCCAGTTGTCTGATAATCCGGGTTAGCTGGTTTTCGGATGTCTGGGATTGAGCTGTATTTGTGCATCTCCATTTAGAAATATCAAAACATTGTTATATTGCTATGGCATGCTAATAGGAGGATTTATAGTAAGGCACAGATGCCTGTACTACATACTGCCAGAATTTCTGATTTCCAGTTTTATTTTGCGAGCAATTCAGAATTATCCCATACCAGTGTTTTTTCACAATAATAATATGTACTAATTTTTCCCATTCATTTAAGGTGAGTTCCTGTGCCTAATTGACAAACTACTTTATGATGTTGTGTAGAATGTTTTGTGGTGTTGGCTACATACGTCAAAAGATGAAGATTTACTGGTTTTACACATGTGTGAATATTTCTTGATTTATACTTTTATTCAGATACTCTCAGTGGTCATCAGCAAAGGCATTAAAAGAAAAAAAAGTTGTTTCACTAGATAGTCGCTACCTGCGGTGCGACATGTTCTGCAGATCAAAACACACCCACATGTACAGTATTCTCTGATGTTTCTCACACTTTTCTTCTCATTGGTTCTCTCTTGCCAGATGGGAACTTGGCCCAGTCTCTGACATCTCTCGCACTCTTCTTGTTATCTTTGCTCGAGTCTGACCTGCAATTAGCCACAGCACATATAAAGTGTGTCATATTAAATGTTGACAAAAGTCTGTTGACAAACGCTCGTACTCCAGGCACCTTGGAGCTCTGGAGCCGGGACTGAATTCAGTATGTTTTTACAGCGGATAAATCTGCTAATGTGACTTGACAGCAATATCCATGACTTTGCGATGGTGTGAGTTCGTATCAAGACAGATACTAATATAGCTCCTTAGCTGTGCTGATTGTTATTTACTCTATAAGTAACTGATTCTAGCAGTGGTTATAATGGTTGGTATTTGTGAAATATAAGCCATATTATTCATATCATCTCTAAATAATAATCATCATTATCATCATCATCATCATCATCATCCAGTCCTACACTGCCCCATGAAGAGCATAGGAGCCCGAGGCTAGGCAGTTGGTCCCGACATTTAAGATGAGAGTCACCAGCCTCACATATCCCTGAGTGGCATTACATGAGCAATCAACCCCAACCACCCCTTGGATATAAACCTACACTGGCTCAATCTGACTGGAGTGCAATAATTACCCACTAAACCACCAGGCGCAAAAATTACGTTATATGGTTACCACCCAACGTAGTAAATGGTTTATACTTTAGACATTTTATTATTTTCATCTCAGATAATGAAAAGTTTCTGCATTATAGATTCTTTGCCAAATTTTTTCCTTTTACCTGCAATCTCTGTCCGTGGGAACCGCAGTCTCTTTGACGAATATCTTACTTTTTTCTTTTAATACTTTTGCTGGTGACCACTGGGAGTATTTCAATAAAGTATAAGTCAAGAAATATTCGTGCATGTGTGTAAAGCTGATAAATCTTCATCTCTTGACATATATAGCCAACTCCACAATACATTTGAACAACATCACAAAGTATTTTGTGGCCTCATTATTAGGCAGGGGACTCACTGTAAATGAATGAGAAAAGTTAGAGCATAATATTTTGAAAAAACACCCATATTGGAGCATTCTGCATTGCCCGCAAAATCTATCTATCTATTTATAGCCCGACGCCCTAATCCTGCAGAGTGCGGCCGCAGACAAAACGCCTCCATGTAGCTCTGTCACCCACCGTTTGACTGCCCTCCCCCCAGGTCACTCCCCCCACCCTCACATACCTCTCAACTCCTTCCCTCCACCTCATCTTTAGTCTCTCCCTCCCTCTCCCCCTCCCCCCCCACATCACCTACATATACTCTCTTTGTCAGTCTTTCATTTTCCATTCTCTCCACATGTCCAAACCACCTCAGTGTATTTCTCCTTATTTTCTCAGTCACATCCACAGCCACCCCACAACGTTCTTTCACTTCTTCATTCGTCAGCCTGCCCCTCTGTGTCACTCCACATTCTTCTCTCAGGTGACTCATTTCCACTGCTCTCATTCTTGACTTGTTCCCCTCTAGCAAGGTCCACGCCTCGCTTCCATATGTCAGGGTAGGGATCACAGTACTATCATGCATTGGCTTCATAACTTCCATACTCACCTCCCTATTTCTCATCAACACTTTCAGTGAACCAACAACCTTCCTTCCCTGCTGTACCCTTTCAAGCACTTCATCCCCCAAACTTCCATCCTTACTCATCACATTACCCAAGTGCTTGAATGCGCTCACACTCTCCATATCCTCACCATCCAACCTCACTGTGCATTCTGTGGCTTCATTCCTCTCAAACACCATAACTTTACTCTTGTTTACATTAAGTTTCAGATTCCTCTTCTTACACACTGTCCCAAATTCATTCACCAAACCTTGCAGCTCCCATTCATCTTCACTCAACAATACTGCATCATCAGCAAACAGCAACACCGGAATCTTCCACACCTCACCCTCATTAGAGCCAGATTCATTAGAGCCACCCCCACATCCATTGCCCTACCTTGCACCTCCTTTACAACTCCATCCATGTTTTTTGTTTAACAGCTATGGAGGCATCACACATCTCTGTTTCAATCCCACAGTTAGATTAAAGAACTCACTCAGCACACCATCCACTCGGACTGTGGCCTTAGCTCCCTCATACATACTCTCCACAGCACTCAACAATTTCCCATCCACTCCATATATTTTTAATACCTTCCACATACCTTTCCTATCTACTCTGCCATATGCTTTCTCCAAGTCCATGAAGGCAGCATACACTTTCTTTCCCTTCTTTAGATACAGTACTTCTCCACTAAACATCTTAGAACAAATATCTGATCTACACACCATTTTCCCTTCCTAAATCCCCCTAGCTCCTCTGTTATGCCTAACCCTATCAAAGAGTATGATACCATATATTTTTCTGGTCACACTAAGAAGGCAAATACTCCTATGGTTACCACATACTTCACTCTTCCCTTTTCTTTTGTATAAAGGAGCAGTTATACCTGACTTCCTGTCCTCTGGAACTCTTCCCTTTTCCCAAGCCAATTGTTCGCTTGTTTAGTTAGTTATTTTTACGAGGTGGGGCACTAACCTACCACCAACCCTTTTAGTTGCCTCATACAACAAGCAGGGATACTAGGGGAGTATTCTTGAAACCCCCCTACCCCCAGTGGGGGAAATTAATAATTCTGGCAGTATGTAGTATCTGTGCCTTGTTTTGGGCTTAATGCGGCATCTATTAAGACAGCCACAACATATTAATTTTCATCTATTCAGCAAAGAAAAAGGTCCTCTTATCTGACTCTGTGTATGTACATCATGTCATATGGTGGGCTATCTTAGTGTTGAAAATCCTCCAATTTTTTTAAACTCTTTATACTGTTCTGTACTTGTGTTTGAGTTTTCCTCCAGTTATGTTGCTTTTTTAAAGCAATTGGAGCATTTGTCCATTGGGTATTATCCAGCCAAGTATATTCAGTAACTGAAATTAGGTAAAGTTGAGTGTATTGTACGTATGATGTTATTAGAGTGAGAACTGATGATTACTGCAAGAAAGCAAACTCATGACTCCATGTAAGTCAGATATGAGAACTTTTATCCTGTATCTTTCTGTGATAATAATCTATGACTGTCATGTATGTGAATTATTAACTGTTTATGTTCATAAAAGTACTGTATGTTAAATATTTTTCTTTACATATTATAAGAAAATCACTGCAGTTTTTTTTTATTTTATACCTACTTCATACACTTATGCATATTATAACAATACACATAGATGTATGAAGTAGGTCTGAAGACCCCTTATAAGTCCAAGCATTTGATAGTATGGTAATGACATGAGTTTGACAGTGAACTTGATGACTTCTGTTTACTATCTTTTTCTTAGAGAAGTCTTCATTTGGGGATAAATAATTTATTGCATTGGAAACAAGTGTATGTACTTTCTGTCTTCTATGGTATGCTTATTTTGGCCTAGTTTGATGCATTGGTGAGTGGAATGTATTAGTGAAAGAATTTAAGTACCTTGGTGCAGTGATAGAAAAGAGAGAGTAGAATGAAGAGGAAGTGGAAAGTAGAGCTGCTCATGGAAGAAGAGGGTCCTGTTCTTTGTATATGAGGGATTTGTTTAGACACAGAAAACTGACCTCAAAAACAGTAAGAGGATTAAATGCAGGTGTATCAGAACCAGTACTGTATTAAGATAAGGTGTGAAACAGAAATGTGGTATTGCGAAGGGGACAGGTGCAGTATACGTGGTTTGCAGATGTAGAATAAGGAATTACTTCATTCAGAATATAAAAGATTTTGAGTAGATGGTATAGCCATACAGAGACATTGATGATGAAACAGGTGTATGTGGGCAAGCTTAAGAGTAAGGGATGTAGAATGTCATGAAGACAGCTTAATATAACTACAGATGTGTGTGTAAATACAGTACAGATGTTGAGGAAATAGAGGAGTTGACAAAGGATGCAAATGGATAGATTTGCATAGATGGTATAGTCATACAGAGACACTGATGATGAAATAAATGTATGTGGGCAAGCTTAAAGGTAAGGGATGTAGAATGTCAAGAAGATAGTTTAATATGACTACTGATGTGTGGGTAAATACAGTAGAGAAGTTGAGGAAATAGAGGAGCTGACAGAGGATGCAAATGGATAGATGCAGTACAGTGATCCATTGATATTGATCGATTAGAATTACTTGATCATTGATTACACAGCACCATCATTTAATACCCCTTTGCCAGTTGTGTGGTAGAACCCATTGATTTTGCAGTTAAGTTTGAGCACAGAAGCTTAGCATATCTGTGCAGTGACATCACCCAGCTCCCAGCATGCTGTAGCTTGCCCGTTATACCTTAGCTCAGCCATCTCCTTGTCCCTGCCTGCCCTGCTCCACGTAGTATATGAGCTGCCACATATCTGTCCCACACTAATTACATTCTGGGGTTTGGTTTAATTCAGATGGTATTTTTGCTTGAATAGTATGACTACCCATTTGCCTTCCACTTGTAGGAGTCAACAAATGTTAAATTAAGAAAATAAATATGTGCTACTTATACTGACAATCAGTGAATATTGAGTATTTGAAATAGTTTCAGCACTGGTGTTAACAAATCAGCAGTGCTCATATTTATAAGAAACAATAACTACATCCAGTCAGCTTTATTCTTATCCTCAGGTGTGTTCAGTGCATCTCAAAAGATTGTGGTGAAACCAGTCTCAGCTCAAGATAATTACTGCTTGTTTTCTACTGAACAGCCTCTCAAATATTGTTTCATTGTCTCTATGTAGGGATGAATTATGGGCACTGATTTGGACTCTCTTGGCTTCAGATTGTAGAGAGGAATTTCTTGGGGATAGCTGGAGGCATAGAAGAATAGAGGAATGGTTATGTACAGCGGACTGTCACTGTACTTGATCAGTTGGGGCAAGTCCAATCCAATAAGCTGATCCTGTATATCTGATCACCCCCCCCGACATGGAGTGGGATCCACATCATGCAAAATAAAAGAGTAAAATAGCGTATTCTAGTACTAAAAATTATACTAACGGCCCATAATTTAACACTCATGTCATAGCATGTCTTATGACTAGGATAGTATTGCTATAGCCTTTTATAACAGCTGAACAGTCCTGAAGGGGAAAGGACCAAGTTGGGGTTAAAAGAGAAGGAAACCATATATTGTACACTAGCAGATGTAGACTGCTCACACTCCCACTCTTCTTATATGCTGTAGACTGAGTTAATTGTCAATCATCATCGTTGTTGGCAAAGATGGTTTCTGGTGTTCTAGTGACTGTGGTGTCACATCTAGTATGTAGAGTCCTGAGGTGCACAGGGTTGTGGTCCTGGAAGCTGTAATGCTGAATCCTAAGGCTGTGTGAATGCTGGATGAGGATGTTGATGCTGCTGACACATTGGAGGTCTGTGACTGTACAGATTCTCTTGGCAGCATGATGGGGCAGAGGCATAAAAAACTGGGAGATCGTAGCCTGGACTTTCCTTGGCTGCTGCAGCAACGTTAGCTTCAACCGGATGAGCCACTTCACCTCGTGCTGGTGGGCAATAAGCCCATCAACTCTATGATGGTAAGGATTGTGTCTGCATCAGCAATGCCAGCTGCTGAAAATAGTCCAGGTGCCTCCACTCTCCTCCTCCTCTTCATCTTCCTTCTTTGCCTGTGGCTTGTATTGTTGCGTTCAACAGCAGTCTTCTCTTCCGTCTGGTAATGGTAGCCAGGAACTTCAGCATCCTCATCCAGCAGGCTCCCCCTGCCCTGCGGCTGCCAACATTTCTGCCATCCTTGGTGGCTCAAACCCCTCAAAATCATAGAGTGGTGCTAGAGCCTTGGAGGTTCAGAGGAGTTTACACCACCTGTTCTTGAACATGGCAAGAGACACTTTCTTCCACACAGCCCAGTTCAGATGGCATTCTTGATGATGTATTTGTTGAAGTTATGCAGGGTTTTCTTGCCTCTGATGTCCTTATAATCTTCCTGGTCCATCCCATCCTCAGTCACAATGAGGCACTGTTGCAGGTAGAGGTTTCTTTAGTGCCTCTTTGCACTCAATAACTCCGTGTCTGGATAAGGACAGTGGTATAGGCTGACAGGAGCAAAACCTTGATTCAGCCATCCTTGCTGGAGAGTTTGGTGGAGGAAGGATGGACTGGTGTGATATCCAGCAGCAGCACTGCTTTCATGTTGTCAGGCCCTATGTCTTAGCTTCTTGGTGCTCCTCATGGAAGGGTCAAAGCTGTGGTGGAACTAGGCATGAAGGATATCCTGGGTAAACCAGGCAGACTTGTTCCCATGGTACTCCACAGGAAGCTTTGCCATGATGTCCTTGAGTGACCTAGGTCGTTTGTCCTTACCCACTATTAATAGCTGTAGGCAATGAGAGTCACCAACATTGATGCAGGCCAGAGTGGAGAGATGCTCTTTCACTGTCTTATGCCCTGGAGTGTTGCCATCCTGCCACAAAGTTTCTGGTGAGATATAATTTTTGTGCTACCATATTCAGTATATTCGGTGGAGCCCTGTATATCTGTAGGGGGTCCCATGGTTCGTGCTGTCAAAGACGGTATTTCGTATATCTGCAAGGCCTTCCTCTATCTGCCACCCGGATATACAGTATATACATATATATACATGTATGTAAATCTATGTATCAAATATATATAGATATATATATACTGCAGATACAGATATATATATATACATGTATGTTCCAAAAGATCTCTAAAATTATAATATATCCTTTAAGCCTGGGTATTTAAAGGGAGAGCACACCAGAAGAGCTCAGTTTCGTTGGCATTGTAAATTTGTAACTCGTGCAGGCCCTTGTCCTGCATCAGCTTCTGAAGATGCTGAACAAATGGCTCCACAACACTGAAATTGGTGCTGAGCATCTCTTCAGTTAACGGTGCCATGGCACCTCCTAAACCTCTATAGCCACTAATCACTACAGTTGAAACCTTCGGCTCCAAGGTGAGTAGCAAGCCTTTGTGCTGCATGTTGGTCAGGCCATGCACGGGGACACCCTCAGCTCACTCCTCTATGTGCCACTAAAACACCAGTTTGTCCAATTTTTCTTGGGGCAGCAGCGGCAGCTTCCTCACGCCTTCCATTTTCTTCATAACTTCCCTTGTTTTGTCCTCTAGGATGCCATGCAGAGTGAACTGCATTTTGCTCTTTTTCAACTGCTTCTCCTCAACCTAGCCTAAGTGGGTGGGGAAAACTGCTGTCAACGTTAGTAACTACGTTCTGAGTTACCCCACATGTGGGGAGTAAACCGGTAGGCCTGCATCAAACGCCCCATGTAACAGTCAGTATACCTCAAATGCAAGGTCCAGAGTTGTCCAGAGGCCTTCAGAGTGCCCGTAATTTCCGATACTGTAGGCTATCCAGTCTAGCTGGATCTAGTAAAGTGAGGGTCTACTGTAACATGAGTTTTAGAACTTTTCAGTTGAAGAAAAGGCTGTAAGAAACTAAGTCTGACATTGCTGAATGAATGAAGAGGAAATATACTGAGGTGGTAGGAACATGTTCAGGAAATGAACGTATATAGAAATACAAGAACCCAGCAGTCCGATGGGAACGTTCAGCGCATATCCAAATTAGAGCAATCTCTGAACCACGCTTTGCTTTTGGAGCAAGTGCTTGATGGCCCCGTCACACCACACACCACTTGCTCAAATGAGAGTCGTTTATGAACAGCAACCACCACCATCATCATCACAGCTATCCATCATCATCACCATCATAGCTACGAGGGAGAAATTTCCCTTAGGAGCTATAGTATTTACAGATCTCCAAAATTAAGTAGATCAGATAGTAAATAAAGCGTCACAGTCCAGCTTGTCTTAATCTGCCAAGGACTGATTGGCGGAATGATTTGTTGCCAGGTCGGTGGGTGCTGTTGGCGCCCAATCCATCCCGAAAACGCGCCCAAAAGCGCAGACAGCAAATGACACACACACACACACACACACACACACACACACACACACACACACACACACACACACACACACACACACCTCCTCCATCAGTCTTGGGAGTGGTGAGAGCCAGTTATTGTCATTCTTTTCTATTATTAGCCCGTAGTGTGTGTGTGTGTGTGTGTGTTGGTAGTTGTAGTAGTAGGTGGCGGTCGAAAAGTCAGACCAGAGGAGTGGGGTCAGGTGAGAGAGGGTCAGACGGCTGCGCCTGTGACTCCAGGGAGGGGTAGGGGGATAACAGGATGAGTGGAGACAGTGGACTTCAATCTGGATGAGAGAGAGAGAGAGAGAGAAGGATAATACAGAAGGTATGGAGTGGCAGATGGGGCAGAAAGAGAGCTTTGCGTCGTCAGTAATTATGGGATCAGGGTTGGATGGGCTGGCTTGGTAAAGGGTGTGAGGCGTTCAGACAAAGAGGTAGATGTAGGGGAGGAACAGGGTGGTCATTATGACTCTGGTGCTAATTGTACAACACATAAGTGATGGACATTAGCGCTGTAGTAGCAACTTATAGGGATGGACTTATATTCGTTCGAAAATACACAGTGAAGAATGACAAAAATTATACATTGATATTCAGAACTTTTCATATGAAGAGAGACTAAGAAGACTAAATTTACACTCACTAGAAAGGCGTAGCCTTGAGTCTGGAGGATTCAGGATTAAAACAAAAGGCTAACACACACACACACACTTGGGGTCATGGAAAGGCAGGTCAGGTACAGATGCTAATTGGCTGGGGCTTCACAATGCGTTTGGGGAGAGGCAGGGCAAGGAGTACTGAGTCATACGAGTATCAGGCATACGTTGTGTCTTCTTACTTTTTTTATTATTTTGATGAACATAGTATCCATAACACAAAATCGCCCAATACTCTCTCAGTCATTTCAAAAAGCGCCCAAAAAAGCGCAACGCGCATCCGTTCAAATTTAAGCGCAAATCATCTTCCAAAGTCGCCCAATCTGGCGCGAAACGCGCGCACCTGGCAACCCTGGTAACCAAGCAGACGTTCGACCAGTGAGAAATATAACGAGTTAGTAAATATAATGCACGGAGACCAAGATAGATAGACCCCTCAAAACCGTTTAGAACGAATAATTCAGAACCGATTTTTTTTTTTTTTTCTTTTTGTAAATAACAGAACAGAGGAAGGAAAAACAAATGAATTAAAAAAAAAAAACATGCACCAGATTACTGGTGTCCTCTGTTCATAAAATATCTATAACAGTTAGACTTGAACAGCAATAGGTTGAAGTATGGAGGGAAACAGCTCTGGCGAAGCGAGCTCCAGAGAGATGCAGCTCGGAGAATGAAAGAACTCTGATAGGCAGTGTTATGCTGGGTGTTTTTAGTCCGACCTCTTGTCCTAAGAACACAAGCGACCGAGCGGGGTCCTCTTTCTGGACCCGAAGTAAAGCACCCACAAAGGAACAGGACATAAAAACCAGGCAGTACACCTTAACACATCTATTACCTTAACTCTTACACCGTGACAATATACACAAAGAGATATTGGATATGTATGGAGACAGAAAACACAGAATTAGCCTTTAATACAAATGGGTAGGATTACACACACAATAGGTCACTCTTCACTTGTACAGGAATATTTGATGCTAATATTACAGTACCCGGATACTATTTCTAGGCAGAGATGGCGTTTTATATACTGAGTTCGTTTCACTAGGAGAGGACGTGACCAAGAGTGGGGGGAATGAATATTACCATAAGTGGGTAGGATGCGGGTCGCGACACTCGCGGGAGTTACTTAGTCGCAGTAGCACTAGGTCACAAGTTTCTGATGAACCCCGCACGCCTCTGACTTTAAGCTACGATTTCTATATGTCCTCCTGTATATAGTTAGTGGTCTTTTCTGTTCTGCCAGGTATCGGGTCACTGGGCACTGAGTGTAACTCTAGTCACTTATATATCACTTGGGCCTTTACTCTGTTATTTGTCACAGTGCACTACTGCGTTGATTGTTCACTGTATTAGCCTTATTAGTGTCACTGTGTACCTGTATTTTCCTTGTGTCTCACCTGCTGCGCGTCCTGGGAGTGAGAGAGGGGCCCTACGGGGAGCCCTCCTGAAGGGGGCAGCGCACTGTCCATAGAGGCGTCACTGCCCGGGTGGTAGTCGTAGTTGGGGTGCAGGGAGGCCCTCCGATCTGGGGGCCTCGACCTGTGAGGCGGCCCTCACACTGGGGCCGCATCGGTGGGGTGCAGGGAGGCCCTCTGGTCTGGGGGCCTCAACCTGTGAGGTGGCCCTCGGGACTAGGGCCGAACAGCTGCAGGAGGCAGGCCTGGCGCCTCTGGCTCCGAGTAGAGAGGGAGCCTGGGTTATCTGGGCCTGGAGGCTGCTGGCCAGAACTGGGAGTCCGGGGACTGCGGCCGCCTACGGGAAGAAGTGCCGTCAGGGGTGAACTGCGGCGTCGCCTCCATCGGGTGTCCGTCAGGGACAGGGACCTCCCAGGGGTAGGTGGTAGGGCTTGGACTGGCCCACGCCACCAATCTGACAGCACCTCCAGGGAACTGCTCCAGTGGGGAGACAAAGGGCATCCCACGCAGCCGAGAGGAAAGGGGTCGGCCGCGCGAGGGACCTCCTGCTCTGGGAGGGCCTTCAGAGTCACGAATGAGGGGCGTACGGTGGCTGCTCCCTCCCCGTCACATACGGTGGCCATGAACGCGGTTTCGTGACTCCTAGGGCTCGCAGCTGAAGAGCGTACGGTGGCCGCTCCTTCCCCGTCACGTACGGTGGCCGTGAACGGGGTGCTGCTCCCGAAGGTCGAAAAAGCAGGAGAGGGGTGCACAGGGGCAGCGCCCTCTCTGGTGCGTGCTGAGGCCATAACGGAGGGTCTACTTACCCTTGCACGCAGTGTGGCCGTAGCCGTGGGCCTGCCCACCTGCTGGGAAGTAACTGAAGGGCATACAGTGGCCGCTCCTTGCCCGTCACGTACGGTGGCCATGAATGCGGTGTTACTCCCGCAGGAGGAAGAGGCAGGAGTGGGGTGTACAGGGGCAGCGCCCTCTCCAGTACGTACTGAGGCCGTAGCCGAGGGTCTATCTACCCTTGTATGCACTAAGGCCGTAGCCGAGGGTCTATCTACCCTTGTATGCACTAAGGCCGTAGCCGAGGGTCTATCTACCCTTGTATGCACTAAGGCCGTAGCCGTGGGCCTGCCTGCCCATCAGGAAGTAACTGAGGCGTTACTTCCGTAGTAGGAGGTAATAATGGATGAGGGGCGTATGGTGGCCACTCCCTCCCCGTCACGTACGGTGGGCGTGATCGCGGTTCCACTATTCCTCTCTCTGCCAGTCAGGGTGCGTTCAATAACTAAGGCCCCGAGGCCGTCCCCAGAGGTGGCTGTGACTGAGGGGCGTACGGTGGCCACTCCCTCCCCCTTCACATACGGTGGCTGTGATGGCGGTGTCACAGGGGGAAACAACCGAAGGGCATACAGTGACTGCTCCTTCCCCGGTACGTACGGTGGCCGTACCGCGGTGTTGCCTGGGACTGACTCTGGGTCAGCCACACCCCAAACCTGCTGCAGGCTGGCCTGCCTGCAGGGTCGTTGCCTCTTCCCGCTCACCTGGTGTTGTGACAGTTGCAGGGAAGAGGGGCTCTGGACAGAGGTGTCCTGGTGACCCTCTTGCCTGGGTCACTAACCCTGCCGTGGTGTCTTCTAGGTGTGGTGGTGGCTTGGTGGTGGGGTGGGGGGTGGCGGGGTGAGTGGTCAGGCGGCGGTGGGTATTTTACCACCCTCCATGTCGAAAAAGTCACAGCCCCGTGACTGGATGTGGTATGTTGTGGTGGTGGATGTTTGGTGGGCCGGGGTGAGGTGTCGGAGGAAGTTGGTCCAGTGGAGGGTGGTGGTGTTCGACTCTCGGTGTGGGTTGAGGGTAAGCCGGAGGGAGGATGGGCTGTCGGTCTGGCAGAGGATCCGGAGAAGCTGGTATGTTCTCCTGAGCCTGACCTGTAGGCGGTCGTGGGGCTGCCAGTGGATCCGTTCAATGCTCATCTCGGGTGGTTGTGCTTGGTGCGGAGGTAGGAGTTGGATGCTGGCGAGTGAGGGGAGTATGGGGTTTTTATGAGGTCTGGGTGGGTGGGAGGAGCGTTGTGCTTTGGGGAATTGGGATTTGGGGAGATTCCATTTTGCCTCGTGGAGGTGTAGGGTGAAGGAGGTGGTGTTTGGGGTGGGGGTGGATTGAGGTGGGGAGTGGGGGGTCTTGTGGGTGGTGGGTGGTGGGGTTGGGGTGTACCTGGAGGGTGGGCGTGAAAGGCATCCCGATCTGGTGGTAGTGGTGGTGAGGGTGGGTGTTGGTGGTGAAGGTGGGCGAGCACGTGGTGGTGAGGGGGTATGGCCGGGGGCGGGTGGGGTAGCGGGAGGGGGTGCAGTGTGTCGTGTGTAGTGAGAATGGTCGTGGGGTAAGGGGGTATGGCCGGGAGCGGGTGGGGTAGCCGGAGGGGGTGCAGTGTGTCGTGTGTAGTGAGAATGGTCGTGGGGTAAGGGGGGTGTAGGTGGACGGGCTGCGGGTTCACGTGGTGGAGTGGTTGCACGTGGTGGGTTGGAAGGTGGCGTAGTGGGTGGGGTGGTGCTTTGGCAGTTGTGCGGGTGGTCTGTGATGGGTGAGGGTGGCGTGGTGATGTTGGGTGTTGGTCGGCTAAGTTGGTGTGGTGGAGGTTGCGTTGTGGGCGGTGAGGGTGGTGGTGCAGGATCTGGTGGTAGAGAGAGAGGGTTAGGTGTGGGTTGGTCAGGGGCGGGGTTGTGGGGTTGGAGGTTGGTGTCGTCGTGGGGGGTTGGGGAGGTGGGTGTGGGTTAGGTGGGAGGTGGCGTGCTCGTGGGGGATGTGGAGGGTGGGGGTGAGAAGGAGTAGGAGTAGGAATCAGGGGGGTAATTCTGGGAAGACGCCGGTGGGCCAGGTGTGCGTGGAGAGGTGCAGGGCGTGTGGGTGTGAGGGTGGTCCTTGTTGGAGGGGTGGAAGTGGCGCTTGTGGCGGTTTTGGTAGGTGCGCGGTTGTCCATGGTGATCTGTGACAACCTGGTAAGGGTTAGGGATCCTGATAATTTTGAAGGGGCCATCAAACCTGGGGGAAGTCTTGGTGGGGATGGGCAGGTGTGCAACCACCACTGAGTTGCCCGGCTTGTAGGGGTTGGAGGGGTTGGTGTCTGGTGCAAGGTCTTGTTGGGATTGGAGGTGGTGGAGGCATCGTTTGAGGTGGTGGAGGGGATCAGTAGAGGAGGGAGGGGTTGGAGGATATAGGTGGTGCCAGAGGGGTAGGAAGAGTGGGGATTGCCCGAATACTCGCTCGTGGGGGGTTATGCCGTCGTCTCGTGGGCAGGTGTTAAGCCCCCATTGAACAATTTTGACGTGGGCGGGCCAATCGTCATTGCCTGTCTGCAGGATTCTGGTCCTGACTTGCTTTAGGAGGGACCGATGACTCTTCTCACATACGCTGTTACTTTGGGGCCAGTAGGGGGATGAGTGGGAGATGCGGTAGCCGAATATTTTGGCAAGTTCTTCCCAGACTTTTCCTGTGAATTCAGGGGCATTATCCGAGTGTAGGGCTTGTGGGATGCCGAAATAAGGGAAGACGTGGCGGACCAGGGCGTCGGCTACTGCTACGGCATTGTGGTCTTTGGCAGGGCAAGCGATGACGAATTTTGAGTAGACGTCAACGAATGTGATGATATATTTGTATCCTGCTTTTGGTGTGAGGGGGCCGACGACGTCGAGGGAAAGCAGCTGCCACGGTTTTTGTGCAGTTAGTTTGCCTGAGGGGCCAGGGGTGCACGTGATGTCTTTCTCTAAAGCACAGGCGCGGCATGTTTGGATGATGTTTTTAGCAATGGTGGATAGGTTGGCTGTCCAGTACATGTCAGAGAACGCCTGTAAAAGCTTTTTGGTGCCAAGGTGGATGCCGTTGTTGGCGTGGAGGTGTATCATAGCGTCATGAGCCGAGGTGGGGTCGAGGACGATGTGGCCGTCTGCGTTGTACAGGTGGTCGCCATGGAGGTGTAGCCTGGTAAATGTGCGTGGCGGGATCCGGGTAGGGCGTTGTTTGTCTTTCCACATTTGAATTAGGTCTGGTTTTGGGTAGACGGCCTTGATGGGTAGGCGGGAGAGGGCGTCGGCGTTAGTGTGAAGCTTGTCTGGGCTGTATGAGATTTCAAAATCGAATTCTTCGAGAGCTTCCCACCATCGAATGAGTTAGGCGTTATTGGTATTGGACTGGCGTAGCCATTGTAGTGATTTGTGGTCTGTGATGATGACTACGTGGGTGCCGGAGATGTAGGAACAGAAGTACTCTAGAGCCCAGATTATACCGAGGCACTCGCGTTTGCTGGCTGCGTAATTTCGCTCGGCTTGATTTAGAGTGCGGCTAGCGCAGGCGATGATGTGTTCGCGCCCGTGTTGTACTTGCACAAGGACAGCCCCTATGGCTATGAGGGAAACGTCAGTATACAGATGGAAAGGGAGGTTGTAGTCTGGGAAAGCAATGATGGGTGCTGAAATCAGTTTGGATTTGAGGTTGTTGAATGTGGTCTTTCTGGTTTCTGTCCAGACAAACGGTTCGCCCTTTTTTGTCAGCTCATGCAGTGGTTTGGCTATGTCTGCAAACCCTTTCACGAACCGTCGGTAGTAAGACGTAAGGCCTAGGAAGGCCTGGGTTTCGTGGACGTCTTGTGGTACAGGGATTTCGGCAATGGCACACAAGTTTGTCGGGGTCAGGTGAGATGCCCTCGGCTCCGATCACGTGTCCTAGGAAGGAGACGGATCGTTTGCCTAGGATGCATTTTGTTGGCTTGAGTTTGAGACCTGCTTGGCGGATACGAAGGAACACCTGTTTGAGGCGGTGGAGGTGGTCGGCCCAGGTGTGGCTGAAGACGATGACGTCGTCTAGGTAGGCCAGGCAGATTTCCCAGGTTAAGCCGCTTAGTACGGATTCCATCAGACAGGAGAACGTGGCTGGGGTGTTACAGAGTCCTAACAGGAGGACATTGAATATGTAGTGTTTCCCGTTTGAGGTCGAGAAGGCGGTCTTTTGTTTGTCATCTGGGTGAACGGGGACCTGCCAGTACCCCGATTGCAGGTCGAGGGTGGAGAACCAGGTGGAGCCGTGCAGGGAGTCGAGGGAGTCGTCGTTTCGGGGTAGGGGTGTGGTGTCCTTGATGGTGACATCATTTACTCTGCGGTAATCAATGCAGAATTGCATGGTTCCGTCTTTTTTTCTCACGAGTACGAAGGGAGAGGACCACAGGCTGGTGGAGTTGGAGATAAAGCCGGCATCAAGCGGTGGCTGAATCGGTAGAGAGGCGGCTTGCAGTCCTAATGGACCCAGGATCGAATCTCGGCTGGGGCAGGGAACAGTTTAAAGATTTGAATTTCCTAAAAGCAGACTTTCCTGATCTACCAGATGACCCGCCGACATGTCGTAAAAGTACCCCCGCTAATACCAATACACCAGTCCTGTATGAGACAGCCCTAGCATGTATTCAATATGGACGGTGGGTGTTAGCGCCGAAGTGGTGACATGTGGAGGTGTAGGAGGACTACTGGGCCTTGGAATAGGCAACTGCCCCCAAGAAATAGGTCCTGAGCCTTTGCCCAGAGTCGGACACATATAAAAAAAAAAAAAAAAAAAAAGGTCCTGGACCTGCCGGTCTTCCTCTGCTCGCTGCGTAGGGTTTTTGCGGTGAGATGGTTGGCAAATGGGTAGTCCGGTCGTCTGTATCTCGTGACTGAGGTAAGTGGTGTGACCGAGGTCTGTTGGGCCAGATGAGAATAGGTCCTGGAAGTCCAAGAGTAATTGTTGGAGGCTGTTGGTTTGGGAAAGGGATAGGTGCGTGGGTAGGTCTGGCTGGGTTGGGTGGTGAGAAGGTGGTGCGTGGCATGGCTTTGCTTCTTCCGTGTCACCAATGATGAGTCCTCTAAGTAGTGTTAGTGGTGTTGTGGCGAGGTTCGCGATACGGATCGCTCGGACCTGGGGGGGGAGGAAGGTGGGGGATACTAGACAGGAGGAAAGCAGTCCGGTAGGTAGGGTTGAGGAGAAAAGGACGGAGGTACCGGAGGGTCTGTTTAATTCCACCCAAGCTTCGTGATGGGGCGGGATGGTGATGGTGGAGGCGATCGAGGCAGGGAAAGATGGGGAGGTGGTTGGTATAGGTGGGGGGGGTGGATGATGATGGGGAGTGGGGGAGTGGTGTGTTGGGTGAGGTTGGGGTGGTGCTGCATGTGCAGAGGTGCTAGGGGACGGGAGTGTTAGGGGAAGGTGTGTGTGTGTGTGGGGTTTGTGGGTTGTGGTGTTGGTGGTGGTGGTGTTTTGTTGTACATTTTTTTTTGTTTTTTTGTTTTGTTTCTGAGGGGGGGGGGGCTGGACTGAAGTGAAGGCGGCGTTGATAACAGTCGATCTTGGTGCGGAGTTTTTGAAGGAGGTCCAGCCCTAGGTATCCGTCATATTGACAGCATGTGGAGTCAAATATGATGAAAGGGTGAGTGGTGGAGACTTGTTGATGGGTGTCGGTCCGAAGGGCCAGGGTTTCCCCACGGATAGGCAGGGGGCCATCCCCCATGTCTACGAGGTTGGCTGAGGTGGGGAGAAGGTGGCCAAAAGTGGAAATGTGACGGGAGTAGAAGTGAGAGTACAGGCATGACCTGGCAGCTCCCGTGTCCACCAGTAGTCTAGCCTTGACCCCATTCAGGCGAATTTGGGGGTCTGTAGTGATGTGAGGTGGCCCTCGCCACCGTGGGGAGGTGTGGGGGCGGGCCTAAAAATCCATCTGCTGAGTGGTGATGTGGTCGTCGTGCTCCTCGTCGTCTGGTCCTGGGTAGACTGGGGACGGGGCGTTGTCTTCCTGGGCGTCGTCCTCCAGAGAGGATTCCTTCCTGCGCCCCTGAGTAAGGGCTCTGCGTCTGCTTGCTTTGAGTTGTTCCCTAATGTCGTGCAGGAGGTAGGTGCGACTGCAGGCCGTGAATTTCCAGGGATTAATAGAGATGAGGTTGCCCTGGTCCCTGGGATTGGGGCGCTTTCTCTGTGGGTTAGCCCTGGGAATCATTGGAGACGGGTCCGTGGTGGGTGGGTGGGGCAGTGGTTTGATTTTTGGTGGTGGGGAATTTGCTCACCGTGTGTATGGGTTGTGGTGTGGGACGGGCGGCGAGGAGGCGTCGGACGAGTTGTAGGTCTTGATCCATATTCCCTGAGGGATCGTAGATGGTAAAGTGCTCCCTGACTGTGCTAGGGCGAATTCTCAGCAGGGCGTTGAAGGTGTGCAAATCCCGAGTATTTGTGGTTGCATTGGGATAAGTGACGGTGATGAGGCGCCGTGCCTGGACGAAAGTGTCATCCAAGTTACCGTCGTAGGCAAGAGCGTCGAGCTGAGAGAGAGCGACAACTCTGCCCATGGAAGGCATAACAGCCTGCTTCACAATTTGGGCGAACTGATCCCATGTTAGTTCTGGGACGACTTTTGTTGCAACAGTGGCGATTATTTTCCCCAGGTTAGGTAGAGTGACGGCTATCTTTTCTCTGTCAGAGGCGAACCCGATTTCTAAAATGAGTTTGACCATATCCAAATAAACATCTATGTCATATTGCTCCGGGTTGAATTTTGGCAATTGGATGTGACGTTTGGCTGCCATTGTGCAAGTTTCCTTTAATCGTTCCTCCGTGCTTTATTCGGATCCAGAACCACCGCTGGACACCAGTGTTATGCTGGGTGTTTTTAGTCCGATCTCTTGTCCTAAGAACACCAGCGACTGAGTGGGGTCCTCTTTCTGGACCCGAAGTAAAGCACCCACAAAGGAATAGGACATAAAAACCAGGCAGTACACCTTAACACATCTATTACCTTAACTCTTACACTGTGACAATATACACAAAGAGATATTGGATATGTATGGAGACAGAAAACACAGAATTAGCCTTTAATACAAATGGGTAGGATTACATACACAAAAGGTCACTCTTCACTTGTACAGGAATATTTGATGCTAATATTACAGTACCCGGATACTATTTCTAGGCAGAGATGGCGTTTTATATACTGAGTTCGTTTCACTAGGAGAGGACGTGACCAAGAGTGGGTGGAATGAATATTACCATAAGTGGGTAGGATGCGGGTCGTGACACTCGCGGGAGTTACTTAGTCTCAGTAGCACTAGGTTACAAGTTTCTGATGAACCCCGCACGCCTCTGACTTTAACCCACGATTTCTGTATGTCCTCCTGTATATAGTTAGTGGTCTTTTCTGTTCTGCCAGGTATTGGGTCACTGGGCACTGAGTGTAACTCTAGTCACTTATATATCACTTGGGCCTTTACTCTGTTATTTGTCACAGTGCACTACTGCGTTGATTGTTCACTGTATTAGCCTTATTAGCGTCACTATGTACCTGTATTTTCCTTGGGTCTCACCTGCTGTGCGTCCTGGGAGTGAGAGAGGGGCCCTACAGGGAGCCTTCCTGAAGGGGGCAGCGCACTGTCCATAGGGGCGTCACTGCCCGGGTAGTAGTCGTCGTTGGGGTGCAGGGAGGCCCTCCGATCTGGGGGCCTCGACCTGTGAGGTGGCCCTCACACTGGGGCCGCGTCGGTGGGGTGCAGGGAGGCCCTCCGGTCCAGGGGCCACGACCTGTGAGGTGGCCCTCAGGACTAGGGCCGAACAGCTGCAGGAGATGGGCCTGGCGCCTCTGGCTTCGAGGAGAGAGAGAGCCTGGGTTATCTGGGCCTGGGGGCTGCTGGCCAGACCTGGGAGTCTGGGGACTGCTGCTGCCTACGGGAAGAAGCGCCGTCAGGGGTGAACTGCGGCGTCGCCTCCATCGGGTGTCCGTCAGGGACAGGGACCTCCCAGGGGTAGGTGGTAGGGCTTGGACTGAGCCACGCCACCACTCCGACTGCACCTCTGGGGAACTGCTCCAGTGGGGAGACAAAGGGCGTCCCACGCAGCCGAGAGGAAAGGGGTCGGCCACACAAGGGACCTCCTGCTCTGGGAGAGCCTTCAGAGTCACGAATGAGGGGCGTACGGTGGCCGCTCCCTCCCCATCATGTACAGTGGCAGTGAATGCGGTTTTGTGACTCCTAGGGCTCGCAGCTGAAGAGCATATGGTGGCCATTCCTTCCCCATCACGTACGGTGGCCGTGAATGCGGTGCTGCTCCCGAAGGAGGAAAAGGCAGGAGAGGGGTGCACAGGGGCAGCGCCCTCTCCGGTGCGTGCTGATGCCATAGCCGAGGGTCTACTTACCCTTGCACTCACTGCGGCCGTAGCCGTGGGCCTGCCCACCTGCCGGGAAGTAACTGAAGGGCGTACGGTGGCCGCTCCTTCCCTGTCACGTACGGTGGCCGTGAATGCAGTGTTACTCCCGCAGGAAGAAGAGGCAGGAGAGGGGTGCACAGGGGCAGCACCCTCTCTGGTACGTACTGAGGCCGTAGCCGAGGGTCTATCTACCCTTGTATGCACTAAGGCCGTAGCCGTGGGCCTGCCTGCCCTTCGGGAAGTAACTGAGGCGTTACTTCCGTAGTAGGAGGTAATAGTGGATGAGGGGCGTATGGTGGCCACTCCCTCCCTGTCACGTACGGTGGCCGTGATCGCGGTTCCACTATTCCTCTCTCTGCTAGTCGGGGCGCATTCAATAACTAACGCCCCGAGGCCGTCCCCAGAGGTGGCTGTGACTGAGGGGCGTACGGTGGCCACTCCCTCCCCCTTTACGTACGGTGGCCGTGATGGCGGTGTCACAGGGGGAAACAACCGAAGGGCGTACAGTGACCGCTCCTTCCCCGGTACGTACAGTGGCTGTAACGCGGTGTTGCCTGGGACTGACTCTGGATCAGCCCCACCCCGAACCTGCTGCAGGCTGGCCTGCCTGCAGGGTCGTTGCCTCTTCCCGCTCACCTGGTGTTGTGACAGTTGTAGGGAAGAGGGGCTCTGGACAGAGGTGTCCTGGTGACCCTCTTGTCCTGGGTCACTAACCCCGCCGTGGTGTCTTTCTGGGGTGGTGGTGTGGTGGTGGCTTGGTGGTGGGGTGGGGGGTGGCGGGGTGAGTGGTCTGGCGGCGGCGGGTATTTTAGGCAGAAATCCTGCAGTGTGGCTGAGTGACATTCCAGTCATGAGCGCTGCCAGCTGCCCGTGTAGCAGTAGGGAAGGTATGGAGAGGTGACACCATGGACGCAACTTCGTCTGAGCATTTGCTGTAGAAATATCTAAAATAACGCAAGGGAGGCAACATTCCTTCTTACTTGTAGGGGAGGTAGTTTATTAGTAATAGCAGGGTTATTAAAAATTCTAACAGCTTTGTTCTGAATCTTGTCTACTTGTTTTAATGCAACCTCTCCACATCCGCTCCACAAGGGTGAGCAGCATTCAAGCTGAGAGCGCACATGACTCATAAATTACAGCTAACTGCTCGTCAGTGAAGAAGTTACGGACTCTGTACAATAATCCAAGTCTCCCCGAGGCGGCCCTAGCAAGTGATCTAACATGAGAGGTCCAGCTGAGGGCATTGCTAAGCGAGACGCCGAGAATTTCAATACTTTTGGAAATGGGGATATTTGTAGCACTGAAGGTAATATACGATTCTGGCAATACCTGCCTATTAGTAAACTGTATATATTCAGTTTTATTAGCATTAAATGAGACAAGGTTGTTTTGTCCCCATTCACTGATCGTAGATAAGTCTTGATTTAAAGAGATGGCTGTACTGAGGTGAGAGTTAGAGATATCGGACTTTGTAAATGGATGTCTGAGTGTGAACGAACTATGAAGTGTTGAGTCATCTGCATATGAATGGATGGGAATTCAGGGTGACCAGATTTAGCATAATTATGCTAATTTTAGCATATTTTTCCAGAAAATTGTGTTTAGCATAAAATTAGCATATTATCAAATCTAGCATATTTTTAGCATAATTTAATGAGCTTAGGACAATTTTTACTCAGGAGAGAGAGTGAAAATTGTGAAAAGTTTGAACCAGATAAAATCATGCTTAGGAAATTTAGTTCCAAAGTGTATGAAAAATAGGAACCCACAATTTTCATACTCAATTCACTCATTAATTTGCATTTATTTTCTACAGGTAGTGTTGAAAATGTAGGCCTACTGTATTAGGAAGTTTCAACCTGTTGCACAAAATGTATGAAAAATAGGAACCTACAACTTTCAAACTCAATTCACACATTAATACATTAATTTGCATTTATTTTCTACAGGTAGTGTTGAAAATGTACTGTATTAGGAAGAGTTTCAACCTATGTTGCACAAATATTTGTCAAATAAACTTTCAGAACCTGAGTAATTATTTATTTTAATGTTCTTCTGTACAAGAATTGTTCATAATTATAAGAGTGCATACTGTATACAGTTAAAAACGTAGAAATAATACTATGTTAATCATAAAATATAAGAGAAACCGAACGTACTAAGAGCAGCAAAAGATTTAGCATTATTTTTGCCAATCTAGCATAATTTCAGCTTCTGTCTAGCATATTCCCGCTAGAGAAATCTGGTCACCCTGGATGGGATTGTGGGTGACAGATAAGAGATCATTAATATGAACGAGGGACAGGGTTGGTGCCAGAACTGATCCCTGCGGCACGCCGGCGTTAACTGAGTGGAAAGTGGAATATACATCATCTATACACTCTCACCCCCATTTTTCGATCGCTGAGACATGAGGAAATCAAAGGAACAAAAGAGTTTAGTCCATAGCAAGGGAGTTTGGACAACAGGGAACGGTGCCAGACTCTGTCGAAAGCTTTAGAAATATCCAGGGCTACTGCATGAGTTTCACCATGTAGGTCAACTGACTGATGGATGGTATGAGTCAGGAGACTGAGTATGTCAATGATGGATCTTTCTTGACGAAAACCATATTGTCTATCACTAATTAGGTTGTTGGATTCAAGATGTTTAACTATGTGCCTATTAATTACAGTTTCAAAAACTTTACCAAGAGAAGATGTGACAGCTATTTTTCTGTAATCAGAGGGGTCAGAGGAACTTCCTTTCTTTGGAACTGGGTGGATATTGGCTTCTTTCCATGAATTAGGGAGCTTTGTTGGTAGGTAAACAATGTCGGGAGAGTCAAGTTCTAGTGCTGGAACATTCTGGCTGGCTTCCTCTAAGGTAGAATTTCTGGCAAATGTACTGGCAAAGATATCTGCTTTCCCACGCTGGTCATTTGTAATGCTGACATCTGGAGATTTTAGTGGGGGAATGGATGATAACTTGTTAAAGTTATTATTGAAAGAATTGAGAGTTGACCAGAATATTCTATTGTCATTAGGGTTGTTAAGTAGTTTTGATGCTTGGTTTTGAGGAAAGTTTGATTTAGCAAGATTTATTACAGCTTTTGCATGGTTTCTAGCAATTTTAAATTAAGAGAGTGATTCAGATGTTTGTGATTTCAAGTAATAGTTATATGCTGATGACTTTTGGGCTGTTGCTCTGGCACAGTTGCTATCAAACCATGTTGGAGAGTTCGATGGTTAAACAACAGATTAAAATCTCTCATAGTCCAAAGGAAAGGAATATATAGAAAAGTAAAACGTGGAGAGGAACACTTACGTAACTAGTACGCGATTTTAAATAGAGAAGTAAAGAGGGAGATACTTAAAGCAAAGAGAAGTTATGAAATTAAGGTTGCTAGTGAAACGAAAGAAAACCTCATGGGTTTCTATCAAATGTACCGTTTGAAAAATAAAGATAGGATAGGACTAAAATACCCACTCGGCAGACCGAGCCAGACACCACTACCCCAGGAGGAGGGTAAAGGGAGGTGACCCCCACCCCACAAGATGACGAGGAGGCTGTTCCACCTTCAGAGCGGGAGTGATATATCTCCCCCATGACCCAACGCCCCTCTTCCTCGCAGCCGGACCACCAGGCGGTACGCAGTTTGAGTGCACTACACTCCGACGGAGAAAGCACTCACCAGAATTGGGGTGGGGCTTGCAACAGTTAAGTCCTAAGCAGGCCCTTGGACACCGTATCCACTGGATCAGCCTTCATAAGAGAGGGGGACTCCACCAGAGCCTCACGTCCTGCAATACCCCACGGGAGCAGTGGCACAATAGCTTCCTCCGGATCTACTGTGGGAGGAATGACCAGCAGTTCTCCTCCCTCTGCTACCCACCTTCGGGAGCCAGCACATCGGCACGTCTCCCAAACGACCTACGATGGATCTCTCCAGGAGGGAGGCGGGCCCAGGGGTAGCATCCACCGATCTACCTTCGTGGGACAGACCACCAGTCGTCCCCCAGATGCACCTCTGACGGCAGGAGGACAGAGTCCACCGGACCTGTGGCACCAGCCAGGAGACCCACCAGGCCTCCCCCTCCAGTCGTCCTCGGGACAAGTGGCTGCCTGAAGGACTGTTCTTTGGATCTCCATCAGCCACTGTACTGAGTAGGAACCTAGGCAATGCCCACCAGGTCTGTCTGGCTGAAGAAGTGCCCACCAGGTCTCCCTCTCGTGCCCCGGCATGGAGCTCCGGCAGGGACCATCAGGACCGCCAAGCCGGGGAGCAGATCACCGGTCGCTCCCCCTCTGTGACCCAATGGGTTCCTACTGAGGGTGACCCCCCTTGCTCGGCCTGCCCTTCCCGCGGCAGAGCGAGGAGCCCCGCTCCCCACCCCTCCTGTACAGAGGGTGGGAACTGCTTCCCTCCAGGTACCCCGCCAGAGACCAACCAGGGCAAGACCACCCCGAGGCCAGGCATCCTGTCGTTGCGGCACCACCCTTACCACCAACAGACACTGTCGGATTCCCCCAGAGCAAGCGGCTGCCGACCATCCCTGACGGCCTCCTCGCCAAGGCAAGACCACAGTCCCCGGTGTCGGCGAGCCGCCCCTACCACCTGCTGCAGCTGCCAGACTCCTCCTGATGCAGGCAGCCACAGCCAACCCCTGATGGCAGCCTCCCATGGACAGGACCCCAGCTCCGTGAGGGCGCTGTCTGACCCGCAGCCCACCCTTGGCCTGGGTCTAGCCAGGTTTGCCCCCAGGACCCCCACCACAATGAAGGGCAGGCGCTGGCTGCGCACCTCCTGGCCCTATTCGGCCCTAGCCCTGAGGGCTGCCCCTCTCCCAGGGCCCCTACTGAGAAAGGGCTGTCCACCACTCAGCCCTTCAGTTCCAGCAGGACCCGTGGTGATCCTGATGGTGACCTATACCAGGAGCACACTCCTGACGGCCCGCCCCCTATGCCCGGCCACCACCTGCAGCTGCCAGTGTAGCGGGTCCCCGGCGCACCCCAGTGCCTCTCACTGCCTGTACCTGTGAGTAGAAAGACTCTAAGACTGTTGTTACCTCCCCCATCAGTGCAATTGTATGACCCTGTGTGAAACTGACCTTCCCTAGTGTCCCTAGTGGTGCCCTGCCCCTCTCCCCCCCCTTCATTGTGCATTGAACAGTAATCCCAGGAAAACTCACGTTGAACATTAGTGTTGGTACCAAGGAGTGAGGCCCTGGTCGGCTCCCACACGTGACCCCCCCTCTTCAGTGCAATACACTGTGGACTCCCCCTAAGTATCAGTGTTGTGCCTCGGCCTCGGATTTGTCATGCACTCCCCCCCCCCTTAGTCTTATCCTGGCTACACTGGGTGAATATACCAAGGGTTTTACTTTCTTTGTCCAGGTCACGCAAGAATACTGTGTCACCATAGTGTCTTCTGACCCAGTCACGCGAGTAGGTAGTAAGTGATATCTCTCTCCGTTCCATGTCACACGGATGTAACGTAAGGCAGCATATATCCCGTCTATGTCACACGGATGTGTTGTAGTTGGTATAAGGTACGTCTGTGTCACGCGGATGTGCTATGGCATGAGAATACATTTCCGTCTCTGTGTATATCGAGATAGACAGTAAGGGAAGTGTTGTGTTACTCCCATCTCTGTGTATAATGTAATGTTAGGTGTTTTAGGGTCTGTTTCCCGTCCCTCTAACGCCTAGTGTGTAGCTGGGTTCTCTTTATAGAGCGGAGATTAGATAAATAGGAGAAAGGCAGGACACATTAACTCAGGGCAACAACCTTACATGTGTATTACTAAATTCTACAGCGGAAAGTATAATGTCACAAATACAGGTATACTGGACAATTATAATTCTTAGGTCTAGATATGGGTTGTTCGTATTGCGCAGGATACTTCTCTGGACAAGGTCGGGTAAATTGAATAGCATTTAGGGCAGGGGGGTTATGCACTATTATTGCAGGAAATCCAAGTTCTATATATGGGTGGAAATGGGTGGCATTATTTCACATTGGGTAATTGTTACCTTAACACTTGGGCCTGCGTATGATCTTAGTGTGGTGCGGCATTACGATTTGGCAGCGTATTTACAGCAATAGACCCATATTTCACTGTCTTGCCGTGTTCACCTTTTCACTGTTACCTTGTTTATTCCACCACTCTTTTATATTGCCACTGATGCTTTTCTCACTGACTTCCTTTTCACTGTTAATTCACTGTTCTGCCTTTACTTCACTATGTCACAGACACTGTGCTCTCACTGTCACTCCTTTTTGGGTCTGGGCATCGTGGCGGTCAGGTACAAGGGCAGCGTAGGTGACTCGGCCTCACTACTGATGGGGCTAAGTTCTGCCAGGGGCCTTTGTGTTCAGGGGCCACAGGATCACGCATAAGGGCGTCCTCTCTCGTCCACGGCTGCTGGTGGCAAAGCGTCCCACGCTTTGGGGGCTTGGGGCGGGAGTCTGGCCCTCAGGGCTGGGGCCGAATAGCTGCCTGAACTTCTCACTCAGGCACCTGATGAAGTACGAAGATCTCCGGCGTCTGGGTGTAGGGGGTCCTGGGGGCAGTCTGGAGGTCCCAAGGGCTGCAGTCCCCGAGTTCAGGGACGCCGTCAGAAGGGGGCTGCGGCGTCGACCTGCATCAAGGCCCTGCAGGCGAGTCCTTTCAGGATGCAGCCGCAGGGAAAAGAGCCTGTTGGTAGTCATGGGGCCTCTCCAGTACTCCTCCAGGCTCGGGGCTTCCTCTGGGTCGTAGGTGGATGGGCAGGAGTCAGCACCTGATGGAGGAACGGCTACCGGCTGTCTCCTACCATAGGGCCCGGCTACTGGCCATGGCCTTCTAGGGCCACAGGCAGACTCAGGGGCACCTTCAGAGTGGCTACCGGCCATCTCCTGATGAAGGCAGGAGCAGCTACCGGCCATCTCCTGGCTATCTGCTGCAGGGCATCTCCGGTGGGAGGGTCAAGTGGCTACAGGCCATCTTGTTAGGGGCATCTTCAGAGCGGCTTCTGGCCCTCTCCTGACGAAGGCGGGAACAGCTACAGGCCATCTCCTGTTTGCCTCCAGAGTGGCTGCAAGCCATCTCCTGTAGGAAGGTTAAGTGGCAACAGGCCATCTCGTTAGGGGCACCTTCAGAGCGGCTTCTGGCTATCTCCTGACGTAGGCAGGAGCAGCTATAGGCTGTCTTCTGCTTGCCTCCGGAGTGGCTGCAGCCCGTCTCCTGTATGCCTCCAGAGCAGCTGCAGCCCGTCTCCTGTAGGAGGTTGAGCAGCTACCGGCCGTCTCAGGGGCACTGACTGGAGCTGGAGTGACAGCTCCACCCCATGGTTGTTGGTGGTCGGCTCGCCCAGAAGGTAGTCTCGTATTCCTGCTATGGTGGCGGCGGCTGAGCTCCAGGTCATAGGGGTGCGCGGCCAGGGCGGACTTATGTCCTTGTCGCCCGGAGTCTAGGCGTGCTGTACATGCTCCTCGGTGGGCTCCTTCTGGGGGTTTTGATTTGCTCTCAGTGACATTATACTGCATTTTATATACAGTATGTTAATGAGACACACCTGACATATATTGTATGTATTTTTATTTTTATTTTTTTTATGTGTCCGACTCTGGGGAAAGGCTTCAGGGCCTATATCTCGGGGGCAGTAGTCTATCCCAAGGCCCAGTAGTCCTCCTACACCTCCACATATCACCACTTCGGCACTAACACCCACCATCCATATTGAATACATGCTAGGGCTGTCTCATACAGGACTGGTGTATTGGTATTAGCGGGGGTATTTTTACGACATGTCGGCGGGTCATCTGGTAGATCAGGAAAGTCTGCTTTTTATGAAATTCAAATCCTTAAACTGTTCCCTGCCCCAGCTGGGATTCGAACCTGGATCCATCAGGACTGCAGGCCGCCTCTCTACCAATTCAGCCACCGCCTCCCCCAAGTACTCGCCACCATAGCAGTACTCGTGTATTGGTACACAAAGTAATTGTCTGATATTACTTTGTGTAAGTTATATTTCTCTGTATTGATCAATATTCTGTGTCTACTAGGTTTGGTCACGGTCTGTAGTGTGTATTGCTTTGTAACTTGCTTTATTGTTAATATACGTGTGCCTATGATCAGTCAGTGTTTGGGCTTCCCCTCCTTGTTTGCATACTCTGGCCTAGCCCTGAACAAAGAACCCAAGGCCTGCACCGTACCTGACCCCGAGAAGTCAGACTCAGGCTATGCTGCATAACACTGGTGGCTAGCGGTGGTTCTTGATCCGGCAGTAGAGCAACAAGGAAGGAGGAAAAACCGCAAACATGGCTGCTAAACCATATGTTCAACTCTCTAAGTTCGGCTCTGAACTATATGATATACACACCTACATGTCCATGATCAAGGCTATACTAGACATAAGCTTCGAAAACGACCACGAGACAATAGCAGTCACACTCCCACACCTCAGGAAAATTGTATCAAGCATAGCCACAAAAATAGTCCTGGAACTGAAATGGGACTAGGTTCCAACAAATTGAGACACAGGCCATCACACCTTCGCTTGGAAAGGTCATTGCCATTTCCCAGCTAGACGCCCTTACATATACTGGGAACTTAGACGACACCCTTATACAAACCCAACATCTTGTCACCACTGCCTTCCCGGAAGCAAATACCAACACCCGAGACCAAAATGTGTTCAACACCCTTTTGAGGATCCTCCCCAGCATCGTTAGGGAACACTTTATAATCAACGATCCAACTGGGGACATTGACAAGGATATCCAGCTGGTGAGGCACCTCCTCACTGCCCGCACCACCCACCAACAAATCGGGGCAGTGAGTCGAGCTCCCACCCGTAAGCCCCCCTCCTCCAAGCCCCGGATGCCCCCCAGAAACATGGCGCCCCTGGAAGCTCCTGTCCTACCAAGGGCCATCCCCAACAAGGAGCATCCTAACCCCAAAGAAACCACAAACCTTATCTCCATCAACCCATGGGAGTTTTCTGCATGTAGCCACTGCTGCCCCATACACAACATCTGGGAGCAGGTGAAGGCTGCCCCACTCAAAGCGGCTAACGAGGGGCACCAAAAGTATCGGCCATTGAAGATGACCCAGCCGAGGGTACGCCACCCCCCCACAGAATACCCTGAAACCGAGGAGACGGAACTAGGCGATGAAGGGGAGGACGCCTCACCCCAGCTGGATTTTTAGGACCGCCCCCACACCTCCCCACAGCGGCTTGGGCCACCTCACACAAGTACTGCCCCCCAGTCTACGATAAGGTAAGGCTGAATGGGGTGAAAGCTCAACTACTGGTTGACACGGGAGCAGCCAGATCATGTCTATACCACCACTTCTACTCCCGTCTCTCCACAGCCTTCAGCCCTCTACTCCCCACCTCAGCACACCTCATAGATTGGGGGGGGATGGTCCTCTGCCTATCCATGGGGAGACACGGGCCCTCTGTGTCGAAACACACCAACAAACGACCTCTCAACATCAGTTCATTATATTCGACTCTACCTGCTGTGCCTACGATGGCTACCTTGGGCTGGATCTACTGCAGAAACTCTGAGCCAACATCGACTGCCACAGGAGGCGGCTATGATTTAACAAGCCACAAGATCCACCCCTTCAGCCCCTCTGCACATGCAGCACCACGACAACACCACCCATACTGAACGTCACCATACCTCCCCCATCCCCCCTTCCTTCCCTCAAGTGAACCCTCCCCCCTGCCTTGGTCCCCTACCTTCCCCGCTACCATCGCCTCCACCACTGTCCCCCCCTCCACCACGAGGCCTGGCTCCCCTTGCATCGAACCTCCGGGAACTATATAATGTTCTCTCCCACCCCTCTGATGGGTGCAACCGCCTCATGCTTCCTATCCCCCACCTTTCTTCCCCCCAAACGTCGCATCAGTACGTGTAGCTAACCTCTCCACCTCGGCCTTCACCCTCACTAAGGGACTGGCGGTAGGGGAAATGGAAGAGGCTGAGCCCTGAGCCTCCCCCCCCGAGCCACCCATCCTTGCCCCCCCTCCCCGACCACCTCTCACCACACCAAACAGACAACCTTAGACACCTCCTTCTGGACTTCCAAAACATCTTTTCAGCACCCACGGACATCGGCCATACCACCTTCCTGTCCCACGAGATCCACACAACGGGACCACCCATCTGCCAACCTTCGCACAGGAAAAATCCCACCCAACGGGCTGAAGAAAACCGGCAGGTCAAGGATATGGAAGATGCCAGCGTCCTAGTGAAAAAAAAGGACGGGATTCTGCGCTTTTGCGTAGATTACTGTCGCCTCAACGATGTAATGATCAAAGATGCCACCCCCCTGCCCGGAATTGACGACTCTCTTGATTCCCTCTACGGGGCATCCTGGTTCTCCACCCATGATCTCCAATCTGGATACTGGCAAGTCTCCGTCCACCCCAAGGACCGAGGGAAGACAACATTCTCCACCAGCAACAGGAAGCACTATGAGTTCAGTGTGTTCCCTTTCAGCCTCCGTAATGCTCCCGCCACGTTCTCCCGATTAATGGAGACTGCGTTAAGTGGCCTTACTTGGGAAATATGCCTTGCCTACCTAGATGACGTCATAATCATCAGCAAGACTTGGGCCGACCATCCCCAATGCCTACAACAGTTTTTTTTCCAGGATATGGCAAGCTAGACTTAAACTCTGTCCGTCTAAATGCGTCCTAGCCCAGTACTCTGTCTCCTTCCTGGGCCACGTCATATCCAGAGAAGGCATATCCCCCAACCCGGAGAAACTCAGGGCCATAGACGAGCTCCTCCTGCCCCAGAATGTGCATGAGGTATGCGCGTTCATAGGTCCAGTGTTGTACCACCGATGCTTTGTGAAAGGGTTCTCGACCATCGCCAAGCCACTACACGATCTCACTAAAAAGGGGAATCCTTTCACATGGACTGAAGACCACCTGCAGGCCTTCCGCGCCCTCAAAGACAAGCTTATCAAGGCCCCTATAGTGGTGTTTCCCTACTATACCCTCACTTTCCACTTGTACACTGACGTGTCACCAGTGGCAATCGGTGCCATCCTGGCACAAAGGCAAGGTGACAAGGAACACATTATTGCCTGTGCCAGCCGCATCTTGAACCAGGCAGAGTGGAACTACGCCGCCACCAAGCAGGAATGCTTGGGCATTATCTGGGCCCTGGAATATTTCTGAGCTTATCTGGCAGGCAGCCACGTCACCATCATCACGAATCACCAATCCCTGCAATGGCTGCGCCAGTTGGACACCAAAAACGCACAAATAATTTGCTGGAGAGAAACTCTTGAAGAGTTTAATTTTGACATAGCATACCGGCCCGGCAAACTCCACACTAATGCCGATGCCCTCTTCCGCCTCCCTATCAATGCTGTCCAGACCACCTCCACCCTCATGCAATGCTGGCAAGCCAAGGATTGCCCTGATTGGGTGCCCAGCCACGTATTCTCGAAACTACAACGGCACGATGACTACCTATACACCCATTCGGGCCACATTGCCCTAGACCCCGACACTCCCCCTGATACCCTCACACACCTCCACGCCGATAATGGGATTCACGTCGGCACCAAAAAGCTCCTCCAAGTTTTTAACAACATCTTTTGGGCCATGAACCCCTCTAAACTCGCGCAGCAGGTCGTGCAATCCTGCAGAGCTTGTGCCCCGGGAAAAGATACCACTAGGACTCCAGGCCCGTCCGGCCACATCCTGGTCAGCAAGCTCTGGCAGCTGCTATCCGTGGATGTCGTTGGCCCTCCCACGCAAGTCGGGCTACAAATATATAATCACATTTGTGGATACGTATTCCATGTTCTTAATTGTGTGTCCGGCAAAAGAACACCATGCCCTCGCCATCACCGATGCTCTGACTCGCCACGTGTTCCCATATTTCTGCATTCCCCAAGCCCTCCACTCCAACAATGCCCCGGAATTCACAGGAAAGGTCTGGGCTGAACTATCCACCCTCTTCGGGTACAGCATCTCGCATTCCTCCCCATACTGGCCCAAAGAAACGGCATTTGTGAGTGGAGCCACCACACATTACTTAACCAAGTGCGGACCAGAATGCAAGCCACGCAAAACGATGATTGGCCGGCACACATCAAAATAATGTAGTGGGGTGTGAACACCTTCCCCTGCGAGGATGGAATCACACCCCACGAGCGGGTATTCTGCAAGGCGCCTCTGCTCCTGCCTCTCCACCATCATCTGCAATCACCCACCAACCCCACCTCTTCTGACCCCCTTCATCACCTCAAGTGCAAGCTCCACCACCTGCAAACCACGCAAGACCTGGCCCCCAACACCGCGACTACCAACCCCTACAAACTGGGCGATTTCGTCATGGTCGCCAAGCTCCCAACACCACATAAACTGGCCCCCCGCAATACAGGCCTCTACGAAATCATAAAGTCCCAAACCTGTACCAGATCACTGTCCAGTAGCACAACACCACCCACACCTACGGGAATTGCCACGTATGTCGTTTTCAGACACCTCCCATACCAACCCGCCACCCGCTGACTTTGCCCCCCACCTCTCCACCAGAATCCGACGACTCCTACTCCTTCTACCTCTACCCCTCTCTATCCTCACCCAGCACCCCTACCACAACCACCATCCCCACCCCGGCCACATCCCCTCCCTCTCTCACACCCGACTCTACCCATAACCGCCTCACCATGCTCTACTCTGGCCATGCCGCTAGCCTTGAGCCCCACACCACGCGACCACCCAACACCCCTGCCGCCCCGCACCCCTCCCACGTCCTGTCCCCCTCCGCCCACCACCTCCTCACCTCCGCCCTAACCCGCAGCCACTTCCAGCCTCCCTCAGACCGAACTAACTCCGACAACTTCAACGTAGGAAGGGTGAAATCGATTCACAGGTTAAGAATGTTGGCATTTGAGGGGTTCAAGCCCAAAGAGTATCCTTTGATTAGAGACGTGAAAACAACTTGGAAATTTAGAGATAAAACGGATATTATTTTTGTCTTTATAAGAAGAGCTTTAAAGAGGCATCTTTCGCAGTATGACGGTTCGTGTAACATTATTATCCATATTTTCGAAAGTAAAATCACTGCGGATGGCAATAAATCATTTACAGGAATATTTTATACGTATTGATTATCAGATATATACTATTAGGAAAAAGTGAATATATAGCAGTAGTGAGATATATAATATAAAACATTAATTGGTTCCCCATACACCGAGTTTATTGTTCATTAGAGGTCTAGAAAAATTATTTGGCAAGAGCATCGATCTGAAGTGTTGGGCCTGTCGTTTTGAGATTAACTCTATTTATAATTTCTGGTGAGTCTATTTGCTTTTTTTTCTTTCCATTGTTATGCTGCGCGTTCTGTGTCCCGACTTCTCGGGTCCAGTCACAGTGCAACTCTGGGTCCTTAATTCCTGACTGGGTCAGCACTAGCAAGGAAGGGAAACACAAACACCACGAGTGAACACATACACTAATATTTTGATAGAGAACAATTACACACACAGCATTCTATGACCAGAGTCGAAATTACACAATGCCTTACACTGATATTGATCTCAATCACTGTCCACCTAGTTCAGCATCATTGTCTCACATCTGGGTTATTTCCTCACAGTATCACAGGCAATATTTCACCTATATAGATACTACATCAACATAGACAGATTTACCTACAACACAACCCAGTATGCCCACAGGAACAGTTCCTAAGCCTAGGTGTTCGTGTGACATAGACGGGTCCTAGCTAATACAACATCTCTGCGTGACATGTACGGAAGTCCTTAGCTAGCTTAGCCTCTATACATGCGTCACACAAGCCGAGAATATACCATAGGTCACACTGGGATAGGGAGGGTTTCTCTCTGTGGGGCCGGGCCGGGGGCAGGGAGGAGAGGGGGGGGGAGGATGTAGTACCGAGATATTGCTGTGTTACGTGAGTGATACGGGCTCGTCTGTCCCCGTCCGATGGGGGGGGGGGTCTCAACCCGGGGCTGGGGTGATACGCTCCTCATGTGATTCACAGGGGCTCGACGGCAAGGGGGGAACACTATGAAGGGGGGGGGGGAGGGTGTGTGCCGTGTATGGGGGTAGGGGAAAGGATCACAGGAGAACGGTTCACTAGTAGTTCACTAAAGGGGGAGGGGGTTCACAGCACTGGGGAGGTATATAATCACGAGACCTGTCACTCACACTTCTGACGTAGAGGAGACCACGGCCCATGGGTGAGAGGGCCTATGCAGGGAGCTCCAGGTGGCGGCCAGGCATGAGAGGCGTGCCGTCCGGGGAGCTGTGCAGAACAGTGGGGCCCATGTGTTAATACTTGTTAAAGCCCCTTGACGCCAGTCGTAGGTGAGGACAAAGTCTCGGCGAGTTTTCTGATGATATATTAAACACTGTCTTGAATCTTTATACAACAGCACCTGACATCACCCGTGTCCAACCCCAGACCCTTACAGACTGCTACTTCTCGCCGGCTCTCATCCGGCTAGAGCGGTGGTGCGATCACAAAAGACGTGATTCATTCAAGGTAGGCATAATACGCGCTCATCATAGACATAACAGGGCGGTGGCGCCCTACTTGGACCCTACTTACAATTATAACAACAATTACTTACATACTCTATTTAGACACTACATAATATTTACAATTGGTTACAAACAATTTTCCCCCTCATCAAAAAGTGTGTCTCCTGACACAGTGGCGAAGCATTAAGTCATAATATGGCAAGAATGCAAGTGGTCTGAGTATACAGTCAACCGGGACTACATGGGAGTATAATAATAAATGAGATATTATTACATTATTCAAGAAGCTGGATGTAAGAAGGGATTAATATATTTACAGTACGTGGCCATGTTGGAAAGATAGCATACACATATAGGTTTGATCAATTTACAACTGGATGTTTTAGTATATACATATATATATTAAGTACTAATAATCACAAAAGGAGTGTTACTTAGAACTATCAGTTTCCAGGTCTCTTGGTTGTCGCACTAACCTTGTTGCTACACGGATCTCATGCAACCTTTTGTCCATTCGCTTGACACAACAGTACAGGATACATACAGTTGCAATAAAACCTAGAAAACATAAGACCACCGGAGGGAATACAAAGACTGGATGTGACCAGGAGTGGTTAAAACTGAAGAGAACTGGTTCATAATGAAATCAGACCGATTTAGAAATTTTAACATACGTAGATTGTCTGATGTGATGGAAAGATTGTCTGTTGGTAGATGACAGGTAGTATTAATAGGTTTGAAGATGTCACACTTGTGGGAGCGAAGTGCGAAGTGATAATGTGTAGCATGGGCTATTACAGACTCAGACTTTACTGTACAGTAATCAGGGGCCTTATATAAACCAATTGCGGATAGTGAACGGACAGGGATCCCTGGACAAATAAGACTGACAGGAGTTGAGACACTAAAGAAGAAATAGTGGATGTGATTTAGACGAGCATGGTGTACCTCGCCTTTGGGAACCGGAAGAAAGGTACAGACAGGTTGTACTGAGAAGTTACAGACTAAGGCAGATTCGCAAGGAGCAACGCTGCCAGGAAAAATTGTTAGGTGGTACGCAGCACAAACTCGAGAGTTGGGTGTGAGAAGGGCACATCTGCCGAGGTCACTTGAGGATATGAAGGCAATATAGAGATGATCGTGGGAGAGAAGAAAGTACTCTGAGGAGACAGGCTTGTACCAGGGAATTATTGTACCAGAAAGGAAAAGGAATGATGTGAAAGAGATCGAATGTGATGGAAGAACGAAGAGGAATATGAACAATTATATCTTTAGTAAGGAATGTGGCCTCTAGGATTGGGTAGTAGTGTTCTAAAGAGGAAATTGGAATCATAGGAGACAAGCCGAATGTTGAGTGAGCCCATTCCAAGGTAGAACGAAGGTCAGAGAGAGATACTAAATCTAGGGTCACACGACTATCAACAGCATTGACTAAAATACGAATTAGACTAGAAATTTGGGAGACAAGAGAGTCCAGAGAAACCTGCTAATTATCTACATGTAATGTAACATACATCAACTCTGATATAATATTTACCTTTGATACTTCACGCTTAAGAATAAATGTAAAATTATTTATATTATGGGGGTGGCTCTAATGAATGAGGGTGAGATTTGGAAGTTTCCGGTGCTGGTGTTTGCTGATGATACAGTATTGTTGAGTGAAGATGAATGGGAGTTGCAAGGTTTGGTGAATGGATTTGGGACAGTGTGTAGGAGGAGGAAACTGAAAAAGTTAATGTAAACAAAAGTAAAGTTATGGTGTTTGAGAGGAATGAAGTCACAGAGTGTACAGTGAGGTTGGATGGTGAGGATATGGAGAATGTGAATGCATTCAAGTACTTAGGTAGTGTGATGAGTAAGGATGGAACTTTGGGGGATGAAGTGCGTTAAAGGGTACAGCAGGGAAGGAAGGTTGTTGGTTCACTGAAAGCAGTGATGAGAAATAGGGAGGTGAGTATGGAAGTTAAGAAGTCACTGCATGATAGTACTGTGATCCCAACCCTGACGTATGGAAGCGAGGCGTGGACCTTGCAAGAGGGGAACAAGTCAAGAGTGAAAGCAGTGGAAATGAGTTACTTGAGAGGAGCATGTGGAGTGACATGGAGGGACAGGTTGACAAATGAAGAAGTAAAGGAACGTTGTGGGGTGGATGTGGATGTGGTTGAGAAGATTAGGAGAAATACACTGAGGTGGTTTGGACATATGGAGAGAATGGAGAATGAAAGACTGACTAAGAGGGTGTATATAGGTGAGGTGGAGGGAGGGAGAGGGAGGGGTAGACCGAGGATGAGGTGGATGGATGGAGTTGTGAGGTATATGAGGGAGGGGGGGAGTGAGTTGGGGGGAGGGTAGTCAAATGGTGGGTGACAGAGCGACTTGGAGGCGTTTTGTCTGCGGCCACCCTTTGCGGGATTAGGGCGTCGGGGTATAGATAGATAGATAGATTTGTAACATCATTTAAATGGTGTGTCATCTCTTGTAGCATAGAATGTTGAACACTTAACACCTTTTCCTGGGACTGTAGGGCATTTGCTAACTGAAATAAGTTTTCCTTAAATCCAGAAAGGTCATGGGTAGTCGCTACACCAAATAATCTGCTGAGAATTTCTCCTCCAAGGTCCAAAAGTCCACGTTTCACTCGTGAGCGACCCACAGGCGTTTAGTGAGGGAAGGAATCTTGGAGATGGGTGAACTGATAATGAATATAATCTAACTTCCAGTAGATGTGTAGGTAGAGTGGGTACAAAAATGTGTCTGTGGGATGTCGATTTTTAATATCTGACAGGAGTCCCTGCAGGTCGTCTAGCTGACGTGCAAAGTCAGGCAGGGCGATGGCCACGGCGGCCAGCGGCTCTAGGTCGTAGCGCAAGGAGACTACATTTTTCACCACCATTACCTCCCCTCCTGCGCCAACCAAGGCCCTGGGCCGTACGGCACCATCGTCCTCACCCGATCCAGACCCGACCAGAGTCAGCACTGCCAGCACGTAGACCCACAGCATCTATCCTATAAAATGAGTTGATGTCAGAGGTGATGTTAATACAGATGGTAACGACAGTGTGAGATGATAACGTTATGCAAGGGACTTAGTGGCAGAGCGCAATATTGCACGATAGTTATTAACAGTAGGGGAAGGTTGAATAGTAGTGTCAGAAGGAGGACTTAGAGAAGAGGAAGAAGGTTGAGTGGGAGTTTGTTGTGGAGATGTGGTCTCTCTTAGTGGCTCATCCAAAACTATGCGTTTTGATGCACGTTTGAGATCATCTGCATGCACTCATGTCGTCTCTGCCTTGTGCGGATCTCTTAATTCGAATTTATTACCTTTACGAGATATGACACGGAAGGGACCCAAGAATTTGCTGTTTAGTTTTGATTCTCTGTCATGATCTAGGGCGAAAACTAAGTCACCTACTTGGATGGCAACATCTGTGGCAGCGGCATGTTGGTTACGTACCATCTCCTCATTTGTAAGGGTCAGATTATCCTGAATACATTTATGAATTTTCTGGAAGTTGGACAGGTTGACTCACACGTAGTTATCGTAGTCGTAGATCGGATCCGGTTTGGATTGCGACAGTGAATAAGTTAGTCTTTTGTCAAAGCCATAGATGACAAAGAATGGTGTTTCTCCAATTGACTTATTGATGGATGAATTAATTGAAGCAGCTACCTGCGGAATCCACTCGTCCCAGGTGGGAGTCTGATCTTCCACTATGTGACACAGACTCTCCAATATCTTCCTATTCTGGCGCTCTACTAGGCCATTCGAGGCTGAATGATGGGCCACTATATTGCATTTCTTAATTCCGTATCGAAGACAAATTTCTTCCAGTACTGAATTATTGAACTCTGATCCGTTATCAGTTAAAATTACTTCTGGTGTTGTGAAAGGGCAAATTACTGAATTAATAAAGGCATGTGCTACTGCGTTAGCAGATTTTTCAGGCAATGGAACTAAGATAACAAATCTGGAGAAATGATCGACCACCACTAATAGATAAACGAAGCCAGATTCTGTTCGAGGCAGTTTCAGAAGATCAAGAGAGACAGTTTGCAAGGTTTTGATGGTACATGGGTACTGCAGTATAGGAGCAGGTTGACAGGTTGTCCTCTTATGACGGGCACATGATAAACTTGCATCGCAGTGCGCTTCTATATCCTTTCGCATAGTGGGCCAATAATATGACAGACGTGCTTGCCGTAAGCTTCCGTCTTTACCAGGGTGTGATGCATGAGGGGTGTCGTGGATTAAATGAAGAGCAGCAGGAATTAAGTCTGTTGGAATGACTAGTTGCTTAACTTCGCGATGAGGTATGTTGTTACCTTTCATTACTGAGTCTTTATAGAGCAATTCAATGTTGTGGAAGAAATCAGATACAGGGACTGGTAACTTTGGCAGAGAAGAATCATCGCCTGACCCTAGAAAATATATGACCTGTGACCATATGGGGTTCACATGCTGGAACCTATGTAGTGTGTCGTAATTGAACGCCAAATTTATATCGCAACCGGTTAAGACTGTGGCTACATGCCGCGAGAGGGCATCGGCTACGACATTGGATTTCCCAGGAACGTATTCAAATGTCGGATTATAGTCAGTCACAGTGACTGCCCAACGTGCAAGTCGACCGGTAAGGTTACGTCCCCGAAACAGGTCACATAAGGGAAGATGGTCGGTTTGGATGTGAACAGGATAACCGTAAGTGATGTCGCGGAAATGTTTTAGGGACCAGACCACGGCAAGGGCTTCCCAGTGAGTTACACTGTAATTCTTTTCTGCTGAGTTTAGCACACGGCTAGCATAGGCAATGACACGTTTCTTCCCTTCGGAGTCATATTGCATGAGAACGGCACCTAGGCCTACTCCGGAAGCATCAGTACAGAAGAAATGGTTTTGAATAACCAGAGAATGCCAAAACTGGTGATTGTGCTAGAGCATTTTTCAGTGTTGTGAATGCGGTCGCCTGTTCATCAGCCCACACAAAAGACGCATCCTTCTTTAGCAATTTTGTTAACGGCGCAGCTATCTGGGCGTACCCTTTCATAAATCTTCTGTAATACCCACTGAGACCGAGGAAACTGCGTGCAGCGTCGGTGTTGGTTGGAGTTGAGAAATTTGTCACGGCTCTAACCTTGTCATCTGATTTATGAATTCCGTGAGGGTCAACAACATGTCCTAGGAATTGGAGTTTCTTACGTAAAAAGTCACACTTTGATAGTTTGATCTTAAGTCCAGCTTGTCTGAGTCTAGTGAACACTTCGGCCAATTTTTCTAAGTGTTCTTCCACCGAGTGACTAGCGATTATGACATAATCTAGATAAGCAAAAACTGAGTGACCTATCATGCCGGCGAAAACTGTATGAATTAGCCGCATGAACGCTGAAGGTGCATTTCTCAAACCGAATGGAAGTCTACGGAATTGGTAATGTCCTGATGGAGTACTGAAGGCGGTGATAGGGCGAGATGATTTTTCCATCTCGACTTGCCAGTAGCCACTTAAAAGATCTAGGGAGGAAAAAAGACAATTGTTTTCGCCTAAGGATTCCAGCAAATTAGTGGGTACAGGAATTGAAAATCTGTCGGGGACAGCTAGTGCATTCACGCGTCTGTAATCTATCACTGGTCGTAACTCACCACCTTTCTTTGGAGCCAGACATAGCAGGGTGTTCCACGGGCAGCACGGGCTATCAGAGTGTTCAATGACCTCATTATCCAACATGTCCTGAACAAGACGATCAGCTTGTTGACGTTGGCTATGTGGTAAACGGTAGGCAGGTATATACAGTATACTGGCTGAGCTCCGGCTGTAATGTAATGTGACACTTTATGAAATCGGTCTTCCCTATATTCTCACCGGGTAGGGCTATGACTTTGCGATAGTCTCGCAAAAGATTAATTAATTGACTTCTGTGTTCGCGATAATCGCTCTGTTTCACATGAGATTCAAGATTAGATGCAATATCGGTAGACTGAGCAACTGAGCACACATCGATCAGCAACAGAGCGTGGGAAATCCTGGCACACGCGTACGGCTGCTGGGTATACCAAGAAATCACCAATCTGTGTTCCCGTTCGTAACTTTAGCGTGGCGTTGGTAATGTTGGCAAGGTACAGTCGTGGCCATAAATAATCACCTATCCTCCTGTACCCCGTGCCTCAGACTGGCTTGTTTATGCGCGGCAAGTCACACTGGAGTAAGAGGGGCCAGAGAGAGAAGGGAAGGTGGGTGGGGGGATGTGGGGTGGTGCTGGGGTGGATTGAGAGAGAGGAGGGAGGGTAGGTAGGGGAGGGAGAATGAAATACGAAGTTGTGGCCACATAATTTGTCAATTTTCTTTCATTCAGGGCATCATACAAAGGAGTTGCTATTCTGTAGATTAAGGTGCATCATACCTTGTATAGCGGCGTCAGATAACAAGCTTTAGATAGGTGGTGATATCATGGACTGGCTCGTGAGAGAAATATACTGATGTGATATCAATCATTGGTGCAGAGCCAGATATTTGTGTTTATCCGTGTATTTTGACTTCAGACGCAGAATGGAATCTTGATGGCTTTGACTTCCGTAATGTTTGTGTAAGAAACGTCCTCTACCCTTACATGTAACTACTTTTTGGAAATAATATTATATACAACCTTTGACATGGCTGTGTTCACTGTAAATATGATCACCCTCGCGGTATACACTCCCTCTATACAGTCACCATCATGTCAATTCAATAATCATTTAATGACATCTTCATATTAAAAGGCTACTTAAAATAACTGTGCACAAAAGGTAAATAAATTTGATGTCTGTGCTCATGGATGGTTATGATAACGGTATCTCTCATAATCTGTTAGAGGGAAAATGAAACAAAATCCTACCCAAACTTCCAGAATATATCTGTGTCAATAGTTACCGACGCTGGTCAGGCGAAAGCAACCAGGAAAGGCTTAGTAAGTAGTCCAGTGGCCTCATGCCTTAAAAACCTCATGCAGGCGTCGCGGCACCGGGGAAACAATGTTGTCGATGGTTTGCTGGTTTCGTTTGAACAGCTCCCATTCGTCCTTGGTGTGCTGGTCCTGAAGGATGCGGGCCCGTATCCTCTCGTTCTCTGGCTTCCTCGCGTTGACAATCTGGGCCCACACAATCTCGATGGCTCTGCACTAGTATTTGATATCACGTCAGTATACTTCTCTCACGAGCCAGTCCTTGATATCACCATCTGATCTGTCACGTCAGTTTACTTCTCTCACGAGCCAGTCCTTGATATCATCACCTATCGGAAGTTTGTTGTCTGACGCCGCTACACAAGGTGTAATGCAGCATTATCTAGCGAATAGTAACTCCTTTATCTGATACCCTGAATGAAGAGAATAGACGAATTATGAGGCCCAGCTGCACGAATATTTCGGGAAAAGATATGAAGGGGAGGCACAATTGAAGCAAGTTCGTCAGAGCACTTACGGTAGAAATAGCGGTAAAATAATGCTAGAGAAGCAACATCTCTACGTACCGGTACTAATGATGGAGGAGGGTCCTGCGTAATGGCAGGATTATTGACTAATCTAATGGCTTTATTTTGAATTTTGTCCAACTGCCTCAATGCAACCACTCCATATCCACTCCACAGTGACGAACAGTATTCATTCTCCCTACCTACCCTCCCTCCCCTCCCTCACTCCACCCAAGCACCATCGCTCGTCCCCCCGCCCACCTTCCCTTCTCTCTCTGGCCCCTCGCTCTCAGCCCCTCTTACTCCAGTGTGACTTGCCGAGCATAAAGGAGCCAGTCTGAGGCACAAAGTACAGGGGGATAGGTGATTATTTATGGCCACGACTGTACAAGTAGCATAAACCATCCTCTAGCACCGTACACAATGCCGACTCATAAGCTAAGCCATTCATACAACACGTCTCAGGTAAGGTTAGTACATGCACTCCTGCTTTCGCACCCACAACACGGACAGAGACCTTGGTAAATTTGTGCGGCAACAAAATTATGCACTGATTTGTTACTGCACGTCTTATCTCTTCGTGTTGTAAAACATCAGTCACACTGTGTGAGGTAGTTAAATGAGACGTGTCTGAGTTGACAAGTGTGCCACTGTTAGAGGGGTTGATACGATCTACGGTTGAATGCTCAGAGGATGTAGTACTAGATGGTAGTGTACTTGGCTGTTCAGGTAACGGTGTGTGTACCTGTTTACTCTCGAGTAATGTTGGAATCACGTGAGATTTAATAACTGAGTTGGTTTGGGAAAGTACCGGACGTGGATATTCCATACTAGATATTGGGAAACCATTGACATGTACACAATGAGAAGCAGGGAGGAGAGCAATAGTTGCTTTGGCCATTGTCGAAAAGCCAATGAGAGTGTACGCTGGATACTTAAGATCATTAGTGACGTGAAACTCCACGTCAAAAGGTCTTAAGGCTTTATCAAGTTGTACTTCTAGTGTGATCTTTCCTTTGACCTGAAATTCTGAGCCATCCACACCGCATAGGCAAATGTCAGGTGGTTCGAGGAGCCCAACTCTTTTAGTTATTTTCCTATTGTTATTTAACCCGCCCCGTCCCGTCGACGTATGGGTACATTGCAATGATTTGCATTTGCCAGTCCTGGCGACGTACTGGTACGTCGTGCAATTGCAAAGTGCATAATTTCGACAATTTTCAAATTTCGCGCTTGATTTCCAGTACGTATCCTCACATGACCTTCCCCTACCTGCCACCAGGCGGGGACACTCGGCGACCCCGCGCGACCCGTGCTAACCAGCCACTCATCCACTCACCTGGTAGCAATGGTCCTGCTCAGACATGGCTAAGAGAGGTCTCTCAGAGGGCAAAATTCAAGCCGCCCTGAACGCCTTTACAGGCGACAGTGATTCCCCACTGGACGACGAGGTTGTGGATAAAGATTATGTGCAGCCAGAGGAGGAAGAAACCGCCAGCAGTGACGAAGAAGTCCCGTCTCCTGTGAAGCGGCAGTACGTGACTTACCGTGCTGCTAGAGAGGGGCAGCCGGCCAAGAAACCACGTGGAACATCCTATGTCTATCCCCAATGTGATTTGGAACCAGATTTCGATGACGATGACGAGGACGAGGACGGAGTCGTGGGACGTGCTGCCACGTGGTATGGATGTGAAGTAATCACTCATCATGGCCCAGAGAGCACACCACGTCGGACGAGCAGGTATGGACCTAATATTTTGTTTGGGGAGTTAGGAAGTGCCGTGGAGGGAGTGGGGAGTGAAAGGGAAAGTACAGGGAGGATTAGGGAAAGTGAGAGTGACGTGAGTTAGCCATTGCTCTCCCTAGGTAGTGTGAGGCGGCGTAGTGTATCACGTGGGCGAGTGTGGGTGCGTTCAGTATCACATGGGGTTGTGATGGAGGGGGAAGGTGGGGAGGAACCACTCCCAAGCACGTCCTATGCTCCCCAATATCCCCTAACACGTGGTCGAGCTAGGGTGCGTGAGAAAGCACGTGGTGTTGTCATGGAGGGGGAAGGTGGGGAGGAACCACTCCCCAGCACGTCTTCTGCTCCCCAATATTCCACTACTTCATCCCCACAGCCCCCTAATGTTCCTCAAGGCCGTAAGGGTAAGGGAAAGGGAAAGGGTAAAGGCAGAGGGAAGAGGAGTGACAGTGGGGAAGCCCTCCACACTCCTTCTCCCCCACCTCCCCCACCAGGATCTCCCCACCCAGACGAAGGCGGTGATGGGGATGATGGGGACGAGGGATTTGTGGGATGGAATTGGGAGGATGGGAGTGATTTTTCTCCCCTCATTCACCCCTTCACTGAGCAGGGGTGCTCTGGCTGCATTGCTCCCGGAATTCACCGTAATTCCACCAGGTTGGATTTTTTCCACCTGTTTTTTAGTGAGGCATTTGTGGAGCAGATTGTATACCAAACCAACCTTTTCGCAAGCACCCAGCGCCTTGAGAGTGAAAGATTCGGAACAAGGAGTAGGCATTCTATCATATATGATTACCCTGTCTCCCTTTCAGAAATGTTCCTATTTTTTGCCCTGGTCCTTTTGATGGGTATTATACGAAAGAACAGAATTCCTGCTTACTGGACAAGGGACCCTGTTATGTTTACCCCAATATTTGGGCAAGTGATGAGCCGTAATCGGTTTCAACAAATTCTAAGTCGCCTCCATTTCTATGATGCTCATGATCCTGCAAATGCGAACGACACTGATAAAATGAGGCGAATTAGGTTGATCTTTGATCACCTGAGGCAAACCTTTCGTTCCTCATTCTATCCCTATAGAGACCTCGTCATAGACGAGAGTCTCGTGTTGTGGAGAGGCAATATTTCATTTAGGCAGTATATACCCACAAAAGGCACCGTTTTGGGTTCAAGATCTTTGTTATGTGCGACTGTAGGACTGGATACGTGCAAGACATAGTCTTGTAAACCGGTGCACAGACAGACATAATAGAAGATCGAAGTATTGGACTGTTGGGAGCAGTGGTAAAGACGATGATAGAAGACTACCTTCATCGTGGTCACGTCCTCTACCTGGACAACTGGTACATTAGCCCTCTTCTCGCTTGTTATCTTCACACGCATGAAACGGGAGTCTGTGGAACCGTGAAGGTGAACCGGCGTCACATGGCCAAGGTAGGGCAGAAACTTGCAAGGAATGAGGTTGTCTTCTTCAAAGCCAACAACATCCTTGCAACTGTGTGGAACCACAATAGAGAAGTAAGCCTCTTGGCAACGGTTCACCGCCCCTTGATGCACCGTACTGATTCCGTAGATTTCCGTAGCGAGAACAGGCGTCACATTTGGAAACCTGAGTGTGTCATGGACTATAACATAAACGTGCGCCTCGTGGACCAGTCAGACTCCATGATATCGACGGTAGAGTGTGCCAGGACCACGATGAAGTGGTATAAGAAAGTGTTCTTTCACTTGCTAGACATCACTGCTCTGAATTGCCACCACCTTCACGCCATGACAACAGGAGTTCAGGAAACCTTTGAAGGGTTTGTGAGGGAGCTCACAAGAGAGATGTTTGCACGTTATGCTGTAGAAAGGCCCCAACATCGCACCCGCACTGCCCCTATTGCCCAAACTCCCCTGAGAATATCCGGCCGCCATTTCCCCACTCCTATCCCTCCCCAGCCAAACAGGCCTAAGCCCCAACGCAGGTGTCACGTGTGTAGCAATTCCCGGGTGAGACTCACGACACAGAGGAAGGACACCCGCTATGAGTGCGTTGAGTGTGACGTGGGTCTCTGTATTCACCCATGTTTCAGCGAATATCACACGTTGATGCAATTTTGATATGGTGTGAATGTGACAGGACGCTGAAACTATGAAGTAAATGCGATAGACAGACGCTCAGTGAAATTATCAGTCATGTTGATCTCCAAATAATAGTATAAAGAGCATACGGGTATAACATAAGTGCAAAAATTGTATGTAAGTGTATCAATTGCTGTAAGTGGAAACATACATAGCGGGGGTTTTATGATGCGATATTCTGTCGCTCAGTGCAATAAATCTATCTATCTATCTATAGCCCGACGCCCTAATCCCGCAAAGGGTGGCCGCAGACAAAACGCCTCCAAGTCGCTCTGTCACCCACCATTTGACTACCCTCCCCCAAACTCACCCCCCCTCCCTCATATACCTCTCAACTCCATCCCTCCACCTCATCCTCGGTCTACCTCTCCCTCTCCCTCCCTCCATCTCACCTACATACACCTTCTTAGTCAGTCTTTCATTCTCCATTCTCTTCACATGTCCAAACCACCTCAGTGTATTTCTCCTAATCTTCTCAACCACATCCACATCCACCCCACAGCGTTCCTTCACTTCTTCATTCGTCAACCTATCCCTCTACGTCACTCCACATGCTCCTCTCAAGTAACTCATTTCCACTGCTCTCAATCTTGACTTGTTTCCCTCTTGCAAGGTCCATGCCTCGCTTCCATACATCAGGGTAGGGATCACAATACTATCATGCAGTGACTTCTTAACTTCCATACTTACCTCCCTATTCCTCATCACTGCTTTCAGTGTACCAACAACCTTCCTTCCCTGCTGTACCCTTTCACGCACTTCATCCCCCAAAGTTCCATCCTTACTCATCACACTACCCAAGTACTTGAATGCACTCACATTCTCCATATCCTCACCATCCAACCTCACTGCACACTCTGTGACTTCATTCCTCTCAAACATCATAACTTTACTTTTGTTTACATTAACTTTCAGATTCCTCCTCCTACACACTGTCCCAAATTCATTCACCAAACCTTGCAACTCCCATTCATCTTCACTCAACAGTACTGTATCATCAGCAAACAGCAACACGAAAAGCTTCCAAATCTCACCCTCATTCATTAGAGCCACCCCCACATCCACTGCCCTACCCTACACCTCCTTTACAACCCCATCCATGTATATATTAAACAGCCATGGAGACATCACACAACCCTGTTTCAGTCCCACATTGAGATCAAAGAACTCACTCAGCTCACCATCCACTCGCACCGTAACCCTAGCTCCCTCGTACACACTCTTCACAGCACTCAACAATTTCCCCTCCACTCCATATATTCTTAATACCTTCCACATACCTTGCCTATCTATTCTGTCATAAGCTTTCTCCAAGTCCATGAAGGCAGCATACACTTTCCTTCCCTTCTCTAGATACTTCTCCACTAAACATCTTAGAACAAATATCTGATATACACACCCTTTTCCCTTCCTAAATCCCCCTTGTTCTTCTCCAACTAGCTCCTCTGTCATATGCCTAACCCTATCAATGAGCATTCTACCATATATTTTACCAGTCACACTAAGTAGGCAAATACCCCTATGGTTACCACATACTTCTCTCTCTCCTTTTCCTTTGTATAAAGGAACAATTATACCTGATTTCCAGTCCTCTGGAACCCTTCCCTCTTCCAAAGCCAATCTACACAACTTCCATATCCACTCCACAACAATCTTACCCCCATACCTAAGCATTTCACCACACACTCCATCAATTCCTGGGGCCTTTCCCAACTTAATATTCTTCATCGCTTCCACTACTTCCGCCCTACTGATCTCTTCCTCCCTCCTCTCATCTCTTCTTCTCCCAGCCATTCCCCAACCACTTATACTCGCACTACTCTCACTCTCCACATTCAACAAATCCTCAAAGTGCTCCTTCCATCTCCTCAGTTTCTCTCTCTTCTCCACCAGCAATCTATTATTCCTATCTTTCACTCCCCTACTATTTCCCCTATCACACTGCCTTACTTTCTTTACCTCCTTCCAAAACAATTTCTTACTCTCCCTTCATTTCACACTCAGATTCCTCCCAAACTCCTCATCCACTTTCACCAGTCTCTTGACCTCCCTTCTCCTGCTCACATATACCTCTCTCTTCTCTCTCTCATCTTCTCCCCTACCTCTACTCGCTAACCTTTCACTATATGCCTTCTTCTTTTGTTCCACAGCTCGTTTCACCTCATCATTCCACCATGCTGTCCCTTGCATCTCCACCTCACTTCACAAACCGCCTCACACGCTGCGACTATCTCTTCCGTGAATATCTTACATATGTCTTCCACCCCTTCCATCCGCTCTAGCTCATACCTTCCCAGTCTTTCTTCCACTCTGCTCTTATACTCTGTCATTTTCTCACTATCTTGCAATTTCTCCACTCTTCTCACAGGAGTTGCTTCCTCCTGTCTTCTCCTTCGTCTCCTCAACCACTTTCTTTGCAGCTCTACCTTGGCCATCACTAAGTGATGGTCCGAGACTCCATTCCCCCACCCTCTCCACACTCTTGCATCCAACACTTGTCTCCTCATTCGCTCATCCACACACACGTAGTCTACAGTATCATTGCCTTTCGTTCAACAAGTTCACCATCCATCCTCCTCATTACTCTCCATGTATACCGGTGGATCATCTTATGGCAAAAGTAGGTGTTGGCTATTGCCAACCCCTTACAAGCACAGATGTCCACCAAAGCACTTCCATTCCCATCTACGTCAGCTGGCACACCCCACTGACCAACCACTCCATCCACTTGTACATTCCCAACTTTGCCATTCATGTCTCCAATCAACAGCACTCTCTCGCTCCTCTCAAACTTGTCCATACACGCTTCTACACTCGCCCAAAACTCATCTTTCACTCTTGCCACTCGATCCTCTGTCGGGGCATACACACATACAATCGCCCACGCTTGTATACCTACTTTCATCCTCACCCATACAATCCTTGCACCCACTGTTCCATACTCTCTTATATTCTCCTTCCACTTCTTGTTTATCATCAAACATACTCCCTCTCTTGCCCTCTCATTTTCATTGACTCCCGCACATATACCTAAACCATATTCCCATTCTCTCACCCTTTCACCTCTCCATTTAGTTTCAGTCTATCTATCTATCTATTGCCAGACGCCTCAATCCCGTTTGGGGTGGCCACAAACAAATCGCCTCCAAGTCGCCCTGTCCCCCGCCATTTCACTCCCCTGCTCCCAGCTCACACACCCCTCTCTCATATACCTCTCCACCCCATCCCTCCATCTCATCCTCGGCCTCCCCCTCCCTCTTTCCCCCTCCACCTCACTCACATATACTCTCTTCGTCAGTCTTTCACCCTCCATCCTCTCCACATGGCCAAACCACCTCAGTGTGTTCCTCATAACGCTTCCTATCACATCCACATCAGTCAATCCACATATATCCACTTTTGCATCCTGAACAATCTCTCTCTCTTTCACTTCATCATTCACTCCTCTCACATTCCACGTTCTCACCCTAAGAATGTCTTTCGTCCGTTCCTTAGTCGTCAACGTATGGTCCGTCCGGGTCCGAGGCGCTTTGTTTGGTTTTTTAGTTAGTTCTTTTTACGGGGTGGGGCACTAACCCACCACCAACCCTTTTAGTCGCCTCATACGACAAGCAGGGATACTAGAGGGGTATTTTTGAAACCCCCCCTATTGGAAATGCTTACGGGTATAATATAAATTCAAATAATTGTAAGTGCTGAAATATATTCTAAGTCAAATATTCATAGCGTGTGTATAGAGATGCTATATCCTGACGCTCAGTTGAATGAATAAGGCCCGTAATATTGAAAATAGAAGTCAACAAGTGGGAAAGTGTGTAATATATGTGAAGAATTAGCATATAAGTGTTTGAGTATTATGTTGGTCGAAACATTCATTGCGAGGGTATTTTCATGCGATATTCTGACGCTCACTTGAATAAATAATGCCAGTAAGTATGTACAGTGCAGTATAGGGGTGTAAACGTGTGTAATGTAAGTGGGAAAGTATAATTGGAGTGAATAAATAAAGTAGAAGATGAAACACGAGTGTTTGAGATCGTGGTTGCTACGTGAATATGCGCTAGCATATCGCTAAATGCCCTCGTAATGAATGTAAATAATTGAAAACATTTACAGTGGTGGAGGAAAGGTACTATGTAAAGGGAAAAATAATAGGAAAGTGATAAAACAATTGGGTATGTTGAAATACGAGTCATAGCGAGTGCGCTTACTAAGTTGATGTGCGCTAAACTTATGCTGCATGTCATCATAATGAATGAAAACATCTGAAAACACTTACAAACAGTTGAAATTGGTAAAATGTCATTGAAACAGCAGTATACAAGTAGAAAAAATGATATGTTGAGTGGTACAAGAAAATTAGCATATAGCATGTTACGACTCGGACCTAACTCGCTATGCTCGCGCGATGGTACAATGCTTATTTTTCATATATATGTGTCTGAAATCCATTATATTGTTACTGTTATTGTTTATTAGTTCAAATTCAATGAATATAGAGGTGTTGTGTGTTGTTTCTCCCAGTATTCCTTACCATAGAAAACGTGAGCGCCTGACACGTCAATAAAAGAATACGATACCTGGCGCGGGGGACCTCACCTGTTCTGACCACTTATAGACCACGGTAAGCCCTTTCTTGGTGATTTTCCTTCGTTTCTCAAAAAGGCTTGGGACTGGGGGATGTCGGAGGTGCGGAAAACCTCGGGACGTGACGGGTTAAAGAGGTATCTGAGATCAGGTTTACCGTAGATCCGGTGTCCATAAAGAAAGAGCTTTGTACCCCTCCTCTCCATCCTAGAATGACTAAGCCTAAAGATGTTATAGGTCCTACCTGACGAATGGGGAGTTGATTTTGTTACCTTATTTTCAGACATCGGCGGATCTTCCGCTGTTAGGTTACATTTCTCCAGTCAGAGCGCTCGTCTTCCCCCGACTGACGGCTCTTAAGGTAACGACACTCGTCCGTGGAGTGAGTTGTGCTATTCTTGTGATATTTGCATATTAGACGTCGGGACCGCGAGGGTGTGCGGTGTCGTTCCCGTGAGCGGAAACGTCTTTCTTTGTGTGCACAGCTAGACTCTCGATGCCCTACATTACCGCAGTGCCAGCACACAATTGAAGATTGTTTGCTTTGTCGCACAGTTGATTTGTCACGACCGCTAGAAGGTGAGCAATAGTGTGAGTGAGACCGATTACTAGGTTTGGTTTTTGTAGTTGGCCGCGAACCAGAGGAATCAGATGAAGTGATACTGGTGTGTAGTACTCTCGCAGTACCACCTGCAGAGTGAGAGGCTGAGGTGTAAGAATCGACCTGGCGAGTGATGTTTGATCCTGACCTTTCTTCTATGGTTTTGCTAATGTTAACAATTTTGTCTCCGGGGTTAAAGCCAAGTTGTAGTGCTATCTGTTTTTGGGTATCAGAAAGCCAGTTAAGAAATCTAAAGTAACTGAACAAATCTACAAAATTGTTTAATGAAATCATGAGCTCTCCATTACGTTCGGCTACCCATTATCACAGAATAATTGGCGCAACTCTGAACTCGTCGCCCTCACAGTAGCGGCTGCCTCAATTACCTTTGCATGTTGGGGAGGTACCTTCATGTCCTCCTTCATTTGCTTGAGAAGGTTGGTCCACCCTATAAGAGATGCAGCATTGGAATGTTGGCAGCAAAGTTGAAATTAATTGTTGGCAACACGCGTCCAACGTTTGGCAATCTTCGAAGTGCCCCGCACGAATAGCGGCTCCTATTAGTGACCTGCCCTGGTGCAGGCGACATAGCAGATAAGAAACATTCAAGGGTTCAGTTGTGATTTGCCGATTACGAATGTCATTTTCGACCTCTCTGAGGAAATCGTAAATGGAAACTGTACTATCCTCTCCTGTAAATTTGGGTCTGTTAATATCATCCAAATATATGGACTGGGGAGGTGGAGGGTTCTGATTCGTCCTCGTAGAAAGAGGGTGAGACCGCGAAGGTGAGGAAGTAGGCACAGTAGTGAATTGAAATGGTGTGTGGGAAGGAAGTGTCGTGGCGGTAGTGGTGTGTGTCGTGGTTAGTGGTGGTGTATGTGTAGTAGTAGGGAAGGATAAAGGCTGTGGAGAAGGCTGAGTGGCTTCAAGAGATTCAGTTGGAGAAGATGATAAAGTATCTGGAGTTAATATATCTGGATTTAGGGTAGGAGTAACAGGAGTAGTAGAAACAGGTAGGGAACTTACGGTTGATTTACTATAAGATCTGCCACTACGAAGATTTACATTACCACCACATACAGCGTTATCCGTGTTACCATCAGATTCAATAATGGAGAGATCTACCTTTCTTAAAAAGGGACATTAACAGAATAGGAAGTAAGCAAATGAAACTAAATGAACAAATGGATGAATGGATGAAAGAATAATTGTTTGTAACCTTTTTGTAGATATTATATTATGTAAATATAGTATGTAAGTAGTTGTAAGTAGTTGTAAGTAGGATCCAAGTAGGGCGTCAACGCTCGCTCAGTATGTTATGTCTACAAAGGTATGAGTCACGACTTCCGAGTCGCACCGCTTCTCTCTCTCTAGCCGGTGGGAAATCGGCGTCCGGCGATCAGTAGCAGTTCAAACGGGTCTGGGGTAGGATATGCAATTGTCCACCATCGCTGTATATTGATTCAAGACTGTGTTTAATATATTGACAGAAAACTACTACAAGACTTTGCCTTTACCTGCAAGTGACGTAAAGGGGGCCATCGACAGAATTAACATTTGGTGGAAAGCGAGTGGGATAATAGTGAATTACGTCTTCTGTGGGCCGGTTTAGCTGTGTCTGTCTTCCCACGCTACTGTCTGCTGTTCTTCCCAGGACGACACAGCTTATCTTCGCCCTAGCCTCCAGCCCTGTTTGCAGTCTTGGTGTGGAATGGTTCTGGCAGTTTTAATGTAATTTTGGGAATTTCCTCCACATCAACGCCCCCACCTATCACAACGCCACCACAACCAGGGAACCACACAAAGCTCCTGCTCCTATCATCCTACAACCTGCCTTGCCTGCCTGCCTGCCTGTGTTCCTGTCTAGCCTGCTGCAACGGTTAGTTTCAGCCCCCACAAACTCCACCCCAGACCCCACTCCAGGAAGCAGCCCCCAACCGCCGCCCGACGCCGTTACGTCATCGTTTACCCCTCCCACCACACACACCGACGTCACCCAGGGAGCGTGGCCAGTCACACCGAGCTACGTCACAGTCTCCTGCTCCTATCAGCTTCTCGTTCTGCTCAGTGGTGAGCCGCACCCAGTGACGTCACGGACACTTCCACCCAATCACGAGGAGACGAGAGCCTCACTTTTCTCCAGCATTCGGACAAGGCCATATCTTACTACAAAGTATTTCTTATCTGCATTTTCATGCAATTCCTCATTCCATCACATTGATTAATCCCTTTCTACAGAAAAGCCAAGCTCTCTCTATAGATTGTGATATTTTCACCATTTACTCTCATCCATTCATTGCATTTATGTCCCTCATTTTTCATCGTCAGAATTTTTCGTTCACTCACTCCTACTTCATCCCATTTTCTCCCACTCATACTCAGCTGTAAATAACGCATTCATTTGCACTCATATTCATTGTATATAAATAATTTCTTCACAGATTATAAATATTTTTATTTATTTATCCTCATTTATTCATCCATTTGTTCATTTAGTTTTATTTGCTTACTTCCTACTCTGCTAATGTCTTTTTTTAAAAGGGTAGACCTCTCACCTATTGAACCTGACGGTAACACAGATAACGCTGTATGTAATGATAACGTAAAACTTCGCAGTGGCAGATCTTATACCAAACCAACCGTAAGTTCCCTACCTGTTTCTACTACACCTGTTACTCCTACCCTAAATTCAGATATATTAACTCCAGATACTCTGTCATCTTCTCCAACTGATTCTCCCGAAACCACTCAGTCTTCTCCAGTCTGTATCCCTCCCTACTACTACACATACACACACCACTACCGCTACGACATTTCCTTCCCACACACCGTCTCAGATCACTACCGTGCCTACTTCCTCACCTTCGCGGTCTCACCCTTTTCTTACGATGGCGACTCAGAACCCTCCACCTCCTCAATCTATATACAGTATTTAGATGATGTGAATAGACCCAAATTTATAGGAGAGGATAGTACTGTTTCGATTTACGATTTCCTCAGAGAGGTCGAAAACGACATTCATGATCACCAGATTGTCAATGAACCCTTGAAGGTTTCATACCTTCTCAGTCAACTTCACCATGGCTGATCATTAATAGGAGCCGCTATTCGTGCGGGGCACTTCGAAGATTGTCAAACGTTTTGACATGTTTAGCCAACGACTCATTCAATACTGTTGCCAACATTCCAATTCTGCGTCCCTTATAGGATTAACTAATCTCTTCAAGCAAATGCAGGATGACATGAAGGTACATCCCCAACATGCAAAAGTAATTGAGGCAGCCGCTACTGTGAGGACGACGAGTTCAAAGTTGCGCCAATTATTCCGTGGTACTCAGTGGGTAGCAGAACATAACGGGGAGATCATGATTACATTAAGTAATTTTGCAGACTTGTCCGGTTATTTTAGATTTCTCAATTGGCTTTCGGACTCCCAAAAACAAATAGCGCTACAAGTTGGCTTTACACCAGGAGACAAAATAATGGATATAGGTAAAACAATTGTAGAGAGGTCAGGAACAGCTTTCACTCGCCTGTTCGATTCTTTACAGTTCACCCTCTCCCTCTGCAGGTGGTACTGCGAGAGTACTACACACCAGCATCACTTCATCTGATTCCTCTAGTTCACGGCCAACTACAAGAACCAAACCTAGTAATCGGTCTCATTCACAATATCGTTCACCTTCTAGCGGTCGTGACAATTCAACTCTGCGACGAAGCAAACAATTCTCAATTACGTGCTGGCACTGCGGTAATGTAGGTCATAGAGAGGCTAGCTGTGCATACAAAGAAAGACGTTTTCGCTCACGGGAACGCCCGCGCGCACCTTCGCGGTCCCGACCCCTAACTTGCAAGTACCATAAGAATAGCACAACTCACTCCACGGACGAGTGTCGTTACCTTATGAGCCGTCAGCCGGGGGAAGACGAGCGCTCGGATCGGAGAAATATAACCTAACAGTAGAAGATCTGCCGTTGTCTGAAACTAAGGCAACAGAAAATCAACTCCCCATTCGTCAGGTAGGACCTATAACATCTTCAGGCTTAGTCATTCTAGGATGGAACGAAGGGGTACAAAGCTCTTTCTTTATGGACAGTGGATCTATGGTAAATCTAATCTCAGATACCTCTTTAAACTACATCAGGAAAATAACTAAATGAGGTGGGCTCCTCGAACCACCTGACATTCGCCTATGCGGTGTGGATGGCTCAGAATTTCAGGTCAAAGGAAAGATCACACTAGAAGTACAACTTGATAAAGCCTTAAGACCTTTTGACGTAGAGTTTCATGTCACTAATGATCTTAGGTATCCAGCGGACACTCTCATTGGCTTTTCGGCAATGGCCCAAGAAGCCATTACTCTCCTCCCTGCTTCTCGTTGTATACATGTCAATGGTTTCTCAATATCTAGTACGGAATATCCACGTCCGGTACTTTCCCAAACCGACTCAGTTATTAAGTCTCACATGATTCCAACAGTCGTCAAGAGTAACCTGATACACACGCTGTTACCTGAACAGCCAGGTACACTACCATCTAGTACTACATCCTCCGAGCATTCAGTTATAGATCGTATCAACCCCTCTGACAGTGGCACAGTCGCCGACTCAGACACGTCTCATTTAACTACCTCAGATAGTGTGATTGATTTTTTACACCACGCAGAGATAAGACTTGCAGTAACAAAGCAGTGCACAATTTTGTTGCCGCACAAGTTTACCAAAGTCTCTGTTCGTGTTGTGGGTGCGAAAGCAAAAGCGGATGTACTAACCTTACCTGAGACGTGTTGTATGAATGGCTTAGCTTATGAGTCGGCGTTGTGTACGGTGCTGGAGGATGGTTTATGTTACTTGTATATTGCAAACACAACAAACGCCGCTTACACCTTACGAACGGGATCTCAGATTGGCGATTTCTTGGTATACCCAGCGGCCGTACGTGTGTGCCAGGACTTCCCATACCCTGTTGCCGATGTATGCTTAGTTGTTCAGTCCACCAGTATTCCATCTAATCTTGATTCTCATATGAAACAAAGTGATTTTCCGGAACACCGACATCAATTAATTAATCACTTGCGAGACTATTGCGAAGTAGTAGCCCTACCCGGTGAGAATATGGGCAAAACAAATTTGGTAAAGTACAATATTACATTACAGCCAGGTGCTCAACCAGTATATATTTCTGCCTACCGTTTACCACATAGCCAACGTCAACAAGCCGATCGTCTTATTCAGGACATGTTGGATAATGAGGTCATTGAACACTCTGATAGCCCGTGGAACAGTCCATTATTTCTGGTTCCAAAGAAAGATGGTGAGTTACGACCAGTCATAGATTACAGACGCGTGAATGCACTGACTGTCCCTGACAGATTTCCAATTCCTGTACTCACTAATTTGCTGGAATCCTTAGGCGAAAACAATTGTGTTTTTTCCTCCCTAGATCTTTTAAGTGGCTACTGGCAAGGCGAGATGGAAGAATCATCTCGTCCTATCACTGCCTTCAGTACTCCATCCGGTCATTAACAATTCCGTAGACTTCCATTAGGTTTGAGAAATGCACCTTCAGCGTTCATGCGATTAATTCATACAGTTTTCGCTGGCATGATAGGTCACTCAGTTTTTGCTTATCTAGATGATGTCATAATCGCTAGTCACTCAGTAGTGGAACACTTAGAAAAGTTAGCCGAAGTGTTCACTAGACCCAAACAAGCTGGACTTAAAATCAAACTATCAAAGTGTTACTTTTTACGTAAGAAACTCCAATTCCTGGGACATGTTGTTGACGCTCACGGAATTCACACATCAGATGACAAGGTTAGAGCCGTGACGAATTTCCCAACTCCAACCAACACCGACGCTGCACGCAGTTTCCTCGGTCTCAGTGGGTATTGTAGAAGGTTCATAAAATCGTACGCCAAGATAACTGCGCCGTTAACAAAATTGCTAAAGAAGGATGCACCTTTTGTGTGGGCTGATGAACAGGCAACCGCATTCACAACACTGAAAAATGCTCTAGCACAATCACCAGTTTTGGCATTCCCTGATTATTCTAAATCATTTCTTTTCTGTACTGATGCTTCCGGAGTAGGCCTAGGTGCCGTTCTCATGCAATATGACTCCGAAGGGAAGAAACGTGTCATTGCCTATGCTAGCCGTGTGCTAAACTCAGCAGAAAAGAATTACAGTGTAACTCACTGGGAAGCCCTTGCCGTGGTCTGGTCCCTAAAACATTTCCGCGACATCATCTACGGATATCCTGTTCACATCCAAACCGACCATCTTCCCTTATGTGACTAGTTTCGGGGACGTAAACTTACCGGTCGACTTGCACGTTGGGCAGTCACCGTGACTGACTATAATCCAACATTTGAATACGTTCCTGGGAAATCCAATGTCGTAGCCGATGCCCTCTCGCGGCATGTTGCCACAGTCTCAACCAGTTGCGACGTAAACTTAGCGTTCAGTTATGACACACTACGTAGGTTCCAGCGTGAGGACCCCGTATGGTCACAGGTCATATATTTTCTAGAGTCAGGCGATGACTCTTCTCTGCCAAAGTTACCAGTCCCTGTATCTGATTTCTTCCTCAACAATGATTTGCTCTATAGAGAGTCAGTAATGAAAGGTAACAACGTACCTCATCGCGAAGTTAAGCAACTAGTCATTCCAACAGACTTAATTCCTGCTGCCCTCCATTTAATCCACGACACCCCTCATGCATCACTCCCTGGCAAAGACAGAAGCTTACGGCAAGCACGTCTGTCATATTATTGGCCCACTATGCGAAAGGATATAGAAGCGCACTGCGATGCATGTTTTATCATGTGCCCGTCACAAGGGGACAACCAGTCAACCTGCTCTTATATTGCAGCACCCAGTACCATCAAAACCTTGGCAAACTGTCTCTCTCGATCTTCTGAAGCTGCCTCGTACAGAATCTGGCTTCGTTTATCTCAGTGGCAGTCGATCATTTCTCTAGATTTGTTATCTTAGGTCCATTGCGTGAAAAGTCTGCTAACGCAGTTGCACATGCCTTTATTAATTCAGTAATTTGCCCTTTCACAACACCAGAAGTAATTTTAACTGATAACGTGTCAGAGTTCAATAATTCATTTCTGGAAGAAGTTTGTCTTCGATATGGAATTAAGAAATGTAATATAGTGGCCCATCATCCAGCCTCCAATGGCCTGGTAGAGCGCCAGAATAGAAAGATATTGGAGAGTGTACTTCACATAGTAGGAGATCAGACTTCCACCTGGGATGAATGGATTTCACAGGTAGCTGCTTCAATTAATTCATCCATCAATAAGTCAATTGGAGAAACACCATTCTTCATCATATATGTCTTTGACAAAAGACTACCTTATTCACTGTCGCAATCCAAGCCTGATCCGATCTACGACAACGATAACTATGTGCGAGTAAATCTATCCAACTTCCAGAAAATTCATAAATATGTTCAGGATAATCTGGCCCTTACAAATAAGGAGATGGTACGTAACCAACATGCCGCTGCCACAGATGTTGCCATCCAAGTAGGTGACTTAGTTTTTGCCCTAGATCATGACAGAGAATCAAAACTAAACAGTAAATTCTTGGGTCCCTTCCGTGTCATATCTCGTAAAGGTAATAAATTCGAATTAAGAGATCCGCACAAGGCAGAGACGACATGGGTGCATGCAGATCATCTCAAACGTGCATCAAAACGCATAGTCTTGGAGGAACCACTAAGAGAGTCCACACCCCCACAACAAATTCCTACTCAGCCTTCTTCCTCTTGTCTAAACCTTCCTTCTGACATTACTATTCAGCCTTTTCCTACTGTTAATGACTATCGTGCCAAGTTGCGTTCTGCCACTAAGTCTCTTGCATAACGTTATCATCTCATACTGTCGTTATCATCTGCATCAACATCACCTCTAAGATCACCTCATTTTATTAGAAATCGACATCCCAATGACACTTTTTTTTTTTCTTTTTTTTTACCCACTCTACCTACCCATCTGCTGGAAATTACATTATATTCGTTATCAGTTCAACCACCTTCAAGATTCCTTCCCTCACCAAACGCCTGTGGGTCGTTCACGAGTGAAACGTGGACTTTTTGACCTTGGAGGAGAAATCCTCAGTGGATTATTTGGTGTAGCGACTAACCGTGAACTTTCTGGTTATAAAAAGGACTTAATCCAATTATCCAATGCCATCGAGTCCCAAAATAAAGTGTTACGTATTGAACATTTTATGATGCAACAGATGAGTCACCATCTACATGATGTTACTAATGCATTAAATAATTTTACGATTGTTCTTAAGCGTGAAGTATCACAGACTAATATTATTTCAGAATTGATGTATGTTAAATTACATGTTGATAAATTGCAGGTTTCTCTGGACCCTCTTGTCTCCCAAGTTACTAGTGTAATTCGCATTTTAGTCAATGCTGTTGATAGTCGTGTGACCCTAGATTTAGTATATCTCTCTGACCTTCGTTCTACCTTAGAATGGGCTCACTCAACATTCGGCTTGTCTCCTATGATTCCATTTTCCTCTTTAGAACACTACTACCCAATCCTAGAGGCCACATTCCTTACTAAAGATATAATTGTTCATATTCCTCTTCGTTCTTCCATCATACTCGATCTCTTTCACATCATTCCTTTTCCCTTCTGGTACAATAACTCCCTAGTACAAGCCACTCTCTCTTCCGAGTACTTTCTTCTCTCCCATGATCATCTCTATATTGCCTTCCTCTCCTCAAGTGACCTCGGTAGATGTGCCCTTCTCACACCCAACTCTCGTGTTTGTGCTGCGTACCTCATAACAATTTTTCCTGGCAGCGTTGCTCCTTGCGAATCTGCCTTAGTCCGTAACTTCTCAGTACAACCTGTCTGTACCTTCGTTCCGGCTCCCAAAAGCCAGGTACACCATGCTCGTCTAAATCACATCCGCTACTTCTTCTTTAGTGTCTCAACTCCAGTCAGTCTTATTTGTCCAGGGACCCCTGTACGTTCACTATCCGCAATTGGTTTATATAAGGCCCCTGATTACTGTACAGTAAAGTCTGAGTCTGTAATAGCCCATGCTACACATTATCACTTCGCACTTCGCTCCCACAAGTGTGACATCTTCAAACCTATTAATACTACCTGTCATCAACCAACAGACAATCTTTCTATCACATCAGAAAACCTACGTATGTTGAACTATCTAAACAATTCTGATTTTATTATGAACCAGTTCTCTTCAGCTTTTAACCGCTCCTGGTCTCATCCAGTCTTTGTATTTCCTCCGGTTGTCTTATGTTTCCTAGGTTTTATTGCAATTGTTTGTATCCTGTACTGTTGTCTCAAGCGAATGGACAAAAGGTTGCACGAGATCCGTGTAGCAACAAGGTTAGTGCGACAACCAAAAGACCTGGAAAATGGTAGTTCTGAGTAAACCTCATTTTGTGATTATATAATTATATATTTGTAAAATTGACCAAACCTATATGTTTATGCTATTTTTCCAACATGGCCATGTACTGTAAGTATATTAATCCTTTCTTACATCCAGCTTTGTGAATTATGTAGCAATATCTCATTTATTAATGTACTCCCATGTAATCCCGGTTCACTAAAAAAAAAAAAAAAAAAAAAAAAAAAAGGGGGCGTCTCACTGTATACTCAGACCACTTGTATTCTTGCCATATTATGACTTCATGCCCCACCACTGTGTCAGGAGACACACTTTTTGATGAGGGGGAAAATTGTTTGTAATCTTTTTGTAGATATTATATAATATGTAAATATAGTATGTAAGTAGTTGTAGGTAGGATCCAAGTAGGGCGTCAACGCTCGCTCGGTATGTTATGTCTACAAAGGTATGAGTCACGACTTCGAGTCGCACCGCTTCTCTCTCTCTAGCCGGTGGGAAACCGGCGTCCGGCGATCAGTAGCAGTTCAAACGGGTCTGGGGTAGGATATGCAATTGTCCACCATCGCTGTATATTGATTCAAGACTGTGTTTAATATATTGACAGAAAACTACTACAAGACTTTGCCTTTACCTGCAAGTGACGTAAAGGGGGCCATCGACAGAATTAACATAATTAAATATATATATATATATATATATATATATATATATATATATATATATATATATATATATATATATATATATATATATATATATATTGTTACGGAACAGAGAAAACTGTCCCGCAAAGTTCCAGGTTCAAAACAAAAGAGTTAGATAAATTACAAGTTAAAGTTTAATGCTCACAACTAACAACTAAACATTCAGGACTCATAAGGATAATGTAATGGCAAAAAACAGGTTAAATATATGGTTAACTGCAATAGCCTCTATTAACACGAAATTAGCAAGAGTAAATTTATCTAGGTCAGCCCTGATAAAATGAGAAAACCAGATAATACTCAATGAATGCAAGATATATTATTACAGATACAAAATACTATTACCTCTGGCTGACAATATGAATTACAAAAACTTTACTAGGCCTACGAATCAACACCTTATGCTATACAGTACAAGAACAAAATGTAATAACACTCATACTCAAATTACACAGCTGCTAGATGGCTGGAGACTTCCTGAGCACTCACAATAATAACAACTGTACAGGGAAGGACAGAGATGTGAGGAAAATGAGGAGTAGATCTAAGTGGGAATTAATGCAGAGACTGAGCTCATTATATAGGGGCCGGCAGAGCTTGATACAACTTGCAAGAAGGACGCGCAAATGAAACCATAGGGGACAAAGAGTTGACACTCCTGCTCTGAACAATAGAAAGAACGACTTACTCTACTATAAGGGAGGAGGGGGGGAGTGAGGTAGAACACGCTCGTGATCAAACATGCAGCATACTGTAGGTTAGAATTACACAAAGGATGATGAAATCATAGGCTATGTAACACCTCCCCACAAAGAAAAAAAATTTACAAAGGAAACTTCTTATTACTCTTAAACAATCTGTCTAAAGTCTAGATAAGCTATCTGCAATAACATTTTCTTTCCCCTTGACATGTTGTATGTCTAATGAATACTCCTGAAGAAGTAGACTCCATCTTGTCAATCTCTGATTTTTATCTTTAAACTTACTAAGGAATTTCAGTGGGTTATGATCGGTATAAATGACTATGGGGTCAAAACCAGAACACAAATAAAATGAAAAATGCTGTAAACCCAAAATCAAAGCCAAAAGCTCTTTCTCAATAGTTGAGTAGTTCTTTTGAGGTGGAGTGAACTTCTTACTGTAATAAGATATAGGGTGTTCAATACCCTGATCATCCTCTTGCAGCAAAACAGCCCCAGCTCCTGTATCACTTGCATCAACAGCCATCTTAAAAGGCTTAGCAAAATTTGGAGTAGCGAGCACTGGCTGACTTAATAGGATAGCTTTAAGTTTGCTGAAAAAGGATTCACAGTTATCGGTCCAGACAAATTTAACTCCCTTTTTCAGTAGGTCTGTAAGTGGTGATACAAGAATTGAAAAGTTAAGAACAAATCTCCTGTAATAACCTACCATTCCCAAAAATCTTTGTAGCTCTTTCCTACTTTTAGGTCTGGGAAGATCACTTATAACCTGAACCTTAGCTCCTGCTGGTGCAACATGTCCATCACCAATTACGTACCCAAGGTACTGAACTTTAACTTGACCAAACTCACACTTTGATAAATTAGCTACAAGATTAGCCTGAACCAAACGCTCAAGAAATTTACTGACATGGCATAGGTGATCTTTCCAGCTGTCACTGAAGATTAATACATCATCAATATAAACAACACACCCTGCCAAACCCCCTGTTACAACATTCATGAGCTTCTGAAAAGTGGCTGGTGCATTCTTCATACCATATGGCATTACAGAACATGCAAAAGTCTTTCCTAGTGTTACAAAACATGAGATCTCCTTAGCACGTTCAGTGCCAGTATCCCTTTAACAAATCAAACTTACCTATGTACCTAGCCTTTCCGATCTTGTCTATGCAATCTTCCACACGAGGGAGAGGGTAAGTGTCTGTTTTGGTTATCTGATTAACACGTCTGTAGTTGATGCAAAGCCGCTGTGACCCACCTGGCTTAGGGACTAGAGTGACAGGAGAACTCCACTCGCTCTGACAAGGCTCAATCATCTTGTGGTCCAACAGGTAGCCAAGCTCCTTCTGGATGAGAGGAACTTTCACTGGGTTCACACAGTAAGGAGGCAGTTTAATTGGCTTTGCGTCTCCAACATCGACATCATGCATCAACACAGTGGTTCTTCCTGGAGTGGCACGGAACACTTGCGGGTACTCCTGCAGTATTGCCAAAAACTCCTGCCTTTCCTCGGGAGGTAGATGAGAAAGCTTAGTCTGGAGATCATTCATGATATCAGGATTCTTCCCCAAACTATCACTCAGGCTCATACTGCATGGGAGAGCTTCATTTGCAGACTCGGGTGGAACAGCTACAGTGCAGACTGGGTTATTTTCGTCCCGCCTGTGATATAACTTTAGCATGTTGATGTAACAAAGTTGCTTGTTCTTTCTACGATCTGGTGTGGCGATGACATAGTTGACATCACTGAGTTTCTTCTCCACGAAATAAGGACCACTAAACTTGGCTTGAAGAGGTTGCCCATGCACTGGTAGCAGAATCAAAACCTGATCTCCTGGCTGAAAGTGGCGTAACCTGGACTTCTTATCATACCAAGTCTTCATCTTCTCCTGAGCAGCTCCTAAATTCTCTCTCACCAGCTGTAAAGCAGTGGACAGCCGTTCTTTGAACTTCATCACATACTCCAGCAGGTTGACGTCATCTTCCTCCGACAGCCAGCATTCCTTGAGCAACTTAAGGGGTCCTCTTACTTCATGACCAAACAGTAGTTCAAAAGGTGAGAAGCCCAGTGATTCATTTGGAGATTCTCTTGCGGCAAATACAACGAATGGAAGACCTTTGTCCCAGTCTTTCTGATGTTCCAAACAGTATTTCTTGAGCATCGATTTGAGTGTTTGATGATATCTCTCCAATGCTCCTTGGGTCTGGGGATGGTAAGCTGAAGACGTGATCTGGGTGATGCCCAACTCTTTCAGAGACTGCTTGAAAACATTTGACATGAAATTACTTCTCTGGTCTGCCTGTACCTCCTTGGGCAGACCAAACTTGGTGAAGAACCCTAGCATTTCCTTAACCACGTTCTTTGCTGAGATATTTCTAAGTGGAATGGCTTCAGGATAACGAGTAGCCATATCAATCAGGGTCAACACATAAGAAAATCCTGAAGAAGTCTTAGGAAGAGGGCCCACAATATCCACCAACACACGGGTGAATGGCGCCTCAAAAGGAGGAATGGGAACTAGAGGTGCAACCTTTTCGGTCTGATTACACTTCCCCACAATTTGACAGGTGTGACAAGACTTACAATACCAGGAAACATCCCTGAAGATACCTGGCCAGTAGAAGTGTTTCAAAATGCGTGCCACAGTCTTCCTCACTCCAAGGTGTCCTGCCAAACTGGAATCATGAGCCACTCTAATGATATCCTGCCTACAAACACGAGGGATGACAACTTGATGTACAACCTCCCATTCACAGTTGGCTGATGCTGCTGGGGGTCTCCACTTCCTCATAAGTACTCCTGACTTTATATAATAACAAGTAGAAGCACCGGCTGACTCTTCCTCACTGCAAGCAGAGTTAGATAGACCTTTCAACTCAGGGTCAGCAACCTGCAACTCAACCAACTCTTGACGAGACAAATTATCAACACTACGGGGTACTGCCTCATCTGGTGAGTGGTCCAAATTAGCAAGAAAAGTGTCAGCTAGGATAACATCATCATCATCATTATCCTCTAAGTCACCTGTAACTTTAGACTTAGCCCTAGTGACAGCACATGCAGAGAACACATCAGGGACATCACAATCCTTGGCCGCAGCCACTGGCTGACTAGACAACTGAGGAGCTGGACACACTTGACTTCCACCAATATCATTTCTGAGTAAGAAAGTTACACCTGACATTGGGAGTGTCTCAACCAACCCAACCATAACAGAACCATTAACAAAACCAGACTCTAAATTCACTCTGCACAGAGGGACAGATAAGTAATTATTCCCTACACCTTGTAAGATTACAGTTTCATCAGAAGAATTAATATTAGAGCCTAGAACACTGGTCAGCATTAGGGATTGGTAAGCACCTGTATCATGATATATTATAACTGACTTCCTGTCATTACTGTCCAGAGGACTGACAAAACCATCAGACAGGAAATTAGCACATGAACTCTTGAGAGTGTCACCCACGTTACTGCTCAAAAGAGGAGCTTCATCATGAGAATTTAATTTACCCCTCAAAGCAGGTTCAGTTAACTCAGTTAAAGAATTCTGGGAACTCGCAAGAGTGGACACTAGACCAATTGACTGAATATTTATAGACTCCTTTTTGTTCACATCACACTGTCTCCTGAAGCATTTCTCCGTAGTATGACCAAGCTTACTACAGTAAGTACATTTACTTTTCTGAAATCTAGAGGTGGAGCTGGTATTTACTTCCTGAGAAACATCATCTTTATTCTCTTTCCTGTTACCTGTACTCTGAGTAGAGGCAACATACTTATTCTCAGCTTTCTTTTTTTTCTCTAGAATATCTCTTGTGAGTGAGAACATATTCATCAGCTAAAACTGTAGCATTACACAAATTATCTATTCTTTTCTCATCAAGATATAGGGTTACATCTTTATTAATACACCTTTTGAAGTCCTCCAGCAAAATCATCTGCTTAAATTTACCAAAATCAGAATCCATATTCTTAAAATTTAACCACTGCTCTAACAGATCTTCTTTGATTTTTGCGTACTCAACATGGGATTGCTTATCTTGCTTATAAGTTGTCCTAAATTTTACTCTATAGGCTTCAGGAACAAGCTCATAGGCCTTAAGAATCAAGCTCTTAACTACATCATAATTATCAGATTGATTCTGAGGCAAAGATGCATAAGTTACTTGAGCTTTGCCGGTGAGAACAATCTGAAGGAGTACTGGCCAATACTTTTTGAGCCAATTAAAACCTGTAGCTACCTTCTCAAACAACTGAAAATACTTTGTTAAATCAGATTCATTAAAAGGAAGGACAAGTTTAACATTTTTAGCCACATCAAAATCATCAGAGCTAGATGATCCAGTTCCACCTTGTTTCATGCGATACTCATGGTCTGCCTGAATCCTAGCAAGTTCAATTTGTGCCTGAGCCTGTACCTGTGCCTCTTGAATACGAGCGTTTGCCTGAAATTCAGCCTCCTGAATACGAGCCTGAGACTCCGCCTCCTTAGCATTTGCCTGAAATTCAGCCTCCTTAGCACGAGCCTCCTGTAGAGCTAGCTGTAACTTAGCTATTTCAATCTGCGTTTGCTCATTTGGAGGAGTTACATTAAACAAGCTTTTATTAATCATGCCAACAATTTGATCTTTAGAATGATGAGAGTGAACTGCAATTCCCAATTGTTGAGCAACAAGCTTAAGTTCATTCTTTGTTCTGTTTTCTACATCACACACTGTTTGCACATTTGACAAAAAATCTTTGGCTTCATCAAGCATAGCAATAGTAGACATCATGAATAAATCACAGTCACAAAATATCAAGCAATATCCTTATGATAATATCCTGAATATCCTGATAAGAGGTCGCCAAATTTATGTTAGGGAACAGAGAAAACTGTCCCGCAAAGTTCCAGGTTCAAAACAAAAGAGTTAGGTAAAATTACAAGTTAAAGTTTAATGCTCAAACTAACAACTAAACATTCAGGACTCATAAGGATAATGTAATGGCAAAAAACAGGTTAAATATATGGTTAACTGCAATAGCCTCTATTAACACGAAATTAGCAAGAGTAAATTTATCTAAGTCAGCCCTGATAAAATGAGAAAACCAGATAATACTCAATGAATGCAAGATAAATTATTACAGATACAAAATATTATTACCACTGGCTGACAATATGAATTACAAAAACTTTACTAGGCCTACGAATCAACACCTTATGCTATACAGTACAAGAACAAAATGTAATAACACTCATACTCAAATTACACAGCTGCTAGATGGCTGGAGACTTCCTGAGCACTCACAATAATAACAACTGTACAGGGAAGGACAGAGATGTGAGCAAAATGAGGAGTAGATCTAAGTGGGAATTAATGCAGAGACTGAGCTCATTATATAGGGGCCGGCAGAGCATGATACAACTTGTAAGAAGGACACGCAAATGAAGCCAGAGGGGACAAAGAGTTGACACTCCTGCTCTGAACAATAGAAAGAACGACTTACTCTACTATAATGGAGGAGGGGGGGAGTGAGGTAGAACACGCTCATGATCAAACATGCAGCATACTGTAGGTTAGAATTACACAAAGGATGATGAAATCATAGGCTATGTAACATATATATATATATATATATATATATATATATATATATATATATATATATATATATATATAGATATATTGTTACATAGCCTATGATTTCATCATCCTTTGTGTAATTCTAACGTACAGTGTGCTGCCTGTTTGATCACGAGCGTGTTCTGCCTCAGTCCCCCCCTTCTACCGTTATAGTAGAGTAAGTCGTCCTTTAAGTTGTTCAGTGCGGGATTGTCAACTCTTTGTCCCCATGGCTTCATTTGCGCGTCCTTCTTACAAGTTGTATCAAGCTCTGCTGGCCCCTATATAATGAGCTTAGTCTCTGCATCATTGCCACTTAGATCTACTCCTCATTTTGTTCACATCTCTGTCCTCCCATGTACAGTTATTATTATTGTGAGTTCTCAGGAAGTCTCCAACCATCTAGCAGCTGTGTGTAATTTGAGTATAACTGTTGTTGCATTTTTTCTTGTACTGTGTAGCATAAGGTTGATTCTTGGGCCTAGTGGGGTTTTTGTGATTTGTGTAGGGGTTCTTGTTGTCAGCCAGTTTTAATATTATTTTGTATCTGTAATAATTTATCTTGCATTAACTGAGCATTACCCAGTGTATTTTCATTTTATTAGGGCTGACTTAGATAAATTTACTCTTGCTAATTTCGTGTTAATAGAGGCTATTGCAGTTAACCATATATTTAACCTGTTTTTTGCCATTACATTATCCTTATGAGTCCTGAATGTTTTGTTGTTAGTTTGAGCATTAAACTTTAACTTGTAATTTTACCTAACTCTTTTGTTTTGAACCTGGAACTTTACGGGACAGTAGTGATTTTTAGTAGTCTCACTTAAAGTGTACATTATGTTTCTCTGTTCCGTAACATAAATTTGGCGACCTCGCCAGGATATTCAGGATATTGTCATAAGGATATTGCTTGATATTTTGTGACTGTGATTTATTCATGATGTCTACTATTACTATGCTTGATGAAGCCAAAGATTTTTTTGTCAAATGTGCAAACAGTGTGTGATGTAGAAAACAGAACAAAGAATGAACTTAAGCTTGTTGCTCAACAATTGGGAATTGCTGTTCGCTCTCATCATTCTAAAGATCAAATTGTTGACATGATTAATGAAAGCTTGTTTAACGTAACTCCTCCAAATGAGCAAACACAGATTGAATTAGCTAAGTTACAGCTAGCCCTGCAGGAGGCTCGTGTGAAGGAAGCTGAATTTCAAGCACGTGCTAAGGAGGTTGAGTCTCAGGCTAAGGAGGCTTGTGTTAAGGAGGCAAATGCTCGTATTCAACAGGCACAGGTACAGGCTCAGGCACAAATTGAACTTGCCAGGATTCAGGCAGACCATGAGTATCGCATGAAACAAGGTGGAACTGGATCATCTAGCTCTGATGATTTTGATGTGGCTAAAAATGTTAAACTTGTCCCTCCTTTTAATGAATCTGATTTAACAAAGTATTTTCAGTTGTTTGAGAGGGTAGCTACAGGTTTTAGTTGGCCCAAGGAGTATTGGCCAGTACTCCTTCAAACTGTTCTCACCGGTAAAGCTCAAGTAACTTATGCATCTTTGCCTCAGGATCAATCTGATAATTATGATGTAGTTAAGAGCTTGATTCTTAAGGCCTATGAGCTTGTTCCTGAAGCCTATAGAGTAAAATTTAGGACAACTTATGAGCAAGATAAGCAATCCCATGTTGAGTATGCAAAAATCAAAGAAGATCTGTTAGAGCAGTGGTTAAATTCTAAGAATGTGGATTCTGATTTTGGTAAATTTAAGCAGATGATTTTGCTGGAAGACTTCAAGAGGTGTATTTATAAAGATGTAAGCCTATATCTTGATGAGAGACGAATAGATAATTTGTCTGATGCTGCAGTTTTAGCTGATGAATATGTTCTCACTCACAAGAGATATTCTAGAGAAAAAGAAAAAGCTGAGAGTAAGTACGTTGCCTCTACTCAGAGTACAGGTAACAGGAAAGAGAATAAAGATGATGTTTCTCAGGAAGTAAATACCAGCTTCACCTCTAGATTTCAGAAAAGTAAATGTACTTATTGTAGTAAGCTTGGTCATACTACGGAGAGATGTTTCAGGAGACAGCGTGATGTGAACAAAAAGGAGTCTTTAAATATTCAGTCAATTGGTCTAGTGTCCACTCTTGAGAGTTCCCAGAATTCTTTAACTGAGTTAACTGAACCTGCTTTGAGGGGTAACTTAAATTCTCATGATGGAGCTCCTCTTTTGAGCAGTAACGTGGGTGACACTCTCAAGAGTTCATGTGCTAATTTCCTGTCTGATGGTTTTGTCAGTCCTCTGGACAGTAATGACAGGAAATCAGTTAAAATATATTGTGATACAGGTGCTTGCCAATCCCTTATGCTGACCAGTGTTCTAGGCTCTAATGTTAATTCCTCTGATGAAACTGTAATCTTACAAGGTGTAGGGAATAATTACTTCTCTGTCCCTCTGTGCAGAGTGAATTTAGAGTCTGGTTTTGTTAATGGTTCCGTTATGGTTGGGTTGGTTGAGACACTCCCAATGTCAGGTGTAACTTTCTTACTTGGAAATGATATTGGTGGAAGTCAAGTGTGTCCAGCTCCTCAGTTGTCTAGTGAGCCAGTGGCTGCGTCCCAGGATTGTGATGTCCCTGATGTGTTCCCTGCATGTGCTGTCACTAGGGCTAAGTCTAAAGTTACTGGTGATTTAGAGGATAATGATGATGATGATGTTATCCTAGCTGACACTTTTCTTGCTAATTTGGACCACTCACCAGATGAGGCAGTACCCCGTAGTGTTGATAATTTGTCTCGTCAAGAGTTGGTTGAGTTGCAGGTTGCTGACCCTGAGTTGAAAGGTCTAGCTAACTCTGCTTACAATGAAGAAGAGTCAGCCGGTGCTTCTACTTGTTATTATGTAAAGTCAGGAGTACTTATGAGGAAGTGGAGACCCCCAACAGCATCAGCCAACTGTGAATGGGAGGTTGTACATCAAGTTGTCATCCCTCGTGTCTGTAGGCAGGATATCATTAAAGTGGCTCATGATTCCAGTTTGGCAGGACACCTTGGAGTGAGGAAGACTGTGGCACGCATTTTGAAACACTTCTACTGGCCAGGTATCTTCATGGATGTTTCCTGGTATTGTAAGTCTTGTCACACCTGTCAAGTTGTGGGGAAGTGTAATCAGACCGAAAAGGTTGCACCTCTAGTTCCCATTCCTCCTTTTGAGGCGCGTTTCACCCGTGTGTTGGTGGATATTGTGGGCCCTCTTCCTAAGACTTCTTCAGGATTTTCTTATGTGTTGACCCTAATTGATATGGCTACTTGTTATCCTGAAGCCATTCCACTTAGAAATATCTCAGCAAAGAACGTGGTTAAGGAAATGCTAGGGTTCTTCACAAAGTTTGGTCTGCCCAAGGAGGTACAGTCAGACCGGGGAAGTAATTTCATGTCAAATGTTTTCAAGCAGTCTCTGAAAGAGTTGGGCATCACCCAGATCACGTCTTCAGCTTACCATCCCCAGACCCAAGGAGCGTTGGAGAGATATCATCAAACACTCAAATCGATGCTCAAGAAATAGTGTTTGGAACATCAGAAAGACTGGGATAAAAGTCTTCCATTCGTTGTGTTTGCTGGAAGAGAATCTCCAAATAAATCACTGGGCTTCTCACCTTCTGAACTACTGTTTGGCCATGAAGTAAGAGGACCCCTTAAGTTACTCAAGGAATGCTGGCTGTCAGAGGAAGATGACGTCAACCTGCTGGAGTACGTGATGAAGTTCAAAGAACGGCTGTGCACTGCTTTACAACTGGCGCAAGAGAATTTAGGAGCTGCTCAGGAGAAGATGAAGACTTGGTATGATAAGAAGTCCAGGTTACGCCACTTTCAGCCAGGAGATCAGGTTTTGATTCTGCTACCGGTTCATGGGCAACCTCTTCAAGCCAAGTTTAGTGGTCCTTATTTCGTGGAGAAGAAACTCAGTGATGTCAACTATGTCATCGCCACTCCGGATCGTAGAAAGAACAAGCAACTTTGTCACATCAACATGCTAAAGTTATATCACAGGCGGGACGAAAATAATCCAGTCTGCTCTGTAGCTGTTCCACCTGAGTCTGCAAGTGAAGCTCTCCCATGCAGTATGAGCCTGAGTGATAGTTTGGGGAAGAATCCTGATATCATGAATGATCTCCAGACTAAGCTTTCCCATCTACCTCCCGAGGAAAGGCAGGAGTTTTCGGCATTACTGCAGGAGTACCCGCAAGTGTTCCGTGCCACTCCAGGAAGAACCACTGTGTTGATGCATGATGTCGATGTTGGAGACGCAAAGCCAATTAAATTGCCTCCTTACCGTGTGAACCCAGTGAAAGTTCTTCTCATCCAGAAGGAGCTTGGCTACCTGTTGGACCACAAGATGATTGAGCCCTGTCAGAGCGAGTGGAGTTCTCCTGTCACTCTAGTCCCTAAGCCAGGTGGGTCACAGCGGCTTTGCATCGACTACAGACGTGTTAATCAGATAACCAAAACAGACACTTACCCTCTCCCTCGTGTGGAAGATTGCATAGACAAAATCGGAAAGGCTAGGTACATAAGTAAGTTTGATTTGTTAAAGGGATACTGGCAAGTACCTATGACTGAACGTGCTAGGGAGATCTCATGTTTTGTAACATTAGGAAAGACTTCTGCATGTTCTGTAATGCCATATACTGATTGTTTTATAGTAATAAGAAATTTCCTTTGTAAATTTCTTTTTTTTTTTGTTCGGAGGTGTTACATAGCCTATGATTTCATCATCCTTTGTGTAATTCTAACGTACAGTGTGCTGCCTGTTTGATCACGAGCGTGTTCTGCCTCAGTCCCCCCCTTCTACCGTTATAGTAGAGTAAGTCGTCCTTTAAGTTGTTCAGTGCGGGATTGTCAACTCTTTGTCCCCATGGCTTCATTTGCGCGTCCTTCTTACAAGTTGTATCAAGCTCTGCTGGCCCCTATATAATGAGCTCAGTCTCTGCATCATTGCCACTTAGATCTACTCCTCATTTTGTTCACATCTCTGTCCTCCCCTGTACAGTTATTATTATTGTGAGTTCTCAGGAAGTCTCCAGCCATCTAGCAGCTGTGTGTAATTTGAGTATAACTGTTGTTGCATTTTTTCTTGCACTGTGTAGCATAAGGTTGATTCTTGGGCCTAGTGGGGTTTTTGTGATTTGTGTAGGGGTTCTTGTTGTCAGCCAGTTTTAATATTATTTTGTATCTGTAATAATTTATCTTGCATTAACTGAGCATTACCCAGTGTATTTTCATTTTATTAGGGCTGACTTAGATAAATTTACTCTTGCTAATTTCGTGTTAATAGAGGCTATTGCAGTTAACCATATATTTAACCTGTTTTTTGTCATTACATTATCATTATGAGTCCTGAATGTTTTGTTGTTAGTATGAGCATTAAACTTTAACTTGTAATTTTACCTAACTCTTTTGTTTTGAACCTGGAACTTTACGGGACAGTAGTGATTTTTAGTAGTCTCACTTAAAGTGTACATTATCTTTCTCTGTTCCGTAACAATATATATATATATATATATATATATATATATATATATATATATATATATATATATATATATATATATATATGATAAGAAATGATTAATATACAATGAATATGAGTGAAAATGAATGCGTTATTTACAGCTGAGCATGAGTATAATTGGGAGAAAATGGGATTAAGCAGGAGTGAGTGAACGAAAAATTCTGACTGAATGAAAAAATGAGGGACCAAAATGCGATGAATGGATAAGAGTAAATGGTGAAAATATCAAAATCTATAGAGACAGCTTGGCTTCTCTGTAGAAAGGAATTGATTAATATGATGGAATGAAGAATTGCATGAAAATGCAGATAGAAAATACTTGTAGTGAGATGCGATCGGTGCACTGGGTGGAAGTGTCCGTGACGTCACTGGGCGGTGGCTAAGCACTGGGCGGAACGAGAAGCTGATAAGAGTAGGTGACTGTGACGTAGCTTGGTGTGAGTGGCCACGCTCCCTGGGTGACGTCGGTCTGTGTGGTGGGTGGGGAAAACGATGACGTAACGGCGTCGGGCGGCGGTTGGGGGCTAATTCCTGGAGTGGGGTCTGGGGTGGAGTTTGTGGGGGCTGAAAACTAACCCGTACAATAGCCACACAGAACTGGCAGGCAAAGGCAGGTTGTAGGTTGATAGGAGCAGGAGGCTTATGTGGCTGTAGTGGTGTGGTGGTAAGTGGGGTGTTGGTGTGGAGGAAAATCCCAAAACTACATCAAAGCTGATAGGACAATTCCACACCAAGACTGCAAAAAGGGTTGGAGGCTGGGGCGGAGATAGACTGTGTGTCATCGTGGGAAGAACAGCAGCATGGGAAGACAGACACAGCCGAGATTGCTCATAGAAGACTTAAAATCACTATTATCCCACTCGCTTTCCACCAAAGGTTAATACTTGTTAATGCCCCTTGATGCCAGTCATAGGTTAGGACAGAGTCTTGGCGAGTTTTCTTATGATATATTAAACACCATCTTGAATCTTTATACAACAGCACCTGACACCTCCCGTGTCTAACCCCAGACCCTTACAGACAGCTACTGCTCGCTGGCTCTCATCCGACTAGAGTGGTGGTGCGATCACAAAAAGCATGATTCATTCAAGGTAGACATAATACGCGCTCATCATAGACATAACAGGGCAGTGGTGCCATACTTGGACCCTACTTACAATTATACTTACAACTACTTACATGCTATTTACACACAACATAATATTTACAAATGGTTACAAACACATGGAGTTGCCACTAGTCCGGGAGTAATGGGGCGGATTCTGGGGCAGCTTTCTCGCCGCGTCGGCCCTGCAGGAGGCAGGGCTCTCGGGACTGGGACCAAAGAGGGCCAGAAGTCGGGCTATGCGCCGTTGGCCCTTGGTCGACTTTGGGGTCCCGGGGGGCCTGGTGGAGGCCTGGTCTGAGGGTCGGCTGGGAGGAGGGAACTGCCGGGTTGGGGCGGCCTGTACCCTGGTCCGGGGTGGCCGCCAGGAAGAACTGTGGCTGCTCACATCGGGAGAGTCCTTCGGCCTCGGCGAACACCTGGAGAGGCCTGCTGGCTCTGGGGACTGCGGCCTCTGGAGCAGGGGGAGGCCAACAGGGTAGGGCTGTGGCCTCTGGTCCTGGCGGAGCCCGTCAATGTCTGGGGTGGCCTGGGCTGCAGGGACTGGATTCCGGGCCTCGGGGGTGCCTCGTCTGGTCTGGACTCAGGTGGGGAGCCTGTAGGGGGTTAGACTCCAGCCTTCCAAGGAGAGAGCTGGAAAGAGTGGCACTTTGCTCTAATACCAGGGTGGTGGGGCGAGTCAGAGGTGACTCCTTTCGTCAGGCAGCCACATTGGGCACTGCCTGTGCTCCTACATGGATCAGGGGTGCAGGAGCACTCCTGTCATAGGGCTAGGGCCTCCTGCCCTTGCAATGTCAGGAGGAAGAGGTCAGATACTCTCTCGACTTTCGCCACATCTCTGACAGAGCGTGCCCTCCCTTCGTCGAATTGGAGTTACCTGTCCTGGGGACGTCAGGAGGAAGAGGTCAGACGTACTCTCTCTCGGCTTTTGCCACAGCTCCGATGGAGCATGCCCCCCTTACGTATGGGAAGGTCTTGTGCCTGTAACATCGGGAGGAAGAGGTTGGATGTACTCTCTCAGCTTTCACCACAGCTCCAACGGAGCGTGCCCTCCTTCGGTCTAGGCAGGGGAATAGCAACCCTAGAGGCTCCTCCTGAGTCCTCAGTCAAGTGTGGAGCTGATCCAGAAGACTCGGTGTCTGAGGGTGTGCCTGGGAACTTGCCACTGCAAGTCCCACCCCGATTCTGGCGAGCATTCCCTCTGCTGGAGAGTAGTGTCCTTTTTCTGTACACTGCTGGGTGGTCTGGCTGCACGGAAGAGGGGCGCCGGGTCGCAAGGGAGATGCGCCGTTGTTGCCTGGACGTTGGCCCAGGTAGATTAGTTCCTCCATTGTCCCCTTGGGGGGTGGGTGTCACCCCCTCACTCTCTCCTCCTGGGGTGTTGGTGTCGGGTTCACCTCGCCGCGCTGGTATTTCATTCTGTGGGAAATATTTTCCCCCAGAGCAGTTGGGCGCTCTACTTTTTATAATAGTCGTCCCTGGTTAGAAGCAGAGGAAAACTAGAGACCATTGTCACTTGTTCAAGCGTTTTTTTTTTTTACCCAGAAATTATGTTCTCTTTCATAATTCTTATTATTGATAAATGAAATGCTACTGCGTCTAACCCTCGTGGACTTTCATATTGTAAATACCTGTAATTATATGGAATTTTCTACAGACTTAAACTGCTCGTTAGATGACGTGGCGAGGATGAAAAGGTTTTCATGTAAAGATGTGGATTTAAGATATTCACATAGTTAAAGGGAATATTTGGTTTAACTTTAGTTTATTTCAACCTAAGATTAATATGTTTGATTTGCCTTGTATATATCATGATGTAATCTAACTATATATAGTATTGTAATTTGTTAATAGTTGGCATCCCTACCATTCTCTGAGGGAGGTAGAAGCCTGCCAAGTACGCACTCTGCTCCTAGACCTCGTCGAGTTAGGACTCTGCTCCTAGACAAGGTTTAAGTGGCACGTTGTACATATGCACCTTAAGGACGCTTGATTGCTCAAGCAACTAAACAGAGTAGCCTCATCGTCATCGGTTGTCTGACACTCCCTCTCCTATAGCTAAATAACCTTTACGAATTGGCCAATTCAAGGGGGGATTAGGTAGGAGATGAAAGAGAAATAGTTACTGTACTGTAGGTGAGTTTAAGATTGTTACGGTTCACCTAACTCTGAGACTTGTTTGAATTTACTTAAGGACAACTTTAGGGACGAGTAATGACCTACGAGTTGTTTATTAGGAAATACTAGAAATTTCTCACATTGTGGTGCCCCGAGAAAGGAGCACCGACCTGCATACACTAAATATTTTTCACATTTTGGTCCCCCGACCGAGTGAGGAAAGCCGATGTGTGCCGAAGCGCTGAATGTGTTTAAAGTTGCTTTCGTTGGGCATAATTTACTACCACGTTCGGTTGCAGTAGATGATGTGGAAATACGTACTTACCGAGTTCAGGGAATATGGATGTTTTGGAAATTGACTGTGGGGATGAAATATAACCTTAGAGGTTTAATAACCCTGGGAGATAGGTTAAAATTATGGACCTAATCCCTACACTCCTCAAAATTAAATGAATAATCAGCTGAGCTGTAATAAGTATTTGGAAATTGAGTGGGGGGATAAATACAACCTTAGAGGTTTAATAGCCCAGGGTGATAGTATGCACAAAGAGGACCTAATCCCTACCCTCTTCGAAATTTAAAATAATCAGATAATTACTAAGCTGAGGTAAAACTGTGTTTGAAACTCAAAATTAAATTATTATATCAGAAACCAGTCAACATGTCTGTTTCTTTATTGCAAAGATCTTCTAGTAGTAAGACAGGATGGGTAACTAGAGCCATAAGTGATTGTAAAGAATCGTTGGACGAAATACCTCTGTCCAGGGAGAAATTAAATAGTCTCCTAAATATCCTGAAAGACCGATGGAACAAGTATGAAGAAAGGTATATAACTTTAAAAGCGGCTATAGTAAAGGCTGATGATAAGGAACTCATAGAGTCAGAAACTACGAAGTTTGAAAGTAAATTAGAAGAATACTTAACTGTAGTAAAGACACGAGTCAAAATTAGGTGAGACTGCCGTGGAAACACAAGTTGTGGAACAGCAGAGTAGAGCTGTGTTACCACAAATAACGCTTCCAGAGTTTGACGGGGAGCAGAACTGGAAATCCTTATGGGACCAGTTCACATATTTAGTACTCGATAGAACAGATCTCCCTAAAGTCAGCAAACTTACGTATCTGTTAGGACAGGTCAATGGAACACCATATCAGCTGATAAAAGAATTACCAGTAGAAGAAAATAATTATGAGGTGGCCTTGACTATCCTTAAACAAAACTACTAAGACAGGGAGCAAGTTATTACTCAATGAAGGCTCTAATTGAATTACCCACGCCTAGACACGATTTTGATTCCTTGCAAAAATTTAGAACTGCAGTAAGTTGTAACTTAAAGGCCTTAGTTACTTACGAAGATATTAAGGCATCAGATTGGGTGCTTTCAAGAATTGTGTCCTTAAAGCTTCCACCGAAAACCAAGGATGCTTTGTATAGTAGGTATTAAAAGGATAATTTCTCCTGCGAAGAGAATGAGGAAGGCTCGATGCAACTCTGTAAACATTTGCAAGGAACAGTAAAACCTACTGATATCAAACAGAAGACTGGAATAAAGAAAAAACCTACCAACCAACTGGTTGGGAAAGCTAAGTCAGAGAAGACTAAGTATGTGCCTAAAGAAGAGATAGGTACTTTTCTTAGCTTCTTAATGGCTGAGGATAAAGTATTAAAGACAAGGAACAGGCAAGCTGAGGATAATAAGGAAGCAAAACTTTCCATGGTAAAGGACAGGAAGGTTTGTGTATTTTGTGGTGAGAAACATTCCAGTGCATCTTGTCAACATTATCTTGATTATGCTTCTAGAGTAGGAAAACTTCAGGAACTGGGGTGTTGTATAATATGTACGAATTCCGAACATACTTCCGCGGACTGTAAGACTAAATTAATCTTTGTTTTAAATGCAAAAAATATCATCATAGTGCTTTATGCCCTAGGATGAAAATCAAGGTTCCTAAACCTGCAAGCGTCAATATGACAATTGCAAAAGGGAATGCTCCATTAGTAATGCCAGCTTCAGTTCCCATAGCTTATGTGAAGGTATTGTTTGAGAACAGAAACCTATTAGCATGTACCCTGTTTGATACGGGTGCTCAGAAAACCTTCATTTCTGCAGACATTGTGAAGAAATTAAAGTTACCTATTACTGGCAAGGTAAATCTGGCCATTACAGGATTCCTAACAACTAAGAAAGCTCGGTCTTGATTTGGTTACACCTGTAATAAAATTAGGCAGATATGAAGGCCGTATAACAGCAGCTGTGCTTGATAATATGGAGACAAGTATATATAAAAAAGGACTGAAGGGAACCTCTGATCATCTACAAAGCTCAGGGATAAAGTTGACTAAAAGGAATGTGGAATCAGATACTGTGGGTCCCATAAAATGATAACTGGTTCTGATTATTGTGGAAGATTCCTACATAGGACCTTCAAAAGGAATAAGGTACAGTTGTTCAAGAGTCCAGGAGGTAACCTTATTATGGGTCAGTTGCCTTTTCCAAACCAAGTTAAAGGAGAGGCCAAACTAGTAGACTTGGTCTTTGTTACCCCCACACAGTCATTGATGGTAGCTAGAATAGGTGCAGAAATAGAACCTGCTCAAATAAATGACTTACTGGATGAAAATAATGAACCTGTACACAAATTGTGGGACCTAGACAGTGTAGGAATACACTCTGAGGAATCAACCCCTGAAGATAAAATAACCTTGGATTTGTATCATCAGTCTGTGAAATTTAAGGATGGACAGTATCGGGCAGGTTTACCGTGGAAACTAAACCATTCAGAGTTACCAACAAATTACCAAGCAGCTAAAGCTCAGTTAAATTCTCTACTAAGGAAGTTGAGAGATAGACCGGAACATCTAACCATCCATCCATCCATCATCCCATCCTACACTGCCCCATGAGGAGCGTAGGAGCCCGGGGCTAGGCAATTGGTCCCGACATTTAAGATGAGAGTGACCATCTAACCCTATATGATAATATTATAAAGGATCAATTGAAGAATAAATTTACAGAAGAGGTAGAATTCCCTGTTAACCACAAAGAAGGACATTACTTACCACATCATGCTGTAAGCAAGGATTCAGTAACCACTCCCATAAGGATAGTATTCAGTTGTAGTAGTAAAGCGTTCAAGGGATCAGCTAGCTTGAACGATTGTCTATACTCTGGACCTACAGTAACAGAAGTTAGGGAATGTGTTACTAAGATGTAGAGAGAAACCTTATGCTTATACAGCAGACATTAGTAAGACTTTTCTCAGAATAGGACTGAGAGAGGAGGATAGGATATTTACAAAATTCCTCTGGCCTCATGATCCTCTAAATGAGGATAGTCCATTGAAAATTTACTGTTTCCGATCGGTGCTCTTTGCCTCTTGTGCTAGTCCTTTCCTACTTTGCAACACTTTAAAGCATCATTTTGAAAATGCCAAATACCCAGAAATAGGGCAGACTTTTTACATGGATAATTTACAAGATGTTACTGATACAGAATGGGAAGCATTGAAGGGTTATGAAATAGCCAATTCCGAATGTAGGAAGGCAAATTTGCCGTTACAGAGCTGGAATACAAATTCACCGCTTTTGAGGAATGAAATACAAGAGGACTATCCAGATTCTGACATTCCCAAAATTCAAAATGTGTTAGGTCTTGACTGGGATACAACAGCTGATGTAATAAGTTTGAAACCAATTAAGTTCTCTGATGTCACTCTCACCAAGAGGTCCTTGTTACGTCAGGTTTCCAAGCCATTTAACCCGTTAGGGTTGGTCAGTCCTATAGTTATTAGGGGGAAATGTTTAGTACAGGAGGCTTGGCGAGAAAGGTTAGACTGGGACACTGAACTGGGCAAGACATATGTGGAACAATGGAAACAGATTAGTAAGGAGTTTGAAACCACATCAAGCATATGTATTCCCAGGAAAATGAACAGTGATGAAAAGTCGCACTTACACACATTTTGTGATGCTTCTCAAAGGGCCTATGGAGCAGTAGCTTATTGCGCAACAGGAGAAGATAGTAAGATTATGTCCAAAGCCAGAGTTGCGCCAAGTAAAGGAAGAACCTTACCTCAAATGGAATTAGCTTCCATAGAAGTAGGAACTAAATTGGCCAGGTTTATAACCACTACTTTTGATACTCAATCTGAGGATATCTATATATGGACTGACAGTGAGATTTGTCGTTTCTGGATAGAAAAGGAAGGCAGTAAATTCCTTTCTTCCGTAATAGAGTGAAGACTATTAAAGAAGTGTCTTCCAAATTTAATTTCATGCATGTATCCTCCAAACAAAATCCAGCTGATCTGCTCTCAAGAGGTTCGACCGTAAGGAGACTGATCAAAGATAGCTATGGTTTAAAGGTCCTAAATGGTTACTCACTAAGGATTGGCGTGAACAGAAACAGTACAGTATTGCTGAGGTTAGTGTGGTGAACTTGGATCCTGTAGTACCTGAGCCAGAAGTAATTGACATCAGCCAATTCTCATCAATAAGACAACTTATAAACACTACTAAATTGGTTGTTGAATTTTTGAATAAGAGAGTGGGGTTTCAGAAGTTAGATCCCCTAGAATATTGGGTGAAAGGAATACAAAAGAACTATTACGGGAAAGTATATAACCTGTTAACCCAAGGGACTGGGAACAAGAAGAAGCTGATAAAGGATTTAGGCTTGTTCTTAGACGGAAAGGGTCTGATTAGGTGTCGCGGCCGATTAATAAAGGCTGACTTGCCTCTCCAAACCAGACACCCTATTATATTATCCAAGAGCGGATATTTTGTACAACTAATTATAAAGGAAGCCCATAATTCCACTCTCCATGGAGGTGTGCCGCAGACCTTGGCCCAGATTTGGGAAACGTATTGGATTCCTAAGCATAGACAGGTCATAAAAAAAAAATCTCAAAAGCTGCATCATTTGTAGGAAGTATGAGCAACGACCATATGACTATCCAGGACCACCAGCCCTACCAAGGGATAGGGTGAATGTAAGTCGGCCCTTCCAAGTAACAGGAGTGGACTATACAGGGGCTATAACTGTTACTGGTGGGGGAACTCCCCATAAAGTTTACATTTGTTTATTTACTTGTGCCTACACAAGGGCAGTCCATCTAGATATAGCGGAAGATCTGAGCTCAGAGACATTCCTCAATGTCTTTCGAAGATTTGCTGCTAGAAGGTCTTGTCCTGGCAAGTTAATAAGCGACAACGGAACTAATTTCGTTGGAGCAGCACCTTTACTGTTGAACATAGTGAATGACCCAAAGGTTAAGTTGGCGCTGGGAATCCGAAATTGTACCCGGCAGTTCACAGCTCCAAGAGCTCCATGGCAAAATGGATTTACCGAACGAATGATTGGTATTGTCAAGAACTGCCTGAGGAAAACATTACACAGAGCTAGGATCACGAGAGAAGAACTAAGAAGACAGTAATAACTGAAATTGAAACCAGGAGTAATAATAGACCCCTGACTTATCTAGATGACACTAGCGTCTTGCTAGAGGCCTTAACACCGGCTCATATGTTATATGATAGGAAACTCCATCCATTGCCTTGTGTGGATATCCAGGAAGAAGTAAATGATCCTACCACAGAAAATAATGATTTAGGACAGCATCTGCGGGAGGGATATCAACGTCTGAAAATGGTGTTGGATACTTGGAATAGACATTGGAGCAAGGAATATCTTTTGAGCCTACGAGAAAGATTGTATGGGGCTCAGGCTGCCAGCAGCAAAGCTGTTATAAACATAGTGGATGTGGTCTTAGTGAAAACCAAACAACCAAGATCTCAGTGGCCATTAGCTAAAGTGATCTCCACGCACCCAGATTCAAAAGAGGTGCTGAGACTTGTAAAAATAAAAGGCAGGGGACATACCTGTATATAAACTATTGATAAACTGGTACCCCTTGAGTTAGCAGCTACTCCGGGTATAGAGGATGGTGATCAAACGGGTCAGGATGCACGACCTAGATGGGCCGCAGCACAGGGTTCTCGAGATCTATGGAGGGAACTGCCTAAAGGTCACATTACATGATACAATGTATCATGTTCTGCCCAGTCCCAAAACTGTGGGAAATATTATCCCCCAGAGCAGTTGCGCTCTCTGCTTTTTATAATAGTCATCCCTGCTTAGAAGCAGAGGAAAACTAGAGATCGTTGTCACTTGTTCAAGCGGTTTTTATAACCCAGAAATTACGTTCTCTTTCATAATTCTTATTATTGATAAATGAAATGCTACTGCGTCTAACCCTCGTGGTCTTCTATATTGTAAATACCTGTAATTATATGGAATTTTCCACAGACCTAAACTGCGTCTGCTCGTTAGATGATGTGGCGAGGATGAAAAGGTCTTCATGTAAAGCAGAAGTGGGTTTAAGATAGTCACATAGTTAAAGGGTATATTTGATTTAACTTTAGTTTAATTAAAACTAAGTTTAATTTGTTAGATTCGTCATGTATATATCATGATGTAATCTAACTGTATTTAGTACTGTAATTTATTAATTTTTGGCACCCCTACCATTCTATGAGGGAGGTAGAAGCCTGCCACGTATGCACTCTGCTCCTAGACCTCGTCGAGTTAGGACTCTGCTCCTAGACAAGGTTCAAGTAGCACGTTGTACTTGAGCACCTTAAGGTCTCTTGATTGCTTAAGCAACTACACAAAGCAGCCTCATCGTCATCGGTTTCCGACACTCCCTCTTCTCTACTAAGTAACCTTTATGAATTGACCAATTCAAGGGGGGATTAGCTAGGAGATGGAAGAGAAATAGTTACTGTAATGCTAGCTGTTTTAGGGTCGGCCTCCCATCCCTAGAGCACCTAGTAAATAGCTGGGTTCTCCTTCTAGACCGGAGCTTAGAAAAATAAGAGAGAGGCAGCACACAAAAACTCAAGGCAACACCTTAAATGTGTATTACTAAATCTTACACAGGAACGAGCAGATGTCACAGATACAAACAAGCTGGACAATAATAATTCTGGGGCTGGAGATATGGAATGATAGTATCATGCAGGATGCTGTACAGGACCAGATTGTTTAGGGGGACAACACTTGAGCTAGACAGTTATGTTGGTGGGGGAGTTTAAATTTCCTAGGCCGGTGGTGGTGGTTGTCTGATTTCCCAGGGTAGCGTTAATATTTTTAAAATACACACCTCCGCCGCCGCTGGACCAACCACCCCACCACCCCTCACCCCACTCCCGACTCGCAGCCCCACCACCACCACAGGAGGACACCACGGCAGGCCAGGGGAAGGTAAGTCTGACCCGGAGCAAGAAGGGCGCTGGGGCGCCCCCACCTTGAGTCCCTCTTCCGCGGAACCGACCCAACAGCGACCACACAGGAAGAAGGAACGACCCTGCAAGCGGGGCACTCTTCACCAGGTTCGAGGTGGGACTGCTCCAGAAACAGTCCCAAACAACACCGCGGATACGGCCATCGTATGTACCGGGGAGGGAGCAGCCATCGTACGCCCCTCAGTTGTTTCCCCCTGTAACACCTGTTACGGAACAGAGAGAGATAATGAACACTTCAAGTGAGAATACTAAAATCACTACTGTCCCGCAAATTTCCAGGTTCAAAACAAAAGAGTTAGGTAAAATTACAAGTTAAAGTTTAATGATCAAACTAACAACTAAACATTCAGGACTCATAGGGATAATGTCATGGGAAAACAGGTTACATATATGGTTAACTGCAATAGCCTCTATTAACATGAATTTAGCAAGAGCAAATTTATCTAAGTCAGCCCTGATAAATGAGAAAACCGGATAATGCTCAGTTAAAGCAAGATATATTATTACAGATACAAAATATTATTAATAATGGCTGACATTAAAAACTCTACACGAATCACAAAAACCTTACCAGGCTTACGAATCAACACCTTAGGCCATACAGTACAAAAAAAATGGTAACAACACTTATACTCAAATTATACAGCAGCTAGATGGCTGGAGACTTCCTGAGCACTCACAAAAATAATAATACACTATACAGGGGAGGACAGAGATGTGAACAAAATGAGGAGTAGATCTAACTGGCCATTAATGCAGAGACTGAGCTCATTATATAGGGGGCCGGCAGAGCTTGATACAACTTGCAAGAAGGACGCAGAAATGAAGGCACAGGGGGGGAAGAGTTGACAGTCCGGCTCTGAACAACAGAAAGAACGACTTACTCTACTATAAGGGGGAGAAGGGGGGAGTGAGGTAGAACACACAAGCCTAGTCACTATGGAAGCCACGAGGCGAATCGTGATCAAACATGCAGCATACTGTACGTTAGAATTATACAAAGGATGATGAAATCATAGGCTATGTAACACCTCCCCACAAAGAAAAAGAAATTTACAAAGGAAATTTCTTATTACTCTTAAACAATCTGTCTAAAGTCTAGATAAGCAATCTGCAATAACATTTTCTTTCCCCTTGACATGTTGTATGTCTAATGAATACTCCTGAAGAAGTAGACTCCATCTTGTCAATCTCTGATTTTTATTAAACTTACTAAGGAATTTCAGTGGGTTATGATTGGTATAAATGACTATGGGGTCAAAACCAGAACACAAATAAAATGAAAAATGCTGTAAACTCAAAATCAAGGCCAAAAGCTCTTTCTCAATAGTTGAGTAGTTCTTTTGAGGTGGAGTGAACTTCTTACTGTAATAAGATACAGGGTGTTCAATACCCTGATCATCCTCTCGCAGCAAAACAGCCCCAGCTCCTGTATCACTTGCGTCAACAGCCATCTTAAAAGGCTTAGCAAAATTTGGAGTAGCGAGCACTGGCTGACTTAATAGGATAGCTTTAAGTTTACTGAAAGAGGATTCACAGTTATCGGTCCAGACAAATTTAACTCTCTTTTTCAGTAGGTCTGTAATTGGTGATACAAGAAATGAAAAGTTAAGAACAAATTTCCTGTAATAACCTACCATTCCCAAAAATCTTTGTAGCTCTTTCCTACTTTTAGGTCTGGGAAGATCACTTATAACCTGAACCTTAGCTCCTGCTGGTGCAACATGTCCATCACCAATTACGTACCCAAGGTACTGAACTTTAGCTTGACCAAACTCACACTTTGATACAAGATTAAAGTGTGAGTTTGGTCAAGATTAGCCTGAACCAAAAGCTCAAGAAATTTACTGACATGGCATAGGTGATCTTTCCAGTTGTCACTGAAGATTAATACATCATCAATATAAACAACACACCCTGCCAAACCCTCTGTTACAACATTCATGAGCTTCTGAAAAGTGGCTGGTGCATTCTTCATACCATATGGCATTACAGAACATGCAAAAGTCTTTCCTAGTGTTACAAAACATGAGATCTCCCTAGCACGTTCAGTCATAGGTACTTGCCAGTATCCCTTTAACAAATCAAACTTATGTACCTAGCCTTTCTGATCTTGTCTATGCAATCTTCCACACGAGGGAGAGGGTAAGTGTCTGTTTTGGTTATCTGATTAACACGTCTGTAGTCGATGCAAAGCCGCTGTGATCCACCTGGCTTAGGGACTAGAGTGACAGGAGAACTCCACTCACTCTGACAGGGCTCAATCATCCCGTGGTCCAACAGGTAGCCAAGCTCCTTCTGGATGAGAGGAACTTTCACTGGGTTCACACGGTAAGGAGGCAGTATAATTGCCTTTGCGTCTCCAACATCGACATCATGCATCAACACAGTGGTTCTTCCTGGAGTGGCATGGAACACTTGCGGGTACTCCTGCAGTAATGCCGAAAACTCCTGCCTTTCCTCGGGAGGTAGATGAGAAAGCTTAGTCTGGAGATCATTCATGATATCAGGATTCTTCCCCAAATTATCACTCAGGCTCATACTGCATGGGAGAACTTCACTTGCAGACTCGGGTGGAACAGTTGCAATGCAGACTGGGTTATTTTCGTCCCACCTGTGATATAACTTTAGCATGTTGATATGACAAAGTTGCTTGTTCTTTCTACGATCTGGTGTGGCGATGACATAGTTGACATCACTGAGTTTCTTCTCCACTAAATAAGGACCACTAAACTTGGCTTGAAGAGGTTGTCCATGCACCGGTAACAGAATCAAAACCTGATTTGGCTGAAAGTGGCATAACCTGGACTTCTTATCATACCAAGTCTTCATCTTCTCCTGAGCAGCTCCTAAATTCTCTCTCGCCAGCTGTAAAGCAGTGGACAGCCGTTCTTTGAACTTCATCACATACTCCAGCAGGTTGATGTCATCTTCCTCCGACAGCCAGCATTCCTTGAGTAGCTTAAGGGGTCCTCTTACTTCATGGCCAAACAGTAGTTCAAAGGGTGAGAAGCCCAGTGATTCATTTGGAGATTCTCTTGCGGCAAATACAACGAATGGAAGACCTTTATCCCAGTCTTTCTGATGTTCCGAACAGTATTTCCTGAGCATCGATTTGAGTGTTTGATGATATCTCTCCAACGCTCCTTGGGTCTGGGGATGGTAAGCTGAAGACATGATCTGGGTGATGCCCAACTCTTTCAGAGACTGCTTGAAAACATTTGACATGAAATTACTTCCCCGGTCTGACTGTACCTCCTTGGGCAGACCAAACTTGGTGAAGAACCCTAGCATTTCCTTAACCACGTTCTTTGCTGAGATATTTCTAAGTGGAATGGCTTCAGGATAACGAATAGCCATATCAATCAGGGTCAACACATAAGAAAATCCTGAAGAAGTCTTAGGAAGAGGGCCCACAATATCCACCAACACACGGGTGAATGGCGCCTCAAAAGGAGGAATGGGAACTAGAGGTGCAACCTTTTCGGTCTGATTACACTTCCCCACAACTTGACAGGTGTGACAAGACTTATAATTTCAGGAAACATCTCTGAAGATACCAGGCCAGTAGAAGTGTTTCAAAATGCGTGCCACAGTCTTCCTCACTCCAAGGTGTCCTGCCAAACTGGAATCATGAGCCACTCTAATGATATCCTGCCTACAAACACGAGGGATTACAACTTCATGTACAACCTCCCATCCCGCCAAACTGGAATCATGAGCCACTCTAATGATATCCTGACTACAAACAAGAAGGATTACAACTTGATGTACAACCTCCCATTCACAGTCGGCTGATCCTGTTGGGGGTCTCCATTTTCTCATAAGTACTCCTGACTTTATATGATAACAAGTAGAAGCACCAGCTGACTCTTCCTCACTGCAAGCAGAGTTAGATAGACCTTTCAACTCAGGGTCATCAACCTGCAACTCAACCAACTCTTGACGAGACAAATTATCAGCACTACGGGGTACTGCCTCATCTGGTGAGTGGTCCAAATTAGCAAGAAAAGTGTCAGCTAGGATAACATCATCATCATCATTATTCTCTAAGTCACCAGTAACTTTAGACTTAGCCCTAGTGACAGCACAGGCAGAGAACACATAAGGGACACCACAATCCTGGGTCGCAGTCACTGGTTCAGTAGATAACTGAGGAGCTGGACACACTTGACTTCCACCAATATCATTTCCAAGTAAGAAAGTTACACCTGACATTGGGAGCGTCTCAACCAACCCAACCATAACAGAACCATTAACAAAACCAGACTCTAAATTCACTCTGCACAGAGGGACAGAGAAGTAATTATTCCCTACACCTTGTAAGATTACAGTTTCATCAGAGGAATTAACATTAGAGCCTAGAACACTGGTCACCATAAGGGATTGGCAAGCACCTGTATCACGATATATTTTAACTGATTTCCCGTCATTACTGTCCAGAGGACTGACGAAACCATCAGAGAGGAAATTAGCACATGAATTCTTGAGAGCGTCACCCACGTTACTGCTCAAAAGAGGAGCTTCATCATGAGAATTTAATTTACCCCTCAAAGCAGGTTCAGTTAACTCGGTTAAAGAATTCTGGGAACTCTCAAGGGTGGACACTAGACCAATTGACTGAATATTTAAAGACTCCTTTTTGTTCACATCACGCTCTCTCCTGAAACATTTCTCCGTAGTATAACCAAGCTTACTACAATAAGTACATTTACTTTTCTGAAATCTAGAGGTGAAGCTGGTATTTACTTCCTGAGAAACATTATCTTTATTCTCTTTCCTGTTACCTGTACTCTGAGTAGAGGCAACGTACTTACTCTCAGCTTTCCTTTTTTCTTTAGAATATCTCTTGTGAGTGAGAACATATTCATCAGCTAAAACTGCAGCATCAGACATATTATCTATTCTTTTCTCATCAAGATATAGGCTTACATCTTTATTAATACACCTTTTGAAGTCCTCCAGCAAAATCATCTGCTTAAATTTATCAAAATCAGAATTTACATTCTAAGAGTTTAACCACTTCTCTAACAGATCTTCTTTGATTTTTGCATACTCAACATGGGATTGCTTATCTTGCTTATAAGTTGTCCTAAATTTTACTCTATAGGCTTCAGGAACAAGCTCATAGGCCTTAAGAATCAAGCTCTTAACTACATCATAATTATCAGATTGATCCTGAGGCAAAGATGCATAAGTTACTTGAGCTTTACCGGTGAGAACAGTCTGAAGGAGTACTGGCCAATACTTTTTGGGCCAATTAAAACCTGTAGCTACCCTCTCAAACAACTGAAAATACTTTGTTAAATCAGATTCATTAAAAGGAGGGACAAGTTTAACATTTTTAGCCACATCAAAATCATCAGAGCTAGATGATCCAGTTCCACCTTGTTTCATGCGACACTCATGGTCTGCCTGAATCCTAGCAAGTTCAATTTGTGCCTGAGCCTGTGCCTGTGCCTCCTGAATACGAGCCTGAGACTCAGCCTCCTTAGCCTCAGCCTCCTTAGCACGAGCCTGAAACTCAGTCTCCTTAGCACGAGCGTCCTACAGGGCTAGCTGTAACTTAGCTATTTCAATCTGCGTTTGCTCATCTGGAGGAGTTACATTAAACAAGCTTTTATTAATCATGTCAGCAATTTGATCTTTAGGATGATGAGAGCGAACAACAATTCCCAATTGTTGAGCAACAAGCTTAAGTTCATTCTTTGTTCTGTTTTTTACATCACACACTGTTTGCACATTTGACAAAAAATCTTTGGCTTCATCAAGAGTAGTAACAGTAAACATCATGAATAAATCACAGTCACAAAATATCAAGCAATATCCTTATGATAATATCCTGAATATCCTGATAAGAGGTCGCCAAATTTATGTTACGGAACAGAGAGAGATAATGAACACTTCAAGTGAGAATACTAAAATCACTCCTGTCCTGCAAATTTCCAGGTTCAAAACAAAAGAGTTAGGTAAAATTACAAGTTAAAGTTTAATGCTCAAACTAACAACTAAACATTCAGGACTCATAAGGATAATGTAATGGGAAAACAGGTTACATATATGGTTAACTGCAATAGCCTCTATTAACATGAATTTAGCAAGAGGAAATTTATCTAAGTCAGCGCTGATAAATGAGAAAACCGGATAATGCTCAGTTAAAGCAAGATATATTATTACAGATACAAAATATTATTAATAATGGCTGACATTAAAAACTCTACACGAATCACAAAAACCTTACCAGGCCTACGAATCAACACCTTAGGCCATACAGTACAAGAATAATGGTAACAACACTTATACTCAAATTATACAGCAGCTAGATGGCTGGAGACTTCCTGAGCACTCACAAAAATAATAATACACTATACAGGGGAGGACAGAGATGTGAACAAAATGAGGAATAGATCTAACTGGCCATTAATGCAGAGACTGAGCTCATTATATAGGGGGCCGGCAAAGCTTGATACAACTTGCAAGAAGGACGCGGAAATGAAGGCACAGGGGAGGAAGAGTTGACAGTCCTTCTCTGAACAACAGAAAGAACGACTTACTCTACTATAAGGGGAGAAGGGAGGAGTGAGGTAGAACACGCAAGCCTGGTCACTATGGAAGCCACAAGGCGAATCGTGATGAAACATGCAGCATACTGTACGTTAGAATTATACAAAGGATGTTGAAATCATAGGCTATGTAACACACCGCCAACACGGCCATCGTACATGTGGGGGAAGGAGTAGCCATCGTACGCCCTTCAGTTACAGACGTATCTGGAGACGGCCTCGGTGGAGTAGCTATTGAGTGCACACTGACAGGCAAAGGAAGGAGAAGTGGAACCGCGAACACGGCCATCGTACGTGTCGGGGAAGGAGCGCCCATCGTACGCCCCTCATCCACTTCCTCCTCCTCCTACGGGAGTAACACCACCAACACGGCCATCGTACGTGTGGGGGAAGGAGCGGCCATCATACGCCCTTCAGTTACTTCCCGTCGGGCAGGCAGAACCGTGGACATGGCCATTGTATGTCCCGGGGAGGGAGCAGGCATCATATGCCCCTCATCTGCCTCTTACTCCTTCGGGAGCACCACTGCCGACACGGCCATCGTACATGTGGGGGAAGGAGAGACCATCATACGCCCTTCATCTACAGTTCCTAGGGTTCTCCCGGAGGGGAAGGTCCCTTGCGCGACCGGCCCACTACCTCTCGGCTGCGTGGAAAGTCCTTCTCTCTCTCCCTCCTGGTGTGGTTTCCCGGAGATGCTGCCATTCCTAGAGTGGTGGCGTGGTCCTGTTCCAGTCCTGCAGCCAACTCCTGGATGACCCAGGCCTCTGACAGACGCCCCACGGAAAAGGTGCCGCAGTTCCCTTCTGACGGCGCCTTGTGCTACATGCGTCCGCAGCACCTGGACCTCCAGTGCCAGTCAGCAGGCCCCTGAGCAGGGTCGTCTGGGCCCCACTCCCCCACGGCCCTCCGCCAGGAGTAAGAGGCAACAGGCCCAGCTCCTGGAGTTGTTTGGCCCCAGCCCTGATGGCCACCTACCAGGTCGAGGCCCCCAGACAGGCGGGCCTCCCTGCACCCCACTGACGAAGGAAGTCCTGGCGACAACGCCCCTGAGGGCGATCCCCTGTCTCCTGCAGGAGGGTTCCCCTGGAAGGCCCCCTCCCACGCCCGGGCGCCACCTCTGTTAACCCAGGTACCGGGTCTTAGTGGCGACTTCAACGCGTCTCGTCTGTAATGTATAAGTGCAACCCTCAGAGACAGTGACAAAGGTGACAGTGAAACAGTGTGTAAGTTAATGTGAAGTAATGCACATAGTAGTGAATCTCAAGGCAGTAAACCAGGGTCAGAGAACATATATATAAAGTGATTAAATGTGAAGAAACTCTCTCAGTGGTAGGAAGACAAGAAAACCAGTACAACTGTGTCGCCGCAGCAAAGTAACAATCTCTGATGACGTGCCGCGTGCTATAACAAATACATACAAATATAAGCCAACCAGACCCGTTGTTCCAACTATATATTGTGCATCTTGTCCAGAACACCAAATGACAATTATTCACTGCTCATAATACCGATGCCATGTTCTAATGATTACCAACCTATAATATATGTATGAATTCTGCCCTTGACATTCTTGTGTGTATTGTATGTGTTAGTAAACCCACTCTGTCTTCCTGTCCATACCATATCCAGTGTCTCTGTTTTTATATTGTAGGGTGTATTGAATTAGTGCAATAGATGTGTTAAGGTGTACTGCTGAGTTTATATGCCGTGTTCCTTTGTTGGTGCTTTATATCCGGTCTGGAAAAAGGACCCCGCTCAGTTGCGGGCGTTTTTAGGACGAGAGGTTGGACTAAAAACATCCCGCATAACAATTTTACACTGGGCCTAAGCATGACCGTACTGAGACGTGCTGTCACTGTTGTATAAAGTGTTCACTGTACCTTGCCTGTAGATCACTATCACACTACTTTACTATGTACCCAGGTGGAGCTGGCGGTCCTGGAACTTCAACTCAGGGGCCTAGGTATGATCTTCACGTGATACGGCGGCACTGTACACTATGGTAGGCCCGCCCTTCACTGTCTTACTATTACACTATCTTTTCCACCACTATCTTTTATGTTCTAACAACCGGCCCACTTTACTCTGTCACTCCTACACTGTCTGTAATGCTGTGTGTGTTCATGGTCGGACGTGTCACAGTCAGGTGCAGAAGCAGCGGCGCAGTCTCAGCCTCCCTACTGACAGGGCTGGGATCCGCCAGGGGCGGCTAGGTCCTGGGGATGGGGTACAGTGCACTGGGGCATTCTCTCTCCTCTGGGGCTGCTAGGGGTGTAGGGGCCTAAGGCTTCTGGGCTCGGGGTGGGAGTCTGGCCCTCTGGGCTGGGGCCGAACAGTCGCCTGAGCTTCTGAGTCAGACGCCGGACGGAGGATGGGGATCTCCGGTGTCTGGGTGTGGGGAGGTCCCACCCGGGAGTCTGAGGGGCGGTCGGGAGGCTGCGGTCCTCACAAGTCGGGGACGTTGTCAGGAGTGAGCTGCGGCGTTGGCCGGCATCAGGGTCCGTCAGGGGTGTCTCCATTGGCTGCAGGGAGAAGAGCCCGGTGGTGGTCAAAAGGCCTCTCCAATACTCCTCCAGGCTGGGGGTCCCTCCAAGTCGTGGGTAGGTGGACCGGGCTCAGCACCTGACGAAGGAGTGGCTTCAGGCCATCTCTGGTGGTAGGGCCTGGCTATTGGCCGTGGCTGTCTCGGAACACCTTCGGAGCAGCTACTGGCCACCTCCTGCAGGAGGGTAGAGTGGCTACAGGCCAACTCCCTGGGGGCACCTTCAGAGTGGCTTCCAGCCGTCTCTTGGTTGACCTCCAGAGTGGCTTTAGGCCATCTCCTGTAGGAGGGGGAGCAGCTACAGGGCATCTCTCCAGGGGCACCTTTGGAGAGGCTTCCGGCCATCTCCTGATTGGTCTGTGGAGCGCCTTCAGGCCATCTCCTGTAGGAGGGTGAGCGGCCACAGGCCGTCTCTCCAAGGGGCACCTTCCTAGCGGCTTCAGGCCGTCTCCTGACGAAGGCAGGAGCAGCTTCAGGCCATCTCCTCTTTTCCTCCAGAGCAGCTTCAGGCCATCTCCTCTTTTCCTCCAGAGCAGCTTCAGGCCATCTCCTCTTTTCCTCCAGAGCAGCTTCAGGCCATCTCCTGTAGGAGGGTGAGCGGCTGCAGGCTGTCTCATTGTAGGGCACCTTCCAAGCGGCTTCTGGCTGTCTACTGACGAAGGCGGGAGCAGCTTCAGGCCATCTCCTTGTTTCCTCCAGAGTGGCTTCAGGCCTTCTTCTATAGGAGGGTGAGCAGCTATCGGCCGTCTCAGGGGTGCTGTTAGGAACTGGAGAATCAGTTCCACCCCGGTCTGATCTGTGGGCAGCTCGCCTGGCATGTCGTCTTGCATTCCTGCTATGGTGGCGGCGGGCGAGTTCCATGTCATAGGGGCGTGCAGCACGGGTGGACTTAGGCCGTTCCCGCCCGGAGATCATTCGCGCCGTGTACACTCCTCCGTGGGCTCCTTCTGGTGGATTGTTGCAGTCTGTTTTGATGTCCTGCTGCATTTTACCACCGTCTGCTGGGAAAGAGTCACTACCTCCTGACTGGAGGTGATAAACTCCTGTATCGTAGTGGCGTTGACTGGCTGGAGGTGTTGGAGGAGGGCGTGGCAGGCTGTGGTAGCAGGATTTTCTTCGTGCTGTTTGTTATAAGTGATGAACAGGGTGGATTGGTCGGTGGAGGAGCAGAGGAGGTGTAGGAGGTGGTGAGGTCCTTGGACATGTCGTTTGTGCCCAAAGGGCGGTGCCCATACAGCTCAGCTGATCTTCATGGTAGGTGTCGTCTTGGGTGTTGGGCTGTGCTGAATGCTGGAGATGGAGGGCAAGTGTGGAGTTTCATGCCAAGGTAATGCAGCGTGAAGTCTCTGGGGAGTATAGGTGGTCGGGATCTGAACTTGGTGTATCATGTATGTGAGAGGGCTTAAGGCAGGGGTCGGCATGTGAATTTGCGGCGAGGTGGGTGGGGTGGGAGAGTGGGCATATTGGGTGGGTGAGCAGGAGAGGCGACCGGAACAGGTAGTGGTGGTTCGGAGGGTGGGTATGGGCGGCGATGGGGGCATGCAGCATTGGCCCGCTTGTGATGGGCATGGGCGGTTGGTTTGGGGGTGGTCGTTGGGTGGATAACGCAAGGCTGGGAGCAGTGGGTGGGTGTAGGGGTTGGTGGTAGGGCAGGTGTGTGGGCAGCTCTGGGGGAAGCAGGGATGGGAGCTGGGGTGGGTGAGACCGAGGGGGTGTGGGTGGGTGGCAGTTGGTGGGTTTGGTTGTTGGAGGGGGATTAAGGTTGAGGCAGGGGTGTGGTGGAACACTTGGTGTCGGGTGTGGTGGCCTGGGTACTAGGTGGTGATGAGGTGGGGGAGGTGCAGGGGCTTGGTGGTGTTGGTAAGCTGTCAGGTGAGGTGCTGGATGTGGCGGGGGAGGGAGAAGGAGAGAGAGAAGGGGAGGGGGAGTTACAGCAGTCGTATGAGGTATAGGAAGGTGGCACGGGGGTGGGGGGTGGGGTGGGGCGCAGGACCAGAGCCGGGGAGGTGGAGGCATGGAAAGGGCAGACATGCCGGTTTCTGAGGGTGCGGGACGTGCCGTGGTATTCTATGGTCACCTGGTAGGGGTTAGGGACGTGATTGATGGCGTGTGGCCCTATAAAGCGTGGGACAAGCTTGTGGGGGGTGGGGAGCTGCTCGATCATCACGGTATCACCTGGCTTATAGGGGTTGGAGGCGGTGTCGGGGTGGAGGTCCAGGTTGTTTTGGAGGTGTGTCAACCGTCGTTTGAGGTGGTGTAAGAGGTCAGAGGTGGGGATGGAAGTGGTGGGTTACAAGTGCTGCTGAAGGGGCAGAAGGAGGGGTGTTTCTCTGAACACTCACTAGTAGGGCGAGATGCCGTCCTCTCGGGGGCAGGAATTAATGCCCCATTGCACAATTTTTACGTGGGCGGGCCAGTCGTCATTTTTGGTGGCTTCTATCTGGGTGCAGAGTTGATTCATTAGTGTACGATGGCTGCGTTTGCACACGGCATATCCTTGGGGCCAATAATGGGACGAGTGGGAGATGCTATAGCCAAAAAGATGGGTGAGTTCCTCCCAGATTTTGCTGGTGAATTCAGGCACGTTGTCTGAATGGATGGCCCGCGGGATACCAAAGTAAGGAAAAACATGTCGGACCAGGGCATCAGCCACTGTGACAGCGTGGTGTTCTTTCACTGGGCAGGCTACAACGAACTTTGAGTACGTGTCGATGAAAGTAGTCACGTACCTATAGCCAAAGGTCCCACTACGTCGAGTGCCAAGAGTTGCCAAGGTATGTGGGCAATAATACAGCCAGTTGGGCCGGTGGTACAGGTGATATCCTTACCAAGGGTGCACGCTTGGCAGGATTGGATAATCTCCTTGGCGAGGGTGGAGGGATTTGGCGTCCAATAGGCATCATTGAAAACCTGTAGGAGCTTCTTCGTCCCCAGATGAATGCCGTTGTGGGGATGCAGGTGTAGGGTGTCTAGGGCAGCGTTGGGGGCCAGAATGATATGCCCAGATGGAGTTAGCAGATAGTCGCCTTGGCGTTACAATTTTTTGAAGAGGGGCTGGGGGATCCAGGGTGGCCTTTCCTTCCAATGCCATTGTTGAAAGAGGTCTGCCCCCTGCTGGGCGGCAATGATAGGGAGTCGGGAAAGGGGGTTTGCGTTGGTATGGAGTTTGCCGGGGCGGTACGAGATTTCATAGTTAAACTATTCCAGAGTTTCGCACCACCTGATGAGTTGTGTGTTGTGGGTTTCGGACTGTCGCAACCACTGGAGGGACTGGTGATCAGTGGTGATGGTAACCTGGGTCCCTGATAGGTACGCCTGGAAGTGCTTGAGTACCCAGACAATACCTAGGTACTCCCTCTTGGTGGCGGCGTAATTCTTCTCCGCCGGATTTAAGGTACAACTGGTGCAGGCAGTGATGTGTTTGCGGCCCTCTTGGACTTGCGCCAGCACGGTCCCGAATTGCAATGAGGGAGATGTCTGTGTAGAGCTGAAATGGAAGGGTGCAGTTGGGGAAAGTGACTATAGGGGCAGATATGAGCTTATCCTTAAGTTGTTGGAAGGTGGCTCGTCTCTCTTCTGTCCAGATGAACGGCTCATGCTTTTGGGTCAGGTCGTGGAGGAGCTTGGCGATGTGTGTGAATCCCTTCATGAAACGGCGGTAGTAGGAAGTCAGGCCGAGGAATGCTCAGATTCCATGGACATTGTTGCATGAGGGAATGTCCGTGATAGTGTGGAGTTTGTTGGGGTCGGGAGATATGCCAGTCTGGGAGATGACATGCCCCAGAAATGAACAGAGGCCGAAAGGTAAAACATTAAATTCATAATGTTTCCTTTGCTGGTGGAAAACACAGCTCTGCCTCTGTCCTATGGTCGCACTGGAACCTTCCAGTACCCCGACTGGAGATCAAGGGTGGAGAACCAGGATGCGCCATATAGGGAGTCTAGGGAATCGTCTATTTGAGGGAGTGGAATGGCATCCTTGATAGTGACGTCGTTGAGCCAGCAGTAATCGACACAGAACCACATCGTGCCATCCTTTATCTTCACGATGATGATGGGGGAGGACCAAGGGCTGGTAGAGGGGGAGACGAGTCCAGCTTCAATCATCACCTGCACCTGGCGGTCTTCCTCTTCCCGTTGCTTGGGGTTTTTCCGCCGGGATCGCTGCCAGATTGGTGGGCCCGTCGTATGGATTTCGTGAGCTAGGTAGGTGGTATGTCCAATGTCGGCGGGTCCTGCTGCAAATAGGTCCTGGAAGTCCAGGAGAAGGGGGCAGAGGGTGTCGGATTGGTGGGCGGAGAGATGGTCGGGGATAGGGGACAGAGGGGTGGGAGAGTGGGATGAGGAAGGGGCACAGGGCTCGGCTTCTTCCATCTCTCTGATTACGAGCCCTTTCGGGAGGGTGAGGGGCAAGGGAGCAAGATTTGCGATCTGGACTGCCGAGTAATGAGGGGGAAGGAAGGTTGGGGGCAGGAGGCAGGCCGAGAAGGTTCCGGGTGGAAGGATGGGGGAGAATGGGATGGAGGTACCTGAGGGCTGGTTAAGGGGCACCCAAGCCTCGTGATGAGGGGGGATAGTGACAGCTGAGGAGGTGGCAGCGGGAAAGGAGGGGAGGGGGAGGGGGGTGGAGAGAAAGGGGGGAGGGGGGAGGGGGAGTCTTCCTGCTGGGGCCATGGCATGCAAATGCAGACGGCCCACGTGGGAGGGGGGGAGCGGAGGGATTCCGGAACTGGAGCTGTCTATTCTGGCAGTCGATGGTGGTGCCCAGCTTCTGCAGCAGGCCCAGTCCCAGATAGCAGTCATAGTTTCAGCAGGAAGAGTCGAACACAATAAATTTGTGCATCGCTGATGCTGGCTGATGGGTGTCGACACGCAGGGCCCATGTTTCCTCATGGATTGGTAGGGTAGTGGCTATATAGGCAAGATCTGATCACTCCCTTGTCGACCAGCAATCTGGCTTTTACTCCGTTCAGATTCATCTTGTGCTAAACTAGGGGGCAGTATTTGGGGGAAGTGGCCCCCACCACTGTGGGAAGGTGCGGGGGCAGTCCTAAAAATCCAACTGTTGGGGGCCTCCTTCTTCTTCCCCTGGCTCCTACGCCCTGGGTTCGGCTTCCTCCACGGGGCCAGGTTCGTCGTCCAGCTCCTCATTATCTAGGGAGGAGACTTTACGCCTGCCCAGGGTGGTGGTTTTTCATCTGCCAGTCTTAAGCTGGTCCCTGATATCATGCAGGGGGCATCGGGAGCTGCAGGCGGAGAACTCCCAGGGGTTGACTAGGATGAGGTTGGGATTCTTCTTGTGACTGGGGCATCGGTGGGGTCTAGGTAGGCTGGGTGCCAGGGTGGGGCTGGTGTGGGGCATGGGTGGGCGTAGCTTGACTGGAGGAGCCGGAGCATTTGTGGGAAACTTCTTTTTATCACGTTGATTTGCTGAGGTGCAGGGTGGGAGGTCAGGAGGCGGCGTATCAGTTGGATATCCTTATCCATGTCACCTGTAGGGTCATGGATTGTGAAATGCTCCTTCACCATACTAGGGAGCACTCTCAGGAGAGTATTGAAGGTGTGTTGTTCCCAGGTGTCATCACCTGCCTCCGGGTAGGCAGCAGTGACTAGGCGTCTAGCCTGGATTAGGATATCATCCAAATTTCCATTGAAGGTCAGGCTGTCCAATTGGGACAGAGCTACTACTTTCCCTAGTGAGGGAGTGATAGCTTGAATCACGAGTTTCGTGAAATTTTGCCAAGTGAGCCTCGGAATGATTTTTCATGCTATATTAGCTGCCGCTTTGCCCAGTAACGGGAGCGTGACTGCGATTTTTTGCTCATCATCCTCGAATCCGATATCCAGCAAAAGTTTAATACTTGCCAGGTATGTATGAACATCATACTGTTCGGGGTCGAATTTTGGTAATTGCACATGCGGCTTAGTTGCCATTTTGATAGTATTTCCTGATCACCTCTCTAGTATGCCCGGGTCAAGGACAACCGCTGTCCACCAGTGTAATGCTAGGTGTTTTAGGGTCGGCTTCCCGTCCCTAGAGCACCTATAAGTGAATAACTGGGTTCTCTTTCTAGACCGGAGCTTAGACAAATAAGAGAGAGGCAGGACACAAAAACTCAAGGCAACACCTTAAATGTGTATTACTAAATCTGACACAGGAACGAGCAGATGTTACAGATACAAACAAGCTGGACAATTATAATTCTGGGGCTGCAGATATGGAATGATAGTATCATGCAGGATGCTGTACAGAACCAGATTGGTTAAGGGAACAACACTTGAGCTAGACAGTTATGTTGGTGGGGGAGTTTAGATTTCCTAGGCAGGTGGTGAAGGTTGTCTGATTTCCCAGGGTAGCGTTAATATTTTACACTAGGCCTAAGCGTGACCTTACCGAGATGTGCCGTTATTATTGTATAAAGTGTTCACTGTACCTTGCCTGTAGACCACTATCACACTACTTTATTATGTACCCAGGTGGAGCTGGCGGTACTGGAACTTCAACTCAGGGGCCTAGGTATGATCTTCATGTGATACGGCGGTACTGTACACTATGGTAGGCCCGTCCTTCACTGTCTTTATTGCACAATCTTTTCCACCACTTTCTTTTATGCTCTAACCACTGGCCCACTTTACTCTGTCACTCCTACACTGTCTGTATGCTGCGTGTGTTCACTTTCACCCACTGTCAAGTCGGACGTGTCACAGTCAGGCGCAGGGGTGGTGGCAGAGACTCAGCCTCCCTACTGACGGGGCTGGGATCCACCAGGGGCGGCTAGGTCCCGGGGGTGGGGGACAGTGCATAGGGCATCCTCTCTCATCTGGGGCTGCTGGGGGTGTAGGGGCCCGAGACTTCTGGGCTCGGGGTGGGAGTCTGGCCCTCTGGGCTGGGGCCAAACAGTCACCTGAACTTCTGAGTCAGACGCCTGACGGAGGATGGGGATCTCCAGCGTCTGAGTGTGGGGAGGTCCCGCCCAGGTGTCTAAGGGGCGGTCGGGAGGCTGCGGTCCCCGCAGGTCGGGGACACCGTCAGGAGTGACCTGCGGCATTGGCCGGTGTCGGGGTTCATCAGAGGTGTCTCCACTGGCTGCAGGGAGAAGAGCCCAGTGGTGGTCGCAGGGCCTCTCCAATACTCCTCCAGGCTGGGGGCTCCCTCCCTTGGAGGGAGCCCCCTACCCTCGTGGGTAGGTGGACCGGGCTCAGCATCTGACGAAGGAGCAGCTTCAGGCTGTCTCTGGCAGTAGGGCCCGGCTACTGGCCGTGGCTGTCTCAGAACACCTTCGGAGCGACTACCAGCTGTCTCTTGCAGGAGGGTAGAGTGGCTACAGGCCGACACTCTGGGGGCACCTTCCGAGTGGCTTCAGGCCGTCTCCTGTAGGAGGGGGAGCGGCTACAGGCCATCTCTCCAGGGGCACCTTCGGAGCGGCTTCCTGTTGTCTCCTGACAAAGGCGGGAGCGGCTACTGGCTGTCTCCTGATTGGCCTCTGGAGTGGCTTCAGGCCGTCTCCTGTAGGAGGTGAGCGGCCACAGGCCATCTCTCAGAGGGACACCTTCCGAGTGGCTTCAAGCCGTCTCCTGACAAAGGCGGGAGTGTCTTCAGGCCGTCTCCTCTTTTCCTCCGAAGCGGCTTCAGGCCGTCTCTTTTCCTCCAGAGCGGCTTCAGGCCGTCTCCTCTTTTCGTCCAAAGCAGCTTCAGGCCGTCTCCTCTTTTCCTCCAGAGCGGCTTCAGACCGTCTCCTGTAGGATGGTGAGTGGCCGCAGGCCGTCTCTGCGAGGGGCACCTTCTGAGCAGCTTCAAGCCGTCTCCTGACAAAGGCAGGAGCGTTTTCAGGTCGTCTCCTCTTTTCTTCCAGAGCGGCTTCAGGCCATCTCCTGTAGGAGGGCAAGTGGCTATCGGCCGTCTCAGGGGTGTTGTTAGGAACTGTAGAAACAGTTCCACCCTGGTCTGATCTGTGGGCAGCTCACCCGGCAGGTCGTCTTGTATTCCCGCTTTGGTGGCGGTGGGCGAATTCTGTCATAGGGGCACGCGGCCCGGGTGGACTTAGGCCCTTTCCGCCCGGAGCTCATTCGTGCCGTGTACACTCCTTCGTGGGCTCCTTCTGGTGGATCGTTGTGGTCTGTATTAATGTCCTGCTGCATTTTCGGGATGGTGTTTATTCATTCTCGTATAAATTCTTAGGTGAGATTCAAAAGCTCATCAACTTCCATCTCACGAGATATCACAGTTTTGAGAGATTTCACCTAAGGGAATGTGGCTTATTGTGTAACACAAAGCTTCATAATGTGCAAATTTTTTTTTCACATTCAGTCAGGTGGCTTGATGTAATTTGGAAGTACTTTTTTATCTGCAGTACAGGAGAATAAAGAATACTCATTCTGTTTCTCGTTTATTTTGGTGACCCCTACATCAATTCAAACTTTTTATTCTAAAACACCGAAGATGCCAGCTCTCTTTACAAGTCAATCGATTTCTTGCTATGTTTCCTAAATGTGATTCTTTCGCTCCCAGAAATATCATCTGAATTTTGGGCTTGGTTCACAATCAATTTTGAGTACATTTGTGGAAGTTGCATATTTAGAAATTTCGACAAAATATATATATATATATATATATATATATATATATATATATATATATATATATATATATATATATCACTCTAGAGAAATAGATTTGAACTAAACCCAAAGCGAATTCAATCAACAGCAACTTATTTACAATTGCCACTACCAGTTATCCGATAAATTATAGCTAAAATAAATGTGTGAAAAATATTTAATGTATACAAGTCGGTGCTCCTCTCTCGGGGCACCACAATGTGAGAAATTTCTGGTATTTCCTAATAAACTACTCGTAGGTCGTTACTCGTCCCTAAAGTTGTCCTTAACTAAATTCAAACAAGTCTCAGAGTTAGGTGAACCGTAAATTAATCTTAACTCACCTACAGTAACTAAAATGCACCAGGACATCAAAACAGACCACAACGATCCACCAGAAGGGCCCACGGAGGAGTGTACACGGCGCGAATGATCTCCGGGCGGGAACGGCCTAAGTCCACCCGTGCTGCACGCCCCTATGACATGGAACTCGCCCGCCGCCACCATAGCAGGAATGCAAGACGACATGCCAGGCGAGCTGCCCACAGATCAGACCGGGGTGGAACTGATTCTCCAGTTCCTAACAACACCCCTGAGATGGCCAATAGCCGCTCACCCTCCTACAGGAGACGGCCTGAAGCTGCTGTGGAGGAAACTAGGAGACGGCCTGAAGCCAACCCTGCCTTTGTCAGTAGATGGCCCGAAGCCGCTAGGAAGGTGCCCTACAATGAGACAGCCTGCATCCGCATGCCCTCGTACAGATGGCCTGAAGCCATTCTGGAGGAAAAGAGGAGATGACCTGAAGCGCTCCTGCCTTCACCAGGAGACAGCCTGAAGCCGCTCGGACGATGTCCCTCGGAGAGACGGCCTGCGGCCACTCACGCTCTTACAGGAGATGGCCTGAAGCAGCTCCAGAGCCCAATCAGGAGATGGCCAGTAGCTGCTCCCGCCTTTGTCAGGAGATGGCCAGAAGCCTCTCTGAAGGTGCCCCTGGAGAGTCGGCCTGTAGCTGCTCTCTTTCCTAAAGGAGACGGCCTGAAGCCACTCCAGAGGTCAACCAGGAGATGGCTTGAAGCCACTCTGAAGGTGCCCCTGGAGAGTCGTCCTGTAGCCACTCAACCCTTCTGCAGGAGGTGGCCGGTATCCACTCCGAAGGTGTCCTGAGACAGCCATGGCCAGTAGCCAGGCCCTACTGCCATAGACAGCCTGAAGCCACTCCTTCGTCAGGTGCTGAGCCCAGGCCACCTACCCATGACTTGGAGGGAGCCCCCAGCCTGGAGGAGTATTGGAGAGGCCCTGTGACCACCACTGGGCACTTCTCCCTGCAGCCAATGGAGACGCCCCTGATGGACCCCGACGCTGGCCGACGCCACAGCTCACTCCTGATGGCGTCCCCGACCTGCGGGGACCTCAGCCTCCCGACCGCCCCTCAGACTCCAGGATGGGACCTCCTCGCACCCAGACGCTGGAGATCCTTATCCTCCATCAGGCGCCTAACTCAGAAGTTCAGGTGACTGTTCGACCCCAGCCCAGAGGGCCAGACTCCCAACCCAAGCCCAGAAGCCTCGGGCCTCTACGTCCCCAGCAGCCCTGAACGAGAGAGGACGCCTCTATGCCCTGTCCCCCACCCCCAGGACCTAGCCAGCACTGGCGGATCCCAGCCCAGTCAGAAGGGAGGCTGAGACTCCGCCGCCGCCCCTGCGCCTGACTGTGACACGTCGGACCTGACAGTGAGTGAAAGTGAACACACGCAGCATACAGATAGTGTAGGAGTGACAGTGCAAAGTAGGCCGGTGGTAAAAGCATAAAAGAAAGTGGTGGAAAAGATTGTGCAATAAAAAGACAGTGAAGGACGGGCCTACCATAGTGTACAGTGCCTCCGTATCACGTGAAGATCATACCTAGACCCCTGAGTTGAAGTTCCAGTACCACCAGCTCCACCCTGGTACATAGTAAAGTAGTGTAATAGTGGTCTACGGGCAAGGTACGGTGAACACTTTATGCAACAGTGACGGCATGTCTCGATAAGATCACACTTAGGCCCAGTGTTGAATATTAACCCTACCCTGGGAAATCAGACAACCACCACCACCGGCCTAGGAAATCTAAACTACCCCACCAATATAAGTGTCTAGCTCAAGTGTTGTTCGCCTAACCAATCTGGTCTGTACAGTATCCTGCGTGATACTATCATTCCATATCTGCAGCCCCAGAATTATAATTGTCCAGCTTGTTTGTATTTGTGACATCCTCTCGTTCCTGTGTAAGGTGTTGCCTTGAGTTTTTGTGTCCTGCCTCTCTCTTATTTGCCTAAGCTCCGGTCTAGAAAGAGAACCCAGCTATTCACTAGGTGCTCTAGGGACGGAAGGCCGACCCTTAAACACCTAGCATTACAATTCCAATACCATGATACATAATTTATTACCATTTATAACTTTGTTCCTCATCTCCATAGACATATAGTGCCTGAAAGCTACAAGAAATGCAGGTTGAAGGACGACCGATTGAAATGTATTAATGTCTGGAGATTGTTTGGATATTTACGTTAGGAAGAGGGTCAATGGTGACTTTTTCGTTTGTAGTGGTAACTTCAAATAAAAAAGAAATAGTTAAGTTTTATCATTAGGGTAGAAATATCCTCTTTAAGAGTAATTAAAACTAAAATGCAGTAAAATGCCACAGAGAGCGACCTAACACCCCAGAAGGAGCCCACCGAGGAGCATATACAGCGCGCCGGGACTCAGGGTGATAATGACATAAGTCCGCCCATGCTGCGCTCCCCTATGACCCTGAGCTCGCCCGCCGCCACCATAGCAAGAATATGAGACTACCTTCAGGGCAAGCTGACCACTGACAACCACAGGGTGGAGCTTTACTCCAGCTCCAGTCAGCACCCCTGAGACAGCCTGTAGCCACTCAACCCTCCTACAGGAGATGGCCTGCAGCCGCTCCCGCCTTTGTCAGGAGATGGCCTGTAGCCGCTCTGAAGGTGCCCTTCACGAGATGGCCTGTAGCCGCTCTGGAGGAAAAAGGAGACGGCCTGTAGCCGCTCCCGCCTTCATCAGGAGATGGCCTGTAGCTGCTCTGAAGGTTCCCCTAACGAGACGGCCTGTAGCCACTCGCCTTCCTACAGGAGACGGCCTGTAGCCGCTTGCCCTCCTACAGGAGACCGCCTGCAACCACTTTGGAGGAAAACAGGAGACGGCCTGTAGCCGCTCTGAAGGTGCCCCTCACGAGATGGCCTTTAGCCGCTCAACCCTCCTGCAGATGGAGTGTAGCCACTCCAAAGGGAACCGGGAGATGGCCTGCAGCCGCTTTGAGCCCATGAGCCAACCTGTTGCTGCTCCCAGTAGCCGGGCCTTAGCAACATCCTGTAGCTGCCCCCTCAGAAGACCATGACCAGTAGCCAGGCCTTAGCAACATCCTGTAGCTGACCCCTCAGAAGACCATGACCAGTAGCCGGGCCTTAGCAACATCCTGTAGCTGCCCCCTCAGAAGACCATGACCAGTAGCCGGGCCTTAGCAACATCCTGTAGCTGCCCCCTCAGAAGACCATGACCAGTACCCGGGCTCTACGGCAGGAGACGGCCTGTAGCTGCCTCCTCTGTCAGGTGCTGACTCCTGTTCACCAACCTACGACCCAGAGGGAGCCCCCAGCCTGGAGGAGTATTGGAGAGGCCCCGTGACTTCCACTGGTCTCTTCTCCCTGCACCCGGATCCTGAGAGGACTCACCTGACGGACCCTGATGTAGGCTGACGCCGCAGCCCCTTCCTGATGGCATCTCCAAACACGGGGGACTGCAGCCCTTGGGACCTCCAGTCCGCCCCCAGGACCCTCAGGCAGGGCCTCCCTACACCCAGACGCTGGAGATCCTCGTCCTTCGTCAGGCGCCTGAGTGAGAAGTTCAGCCAGCTATTCGGCCCCAGCCCCGAGGCCAGACTCCCACCCCAAGCCCAGAGGGGCGGGACCCTTCGTCACCAGCAGCCCCAGATGAGAGAAGAAGCCCCTACGCATGATCCCGTGGCCCCTGAACACAGAGGCTCCCAGCAGAACTCAGCCCTGTCAATAGTGAGGCTGGGTCTCCTCCGCTGTCCCTTTACCTGACTGCCATGACGCCCAGACCCAAAGGGAGTGACAGTGAGAGTATGGTGTTCGTGGCATAGTGCAGTAAAGGCAGAACATTGTATTCATAATGTGAAGAAAGTCAGTGAGAACTCCGTGGTGGAATAAGCAAAGTGACAGTGAAAAACTGAATATGGCAAGACAGTGAAATACGGGTCTATGACAGTGTACATGCTACCAAACAGTAACGCCGCACCACACTAAGATCATACGCAGGCCCTAGAGTTAAAGTAGTAATTATCCACAGTGAAATTGTACCATCAATTCCACCAATATATCAAACTTGGACTTCCTACAATAATAGTGCATAACCCCTCTGCCCTAAATGCTATTCACTTTACCCGACCTTGACCTGAGTAGTATCCTGTGCAATACTAGCAACCCATATCTAGGCCTAAGAATTATAATTGTCCAGTATCTCTGTATTCGTGACATCTACCTGTTCCACTGTAGAATTTAGTAATACACATGTAAGGTTGTTGCCTTGAGTTTTTGTGTCCTGCCTCTCTCCCATTTGTCTAAGCTCCGGTCTAGAAAGAGAACCCAGCTACACACTAGGCGTTAGAGGGACGGGAAGCCGACTCTAAAACACCTAGCATTACACTGGTGGACAACAGTGGTTCTTGACCCTGGCATACAAGAGAAGTAATCAGGAAATACAGGAAAAATGGCAACCAAACCACATGTGCAATTACCTAAATTCAACCCTGAATAGTATGATGTTCACACATACCTGGCAATTATTAACCTGCCACGTGCCAGTTATTTTAAGCTCTATGGGTCACCCCAGTGCCGGGCATTTTTCGACCTTTCTTTTTTTTTTTGGCTTGAATGATAGATTTTGATGTGGAAACAACGAATTTTGCCATTAAAATGCTCACCGAGGCTCGGAAATGAGTTTTATTGAGTCCTGCATACTCATGTACAGGATTAGCTGCTTTCTCACGCTCACTACGTATGTGAGAGAAAGCCATTTTCTATGTAAGATACACTCAGGTATTTATGTTGGAAAGGTATAGCAATGTTCAGTACACTTTTCTGATTACTAATTACTTCTGCATCTATCACAATTTGCATGTCTTCTCACTGTGAATGCATTATCTTACACTTACTTGAAGATACGTACAACCTGACTTCATTACGTACAGTCCTGGCACGTACAAGAAGGTATTAACTTCACTATATAGTCGTTACACTTAGAAGAAAATATTTACAACTTACACTTACAGGAAAATATTTATAAAATGCCTTCACTATGTACAGCACAGGGTGAGGCACACAGGCAGAGTGAGGCAGAGCGAACGTGAGGGGGAGAGCGAGTGAGTGTATGGCCTTGACAGCCTGGAGGATGGTAGAGGAACACTTAGCTTACATGCATGCTAATTTTTACCCACGAATCTTGAAAAATGCGGTCACAATGAAGTTTTTTATTTTAAACCGTTTTTAAACGGCACTGGCACTGGCCGCGGAATTATATCTAGACCGTTTTAAAACAGTACTGGCACGGGTTGGGTTAAACCTTTGCTAGATATCGGGTTCGAGGATGACGAGCAAAAAATTGCAGTCACACTCCCACTACTGGGCAAAGCAGGGCTCACCTGGCAGAATTTCACGAAACTCATGAATCAAGCCATTACTCATCACTAGGTAAAGTGGTGGCACTATCCCAATTGGATAGCCTAACCTTTGATTGAAATTTGGATGACACTCGAATCCAGGCTAGACGCCTAGTCACCGCTGCCTACCCAGAGGCAGATGATGAAACCCGGGAACAACTCATGTTTCACAGACTCATCAGGATCCTCCCCAATTTCCTCAAAAAACATTTTATCATACATGACCCTATGGGAGACTTGGATAAAGATATCCAAGTAACGAGGTGTCTTCTAGCCATCCACTCCACCCCTAAACACATCGGCGCAATCGATCAGTTTCCCATGGACATCATAGCGATTGACCTGTGGGAATTTTCTGCTTGCAGCCACGAATGCCCCATTCACGACATTCTCAAGCAGCTAAAAGCTGCCTGGCACAGCAGAATGACCTGATGGCACCTACAAGCCGCCCCACCATACGCCAATTGCCCCAAGCTTAGAGGAAACAAAGACCAAAAGAAGATGCACAGAAGGCACCCCCCCACTGCACCCCCCCTATCCTAGCGGGGGCCACCCCACATCCCCCCCCAGTCTACGACAGGGGGAAATGACACGTTTCCTTTCACTCTCCTCCCTCTATCTCCTCTCTTTTACCCTCCTCTTTCTCTTACCCACTCCCATCCACCTCCTCTTTCTCATTCACTTCCCCTACTCCGCCCTCAACCTCACCATCCCCGCGGACCCCCAGCTCATCCCCAATAACCTCACTAGATGCCTCGCCACCTGCAAAATCCACACTCATCACCCACTACTCCCCCACGAGCTCAGTCCCCTGCTGCCACCTACACTGCCTCATCACCAAACATCCAGACAACATTGCGAGGCCTCACCTCCCCCCCACCACTGGCTCCTTCACCGCCCATGCCTCACCCTGCCTTACCTCGCCTCCGACGACACACACCACCCTCTACACCCCTCTCCTCAGCTCCTGCCACCCCACCACTGCCACCAATACAACCACCTCCACCCAAGCCACCACGGTTCCAGCACCACACACTGCCCGCCACCACCCCCACACCCACACCATCCCCTGGCTTCACACCCACCTCCCACCCTACACCACGAGCACAGAACCTGCCATCGCCCAAGCCACCCCACCACCAAACACCGGGATGAGGCCTCAAGACCACACTCCCCCCTCACCACCCACACCTCAAGCCACCTCACCACCGCTACCAGTCTCCAGTGCCAGAGCATCCTCACACCCCTGCACACCACCCACCTCGAGCCCCACCGTCTCGCCCACGCCCAACATCGGAGCACCTCCCGAAACTACACCACCTTGGCGCACCAGCACCACCATGCCATATGCAGCCACAGCACCAAGGGGCCGCACGCTCACCTCACCACCCACTCCCACCCTAAAACCTGCCATCACCCACTCTGGCCACCTTCCACCCCCACCCGAAAGATACACCACCACCTCCTCAACCCCAACCCCAATGCCAACCACCACTGCCAGCCCTCCCCCTGACTCCTGTGACAGCTACATCTCACCCTCGTTTTCTCTACCTGCCTCCCCTTCCCCGTTGTCCCCCACCCCGCCGTCCACCACACAGCATCCCACCTCACTTGACGGCCCGCTGACACCGCATACTCCCGATTCCTCATCCACACTCTCGCAACCGCCCTACCCGCCGCCTCCACCTCACCTCCCGCCACGCTGCCTCACACCTCACCTGACAACTCACCAACGCCACCAACTCCTTGCCTCTTCCCCACCTCCTCACCACTCACCACCCCGTCCCCCATGCCCAGCATTGCATGCCACACACATGCCCCCCGCGCCCCCTCAACCCACCACACCCCCGCCCCAGCCATTGCCCACCACTGGCCCCAAATCTCCCCGGGCGGTGTTGCGTGACCCACGCACCTCACACATGCACCGACACGGCACACCCACATCACCACCCACACCCACCCTTAAAACAACCATCACACGCTCTGGCCGCCTCTCCTGCCCACATGCCCATTACACCCACTCTCCCACCCCACCCACCTCGCTGCAAAATCACACTCCTACCCCTGCCCTAAATCATCTCACACTTATGATACACCAGGCCCAAATCCCAGCCACCTACACTCCCCAGAGACGTCGCACTGCCTTACCCCAGTATAAAACCCTACACTCGAATTCCATCTCCAGCATTCAGCACAGCCCTGCACAGATGATAACACCTACCGCCATGAGGATTTGCCGAGCCATATGGGCGTCGCCCTTTGGATAAAAACAATGTGTCTGCGGACCCCACCACCTCCTATGACTCCTCCACTCCTCCACCGACCCATCCACCCTCTTCATCACCTGTGAGGAGCAGCTAGACAAAAACTTTGCCACCATAACCTGGTACGCCCTCCTCCAACACCTACAGCCAGTCTACCATACCTATGACAGCGAAGTTTACCACCTCCAGTCACAGGGACGTGACTTTTTCCCAGCAGACGGTGGTGCCACAGAGGGCGACCTAACATCCCCAGAAGGAGCCCACCGAGGAATATATATAGTGTGGCAGGATTCAGGGTGACAACAACATAAGTATGCCTGGGCCACGTGCCCCTATGACCCGGAGCTCGCCCGCCGCCACCATAGCAGGAATACGAGACTACCTTCTGGTCGAGCTGACCACTGACAACCATGGGGTGGAGCTGTTACTCCAACTCCAGTCAGCACCCCTGAGACGGCCTGTAGCCGCTCAACCCTCCTACCGGAGACAGCCTATAGCCACTCTAAATGAAAAGAGGAGATGGCCTGTAGCTGCTCCCACCTTTGTCAGGAGACGGCCTGTAGCTGCTCTGAAGGTGCCCCTCATGAGACGGCCTGTAGCCGCACAACCCTACTACAGGAGACGGCCTGTAGCCACTCCAGTGGGAACCAGGAGACTGCCTGTAGCTGCTCCTGCCTTCGTCAGGAGACGGCTTGCAGCCACTCTGAAGGTGCCCCTGAGTCAGTCTGCAGCCACTCCCTCTCCCAGGTCACGGCCAGTAACCGGGCCTTAGCGACGGCCTGTAGATGCGCGCCCAGAAGGCCACAACCAGCAGCCGGGCCCTACGGCAGGAGATGGCCTGTAGCCACTCCTCTGCCAGGTGCTGACTCCTGTTCACCAACCTACGACCCAGAGGGAGCCCCCAGCTGGAGGAGTACTGGAGAGGCCCCGTGACTTCCACTGGTCTCTTCTCCCTGCAGCCGGATCCTGAGAAGACTCACCTGATGGACCCCGATGTAGGCCGATGCCGGAGCCCCTTCCTGACGGTGTCTCCATACACCAGGGACCGCAGCCCTCAGGACCTCCAGGCCACCCCCAGGACCCCCAGGCAGGACCTCCCTACACCCAGACGCCGGAGATCCTCGTCCTCCATCAGGCATCTGAGTGAGAAGCTCAGGCAGCTATTTGGCCCCAGCCCCGAAGGCCAGATTCCCGCCTCAAGCCCAGAGAGTGCGGGACCCTTCACCACCAGCAGCCCCAGATGAGAGAGGACGCCCCTACGCGTGATCCCGTGTCCCCTGAACACAGAGGCCCCCGGCAAAATCCAGCCCCGTCAATAATGAGGCTGGGTCTCCTCCTTCGCCCTTGTACCTGACCGCCACGATGCCCAGACCCAAAGGGAGTGACAATGAAAGTATAGTGTTCGTGACATAGTACAGTAAAGGCAGAACAGTGCATTCATAGTGTTAAGGAAGTCGGTGAGAACTCCGTGACACTATAAAAGAGTGGTGGAATAAGCAAGGTACCAGTGAAACAGTGAATACGGAAAGACAGTGAAATACGGGTCTGTCACAGTAAATACACTGCCAAACAATAACGTTGCACCACACTAAGATCGTATGGAGGCCCTAGAGTTAAAGTAGTAATTACCCACAGTGAAATTGTACCATTAATTCCACCAGTATATCAAACTTGGATTTCCTACAATAATAATGGATAACCCCTCTGCCCTAAGTGCTATTCACCTCACCCGCTCTTGACCTGAGTAGTATCCTGTGCCATACTAGCAACCCATATCTAGGCCTGAGAATTATAATTGTCCAGGATCTCTGTATTCGTGACATCTACCTGTTCCACTGAAGAATTTAGCAATACAGGTGTAAGGTTGTTGCCTTGAGTTTTTGTGTCCTGTCTCTCTCCTATTTGTCTAAGCTCTGGTCTAGTAAGAGAACCCAGCTACACACTACGTGTTAGCTGGGTTCTACGGGAAGCCGACCCTAAAACACCTAGCGTTACAAAAACTATTTTACCTGAGTGATCCTAAACACCGCATTACTGAGGGCGAAAACACTAAATGTGCATGTTATGCTGCATGTTTTTAGACCAACTTCTTGTTCTAAAGACACCAGCGACTGAGCGGGGTCCTCTTTCTAGACCAGAAATAGAACACTTACAAAGGAACAGGGCATAAAAACTCGGCAAGACACCTTAACACATACATTGCCTTAGTCTAACTTCCTTACAATATACATACAATGGTACACTGAATGTGGATGGGGTATAATGACAGGTTAGTTAATATTGGTACATTATATTACATGGGCACTGTGCTTACACCTTAGTTACTACACGAGAGAATATCACATAAATATGGTGACACTGTTCATACACTCGGTTTCTTGGACTCTGCGTGGTATATTGTCTCTTTGTACTTGGGTATCGCCACACACTAGTATATTACTCTTGTTCTAGGGCGCTTATGTATTAACACAGTACTCTTGGTAAACTGGGGTAGAGACATTATGGGTGGTGTTTCTGTCTCACTGTTTCAATACCACATACAGTCACTGTCACTGTTAAGTCTCTAGCACGACACTGGGGTCTTGAGGCGTCGTCACTGGGCTGCTGAGGTCTGGGCTTATCTGAGGTGGCGCCCGGAGGTTGGAGGGAACCCTTCTAGGAAGCCCTCCTGCAGAAGGCACAGGACAGCTCTCTGGAGCGTCACTGCCCGGGCGCGTTTCTGGTCTGGGGTGCAGGGAGGCCCTTTCCTGCTCGGGCCTCGACCTGGTGAGGGGCCCTCGGGACTGGGGTCAAACAGTGTCAGGAGTCAGGCCTGCTACTTCTTGCTGCTGGCGGAGGGCTGATGGTGAGTGGGGCCAAAGTGGTTCTGCCTTGGGGTCCGGGGGCTGGCCCTGGGAGGCCTGGGACTGCGGTCGCCTTTAGGTTGGGGCTCCGTCAGGGGTTGGCTGCGGCCCCTCGCCCGTGGGGCGTCCGTCAGGACCCGGCGTCGTCCAGGGGCAGGCTGGAGGGCGTGAACCCCGCCTTCAGCGACAGGACCTCACCACCAGTCCTGGAACGGCAGCACCTCCGGGGAACCACACCTGGAGGGTGAGACAGAAGGGCATCCCACGCAGCCGCAGGGTGGAGAGTGGGCTGCGCAAGGGACCTTCTCCTCCAGGAGAACCTTCGGGACTGTGGACAAAAGGTTACAGTGGCCATCCCTTCCCCGACGCATACAGTGGCCGTCGTTGCATTTCCACAGCCCCTCGGGATAGCAGCAGAAGGATGTACAGTGGCCGTTCCTTCCCCAGGGCGTACAGTGGCCGTCGTCTTGGGGCTGCTCCCGAAGGAGGAAGAGGCGGATGAGGGACGTACAGTGGCCGTTCCTTCCCCGATGCGTACAGTGGCCGTCGTCATGGGGCTGCAGGGGGCAGCAGCTAAGGGACGTACAGTGGCCGTTCCCTCCCCGGTACGTCCTGTGGCCGTTACCGCGGTGCTGCCTGGGACTGTATGTGAAGCAGTCCCATCCCGATCCTGACAAGGGCTGGTCCGGCCGAGAATTAGTCTCGCATCCCTGTGACGTCGTGGTTGGGCAGGTCGATGGGAAGAGGGACACAAGGCTGGGGCGCACCTGAGCCCGTCTCGCTCTGGGCCAGCATCGCACTCACCCGGCTCACCGCGGTGTCCTCCTGGGGTGGGGGTGGGGCTGCGGCTCCGTAGCGGGGTGGGGGGTCCGGTGGTGGGAGCGCGCATTTTATATGTGGTATCATTATCGATATTTACCAAGGTAAAATAACTCAGAAAGGCAATAAAATCTTTTACAAGAAAAAATTTTAGGTATTGATTATCAGATATATATCATTAGGAGAAAGTAAATACATAGCCGTAATGAGATAGACAGTTTAAAAACATTAATTGGTTTCTCTGTACCCAGTTTTACTGTTGATGATGGGTCTAAAAAAATCATTTTGCAGGGACGTCGACCGTGTTGAGATTAAGTGGATATATAATTACCGATGAGACTTTTGGCTTTCTTCCATTTTTATTCATCTTACATGTGACTTCAAGAATGAAAGGTAGTGTCAGTTGTGAACTATTTACGGCTGATATGATCCGCTTTGGGAGAAGTTCAAAACTATTTTACTGGAGTGATGTCTGTATAAACTTATTTTTGGTCGAAATAGCTAAATATGCAACTTCCACAAATGTACTCAAAATTGATTGCGAACCACTCCCAATTATTTATAAAACTCAGAAGACATAACTGAGGGTGAAAAGGTCACATCTGGGAAACATATAAAAGAAATCGATTGACACGTAAAGAGAGTTGGCATCTGATGTGCTTAAGAACAAAAAGTTTAAATTGGTGAAGGTGTCATCGAAACAAGCGAGAAACTTCGAATGGGTATTCGTTTTTATCTGCAGTAGAAGCACTTTAAAATTAAATCGAGAATCCTGACTGAATGTAAATAAATAAATAAATAATATATATATATATATATATATATATATATATATATATATATATATATATATATATAATGATGGTTCGTGTTACACCCTACGCCACATTTCCTTTTATAATATCTCTCAAAACTCTGATACCTCGTGAAAAGGAATACTGATGAGCTTTTCAGTCTCAGTTAAAAGTTTTTACGAGAAAGAATAAACAGTATCCCAATACCGAAATGTATAATTAATAACCATTTATAACTTCATTCCTCATCTCCGTACACATATAAGGCATGACAGCTACAAAAAATGCAGGTTGAAGGACGACCGGATGAACTGTATTTATGTCTTCTGGAGACTGGATTTTCACGTTAGGAAGAGAGTCGTGAGTGACATTTTTCATTTGCAGTGGAAACTTCAGATAAAAATATGGTGAAGTTTTTTCGTTAGGGCAAAAGCATCCGCTATGGAAATAGTTAAAAACTATTATACTTGAGTGAACCTAATAGCCACATAATTGAGGGCGAAAACACTGTATATGCAACTTCCACAAATGTACTGTACTCTGTAATGCTAGGTGTTTTGAGGTAGGCTTCCCGTTCCTCTAACGCCTAATATGTAGCTGGGTTCTCTTTCTAGACCGGAGCTTAGACAGATAGGAGAGAGGCAGGACACAAAAATTCAAGGCAACTACCTTTCACGTGTATTACTAAATTCTAAAGTGGAACGCGTAGATGTCACGAATACAGAGGTACTGGACAATTATAATTCTTAGGCCTAGCGCAGGATACTACTCAGGTCAAGGTCGGGTAAGGTGAATAGCACTTAGGGCAGAGGGGTTATGCGCTATTATTGCAGGAAGTCCAAGATTTATACATTGGTGGAATTGATGGTACTGTTTCATTGTGGGTCATTACTACTTTAACACTATGGCCTACGTATGATCTTAGTGTGGTGCGGCATTATTGTATGGTAGCGTGTTCACCGTGATTGACCCGTATTTCACTGTCTTGCCGTGTTCACTGTTTCACTTTTACCTTGCTTATTCCACCACTCTTTTATATCATCACTAATTTCTCACCGACTTCCTTTACACTATGACTACACTGTTCTGCCTTTACTGCACTATGTCACGAACACTATACTTTCACTGTCACTCCCTTCGGGTCTGGGCGTCGTGGCGGTCAGGTACAAGGGCGACGGAGGTGACTCAGCCTCGCTATTGACGCGGCTGGGTTCCGCCGGGGCCTCTATGTTCAGAGGCCACGGGATCACGCGTAGGGGCGTCCTCTCTCGTCTGGGGCTGCTGGTGGTGAAGGGTCCTGCGCTCTCTGGGTTTGGGGCGGGAGTCTGGTCCTCAGGGCTGGGGCCGAATAGCTGCCTGAACTTCTCGCTCAGGCGCCTGACGGACGACGATCTTCGGTGTCTGGGTGTAGGGAGGTCCCGCCCGTGGGTCCTGGGGACAGTCTGGAGGTCCCGAGGGCTGCGGTCCCCGGTGTTTGGAGATGCCGTCAGGAGGGGGCTGCAGCGTCTACCTACGTCGAGGTCCATAAGGCGAGTCCCCTCCGGATCCGGCTGGAGGGAGAAGAGCCCGGTGGTAGTGGCGGGGCCTCTTCAATACTCCTCCAGGCTAGGGGCTCCCTCTGGGTCGTAGATTGGTGAACAGGAGTCAGTACCTGACGGAGGAGCGGATACCGGCCGTCTCCTGCTGAAGGGCACGGCTGCTGGCCGTGGCCTTCTTGGGGTGCGTCTGCAGACCGTCGCTTAGGCCCGGCTACTGGTCGTGGCCTGGGGGAGGGAGTGGCTACAGGCCGACTCAGGGGCACCTTCAGAGCAGATACAGGCCGCCTCCTGACGAAGGCGGGAGCGGATACAGGCCATCACAAGAGTTTTAAAGTGGTACTCTGAGTATAGTTCAAATATAAAATATGCAATACTTTCGCAGTATGACGGTTCGTGTGATATCATTATTCATATTTACGAAGGTACAATCACTCCGAAAGGCAATGAATCGTTTACATGAAGATCGTTTATTCATTACCATATATACATTATTCGGAAAAACGTATATCCGTACTGAGACATACAATATATAAACATTACTTGGTTCATCATATTCGCAATTTTATCGCTCATTATGGGTCTAGGAAAAAATCAGGCTGCAGGAGCGTCGACCTGAACTGTCGTGTCTGCCTTGTTCAGATTATCTGTTTTTTTTTATTTTCGATGAGTCTATTGGCTTTTTTAGAACTGGCTTCACGGATAAAAGGCAGTGCCAACGGTGACTTAGTTACGGCTGATAGCATTCACATTGAGGGTAGTTCAAAACGGTCAAATTTTACACGTTACCCTCATCTGATTTTCGACTTTAATATTTTCTAGTAGAATTGGTCATTCTAAGAATCTTTTCTTCTATGACATTTCTCTCGCAAATTGATAATAAACGAGTTACACGCGATATACTTCCTCCAATCACAATCACAGATTGGTATTTTTTCGTACTTAAACCCAACTCACTGACAACAAAAGTGGCTAACTCACCTTACACTTTACGCAATTCTAAGCATTTTTTCTTCTATGACACTTCCGTCTTAAATCAACCGTTGATGAGTTATGCAATTTATTACACATTATTTTCTATGGGAGAGAGATTTTCCCTGCCGTGGTCGGACAGTTGTGTGTGTTCGTTGGTGCGTGTTATGTGTGTGGGTGGATAAAGCGCATGCGTAGCACATGAATCAGCCAATCACAAAGTAGAATTTCAAATACCCTACGCTAGGGCCCGCAAGATTTGAAAGTCAGTTCGTCTTCAACAATGGACTGGGAAGCCTGCAAAATTTATTACTTCACTGGTATTTCGCTGTTCTACCTGCAAGAAGATAAAACTGTAGCCTTTGTGCGATCGCATGGTGTTTTACCTTCAACAGGAACAAAGTACCCAAATCAAGGCAAAAGTCTCATTTTACGTGAGGATCAGAAAGTGTTGCACTGTCGCCAGTCACCAGTTGCCGTTACAGCTACAGACGACTCTTCAGATGCAGACAAGGAACTGTAAACTGCAAGGTAAATGCATTATTACTTATTTACACCCGGTTAGGTTAGGTTAGATGAGGTTTGATTAATGTCATGGGGGGTCTGGGGGGCTTCGCCCCCCAGTTAGGAAGCACGGCCAGGGTTGGGGGGTCTGGGGGGCGAAGCCCCCCCAGTTAGGAAACACGAACTCCCTAAGAAGCTTAAAATTATTTTCTTCCGAAGGATTTTAGTGTTTTTCGTTTGATTTTGATAACAGTTCCAGTAGGAAATCACTCGCTTTTGCGTTTTTCCCCCACCCAACACCCCGGTTTCCCACAGGTCCCCCAGTATTCTTGGGGGGAGGGGGAAGAACCGCAATAAAATACGTTTTACGTGATAACAGGCATCCAAACTGAGTGTTTTCTGTTGTTTTTAGTGTGATTTTTGTTGATTTGGACCGGTCCTTTCCACCGGAAGTCGCTAGTGGCGTTCAACAAAAACTAGCGACTTGCGATAGAAATGAAGGTCAAAATCGATCGAATCACACCAAAAACAACAGGAAACACTCAGGTTGGATGAAAAAAATCGGATGAGGGCAACGTGTAAAAACTGACCGTTCAAAACTATTTTACTGGACTGATGGCTGAATCAACTTATTTTTGGGCGAAATCGCTAAATATGCAACTTCCACAAATGTACTAAATTTTGATTGGGAAACACACCTAATTCATACCAAAACTCAGTGGACACTTGTGAGCATGGAAATAAATCACATTTAGAAGACATTTAACAAAAGATTGACATTTAAGGAGAGCTGTCATCTGAAGTGTTTAAGAACAATAAGTTTCAAATGATGTGAGGGACCCCGACACAAGCGAGAAACTTCGAATATGTGTTCTTAAATATATATATATATATATATATATATATATATATATATTGCAACGGCTGCTGCTGTCCTCCATGCTATTTATATGGTTTTACTCTTATGGAATAATTCGGATGCCTCACAGTTGGTTGAAACAGTTCAGTAGAAGCCTGATAAACTTTTTGAGTGCTTCAAATCTGGTTTTCTGGAGGGATCCAAGGCTTCATTACCACCTCTGTGAAGCTACAGCTTTGGATATAAATTCGGCGGGAAACCTGCCGGGGGGACGATTCGTTTAAAGGAAGTGCGTCCAACTCAGAGCCCTTGGGAGAGAGCGACGAACCATGGAAGTGTGTGGACGTCCAGATCCTGTTCCTGCTGCAACCTCTCCTGCTGTTGCTCACGACCCGTTGAGGGGGGCAGACAGCAGGCCTCTGTCTTCAACGACCCAGACGAAGATCAGACGTGCTGTGGTTTGGTTTAACGTTAGGGCGGGGTACGATTTTATCAAACGCCAGGACACTGGCGTTGATATTTTCGTGCACCGTCAGGCGATTGCTAAACCAAATCCACGGCATCTCCAGTGCTCCCTAGGCGATGGCGAGACGGTGGAGTTTGTCCTCTTCGGAACTCCCAAGGGTCCTGAGGCTAGGGACGTCACTGGACCGGGAGGGGCTGCTGTGCAGGGCTCTGCCTATGCACGGCGGCGTCCCACGGTTTGGTGGCGCCAGCCCAGGGAACAGGGGTGTTCGGAGGAGGTAAGCACCGTCGTCGAGATGTGCATCACGACGGCTAAGGCTTTTTGTGGGGGTGATAATGGGGCTTTGCGTGTTCTCCTTCCTAAGATCTTCAAGGAGAATGGGCTGCCCAACCTTATCATCCCCGAGTGCTTCGTCCATGATGTGCATACAGTCCCTTGCCGACTGGAGCGCCATGCTCATAAGCCTCGTCCAGCTATTCCTCGCCAGACTCCAAGGAAGAGGCTTAGGCTGGAGGCCCCCCTCAACCGAAGGACGACCTCTCAAGTTGACGACCCGGCCCCGGCCCAGGCTAACGATACGGCTACGATCACGGCGGAAGTACACCAGCCGCCAGCAATGTCTGAGGAGGAGCGGGACTCATCTGCCACCGCCTCCATGGCCGAGGAAACGTCGACCGGCTCCTCGGCCGAGGAGGAAGTCGGGAAGTCCACTACTCCTCAGACAGAGGAGGACACCACATCTCACCCTCCTATTATCGACCTTAAGGATCGGCTGGACGTAGCCTCCTATAGACACCTTCTGACTCTCAGCGCTCACACCCGATCGTACCAGCTCGGAGCAACAACATATACCACCCACTATGATCTGCTCCGGGCTGATGATCGGAGTGAGAACATAAGACCTGTGCTGATTGTCAGGGGGGAGGAGGTGCGTCTAGCCGATCTTAGAGCATTTTATCACATGCTCCCGCCTCGGCTGGCCCCCTAGATCGGCGGTGTGCACGGTGAGAGAGTGACCAGTACTTTTATCACCAAACTCGGCTGGCCTAATACCCCGAATAGAGGGTGATGGCCATTAAGCCAAAAACAAACAAAAAGCAGGGGGGGAGCGATCAGAGCAGCCATGCAAGAAGGACGTGGTGGTGTTGCTGTGCAGGGTTCTGCCCATGCACGGCAGCGCCATACGGTCCGGGGACGTCAGGCCAGGGATCCTGGGAGTTCTGAACAGATGAACCTCGTCGTGGAGATGTGTATCGTGA